>NW_017306339.1:2328104-2479448 GCF_000935625.1 Nanorana parkeri
TCATTCCGCAGGTAATTTCCCATTTACTTGTTTAGGGTAATTCCGAGGCATAGTTAAACTTCTTAAGTAACATTTCATGAATTATAGAACGAACGCTAGATCTCTGACCTCTTTTTGATCCTACAAGGGTGTGTTGGTCATGTCTGGCTGATGTTTTGGAAGCAGCAGGCAGTCTGCACAAGCTGTTCTGGATTCCCTCTTTCTGTAGAGTATCAATGATTCACACACAAAAGGAGGACCTTATGAACTTTAACAAAGATCATGATCCATTTGAGATGTAAAACACAGCAGCATAAGTGCTCTGATGACACACTTACTCTTGATGAATAAAAATGAAATTGTTACATTTTCCTTTCATTTAATATAATCATATAATTGTAAGAAAAAAATATAAATGTGTTTCTTTATTGAGGGACAAAGGAATGTAATATTTCTTAGACATCTGGGTTATACTGCTGCCTTTAGGAGGTTGGGACACTTGTAAACAAAAAACATCATGCCAGCCCCAGTATGTCATGCCTCTCTTTCTAGTGTCCTTGGAGGTTGGACTTCCTTTCTACAGCTGTGCTTTTTATTATTTTCTCGTTTTATTTTTTCTTCAATCAAGATATTCGATACACTGCAGGTACAAATGTGGTATCATGTACCTGGTGGAGGCCAAGATGACAAGAGGGTTTCCTTTACACCTCTGGTTCAGACACCTCTGGAGAAGAGATTGAGAAGACACAGAGGGGCACTGGTGCTGGAAGTCCAGGTAATGGAAACAGCTGGGCAAGGCAAACTGGAAGCAAGGTCAGAACAAGCAGTGGTCAATGGCCATAAGACAGGTGGCAGACAGGATAACAGGCAGAATCATAGATATGAGGCAGGCCATGGTCACACCAGAAGATCAGCAGAGAAAAGATATGGTTAGGAACTTAGCTAGGGTCAAACCGGGAATAGCAGAGACAATCTGTGCTCAGCCGAGGTCAAAAACAAGGAGGCAGAACAGAAAGAAGTCCAAGAGCAGGCAGAATCAGCAACAGGAAAGCAAAACCAAGAGTTTTCGTCTCGGGCTCTACAGGCCTCAGTTAAATGTTAAAGTACATCACATTACACTTGGAAAAAGACAAGTATGGTTTGTTTGGAAGGTTTGCCAGGAGAAAGCCTCTTCTCTAAAAAGAACATGACAGCACGGCTTAGGTTTGCAAAGTTGCATCTGAACAAACCACAAGACTTCTGGAACAATGTCCTTTGGACAGACGAGACTAAAGTGGAGATGATTGATAAAAATGCACAGTGCCACGTTTGGCGAGAATCATTACAAACACCACGGGGGTGGAGGGGTGACAATTTGGGCTTGTTCTGGAGCCACACGACCTGGGCACCTTGCAATCATTGGGTCAACCGTGAACTCCTCTGTGTACAAAAGTATTCTAGAGTCAAATGGGAGGCGATCTTGGCCGAAATTGGGTCATGTAACAGGACAATAAACCCAAGCACACAAGCAAATCCACAACAGAATGGCTGAAAAGGAAAATAATCAAGGTGTTGCAATGGCCCAGCCAATGTCTAGACCTCAACTTGATTGAAATGCTGTGGCAGTGAAAGGCTATAGCCGGCCGTTCGTGTGTTACTGCACATGCACAAGGTTCTGTCTTCCGCATTGCTGGGAAACATGCGCTTGTGCGCAGGCTCACGCAACATAGCGTACGCGCAAAAACCCGCCAGCGGACAGGACATGATGCAACTCCTTCAGATTGATGGGCCTATTTAAACCAGTCTGCATAAGTGATCAGTGCTGAATGGTCTTTCAGTGTGTGTTCTGTTTTTTGAAACTCTGCTTGTTTGACCTGGATTGCCTTTTGACTATGCCTGATTGTTGCCTGCCTGACCTCTGCTTGCTTCTGGACTTTGCTTCTGCTCCTGTACTTTGCTGCCAGACTGGTGTGACTCCTGGCCTGCCTGACTTTGCCTCTGCTTCTAATTGGTACCATGTTTATCTCCCAGCCTGATCCTGGTTCTGCCTTGGGAACCTGCTTCTGGACTGTGTACCAGCATAGTGTCTGTAACGTTTTGGCACCCATGCTACTCATTGTCCTTTCATTCTCTGTCTCCACTTTTAGGGGTGCAGGACAAGAGCCGCAGAGGCAGCTTCCTCAACTAATTTGTTCTCCTACCAGGTACATGATAGGCAGGATCTTGAGATCTGTGCATAAACAATTGCCCGCATACCTCAATGAACTGAAGCAACATTGTAAAGAAAAGTGGGCCCGAATTTCCCCACAACGATGTGAGTGACTAATAGTCATACAGAAAACGATTAGGGCTGCAACAACTAATCGACATAATCGATTATAATCGATTATTGAAAAAGTTGTCAACTTTTTCAATAATCGATTAATCGGCTTCCGATCAGTTGGCCCTGTTCACGGCTCCACACAAGCTGCGCGCCGCACCTCTTCCCCCCCTCACGCTCGCAGTATAGAGGACTACAAATCCCAGCAATAGTACATTATACAGCGCAATGCAGAATACCACCAGCTATAATATACTATTGCTGGGATTTGTTGTAGTCCTCTATAGCCGGTGCAATTCTGCATTCATTGCTGTATAATTTTACACTTTCCTTTTCACTATATTGCACACCACACTATTTTTTTCCACCGCTCCAAGCTTGCTCCTGTGATGGACTACAATCTCAATACAAACTAGTAGTCCCATCACTGGAGCCATTTTTGATTTTTTTTTTTTGTGTTTATCCGATTAACCGATTAATCGAACTTAATAATCGGCTAACTAATCGATTTTGAAAATAATCGTTAGCTGCAGCTCTAAAAACGATTACTTCAAGCTATTGCTGCTAAAGTTGTTTCTTCAATCTAATGAATCATAAGGCGTACTTTGTTTTTTACAGATGGATTTTTATGTTTGTAAAATAAAGATAAGGTGTAATATGTAATGTGCTGTTGTTCATCTGAGGTTGTATTTACTTAATTTTAAGACCCGCTAAGGACCAGATGACTTATATTATGTTATGCTACTTAAAACCATAATTCTAAGAGGGTGTACTTTCTTTTTCATACAACTGTATATGAGCACTGATCTGCATCCTGTCCAATATCTTTGAAAAGAGCTAAAAAATGCAGTCTGAAGAAGGTACTTTTGAAACCTGAGACAGCAGGAGCATTTTGTTGACAGCAGATTTGTTTTCCTTGTACACATTTACTATTACTAATTTGATTTTCACACATTGATAGCCAGTCATATTTATCTTATATATTATGTAAGCAGATTGCAATTTCCTGTTTTTCCTGTGGAAAATTCTGCCCCCATTTTAAGCTACATTTTGTTTGCTGTAAGTGCTAAATGCATAGAAGAGCCAGGATCTCAATGGTCAGCCTTGATAAGCTCCTCACATGTGAGTCTATATAATATTAAGAGACATTGCAGTGTCTAGTTTGCTCTCTAGTGTTTACCGTTTTTGGCTGCCCTACAAGAGGAAAATTAAAAGGCTTTTGTTTTATGCAAAATTCTGTGTGAGTGCTACTGTGTGCTAACCTGCATACTGGGGGGGTTTTCCAATCCGCAGCAGACTGCTGCACTGGGCTCCACTCTGACTCCTGGGTGGAGCCTTCCTGTCTCCCAGGTGGAGTCTTGAACCCTTCCCAACACCTTCATTTTAAAGGCTGTGCAAGCCTGTGCCATCAGCATGCACTGGCCGCTCAAATTCTGGACACAGGAATGGAGATAACAGGTGACTGCTATGATTAAGGCCCTTTTAATGGTAACTTGTAATATGTTTTGTGTTGTAATATGTTTTATGTTTTGTGTTGTCAAGCCATTGCCTCAATAACAACTTAACTCTCTAGAATTAGAGGATGTAGGGTTACTGTATGAATCAGCTTTAACTACATTTTATACAGTTTCTGAGTCCTGTGTTTTGCTTTTCAGGTGTTACTCACAATATTCCATTACTCCGAGAGGTGATCACTAATCCTCGTTTTATCAAAGGAGATATCACTACTAAATTTCTACCTGACGTTTATCCAGATGGATTTAAAGGTTTGTTTATTTTTGTTATAAAGCAATACAGATAAGATAACATTCTCCAAGTAACTGTTTCATTCTGGTAGATATATGTTTATGTATAAATTAAACATTCATGAAGCAGTTAAGAAGGACACTAAGGCTCCATTCACACCTTAGCGGCTGTCCTGATTTAAATGCCTTTTGATGTGCCAAAAATGCAGCATTTCTGCATGAGGGTGTGAATGATCCCCAATAAAAAAATATTTGTATTATATCTGTGTATTTTGATTGCGTTTCAAAATGTTCCTTGTAGGTTGAAACATACCCAATGGACAAGCTCATAGTATGTTTGCAGAAGTTTTTATGCTGGGTCACCTCCTTCTTTAATGTTCATATAGTGATATGATTGGATTGGCCCAATGTGCAGAAAATCTCTACAATCCAGCTAAATGGTCATTACCGGGGATGTGCCGATACTGGGCATTTTCACGAGTATGAAGTATCTCTGTTATTATTGGATGGGATCTTTGTTGAATTTCACACGCTCAAGTCTGCTCACAATATTCATGACTCTGTGTTCTATAAATATATAATCCTTTGCCATGCAATTCGTGCTCAGTTTGGCTAGCTTCAGATTGTCCTACGGCTACGTAGTTCCTCACAGACAAAGACTGTCTCCACTATTTATGCTCTACTACAAACATCTATTTCATCGCCATTTCTTGGTTCCTATGAGAAATGGAAGATATGTACACCTTCCTTAGAAGAGGGAGGACTGCTGTGAGAAGCTGGTTCAAGATGTTATAAGTACTGTCGATTTTAAATTTATACAATTTAAGTTTATTCATTGACTGTATTTTACGCCTCATAGATTTCAACATATGTGCCTTTGTGACACTGCTTATTGTATGTGTTGTACATTTAACCCTGCTGATTTATTTAATATTTTCTGGGGTTGTCCATGCATCCAGGGATATTGGACCCTGATCCATGACCTGATACAATGTGAACTGTGTGTATCTTTTTCCCTTTCACCCCATCGGTGATGTTATTGGGTATTGTGGAACCATTTGTTGATCATTCTGCAGAAGGTTCCCTTCTTTGATTGTGTTTTTAAGGGCAATTTGTTACAGTGGAAATAGCCCCAACCCCCCTCCTATTGATTTGTTTCAAACTTCGTTTGTAGACGCTGTCCCTAAATACAAATAGATTTATGAGGCTAGAGCCTGTTTCAAGAAATTTACCACAAAAATGATGGGATTTTTAGCCATTCCATTTTTTAACAAAATTAAGTTTAGATGTACTTTAATATAGTTACTGTAACTAGCATATATATTCATTTACTAACGGGCCATTGCAGTATAGTTTAGTCCCAGTGGAGAATAAACCCAGCCATCCCATATCTTCTCAGAATTTGGTATCAACCTCTTAGGTTACGTTACATTATCCTATAGTAAAGACGTTTTTACTTTTCTGGGGGAATTTAAGATTGGTTCCATTTCAGCATCATCAACAGTCATAAAACACGGAGCGTAAGAACCTCATAGTCCTCTTTATGTATTACTAGAGCTACTAGTAACACTTTTATATTTGCTTTCATAGCTTTAGGTGAGAATAGTAGGCGATTTTTACATTCCCATTATCATCACCCCCCCCCCCAAAAAGAAAACAAATGGCTAAGCCTTTATTTTATTTTTTTTCTAATTTCTTCATCATGATCATGCTATTGTAATTTAGCTGCAATGTTCCCATGCTGGGAAGATGCAAGTTTTTTTTAATTTACATTGCAGCTGAGTGCTACATTGCAGCTAAGAGACTGAGTGCTATGTTTGCCTGAATGCAATGGAGATTCATCCATCCACATTGTTGGGGTGGAGTGGGAAATTTAGTGATTTCCTCTCTTGCAGGCTTAACAGTTGAAATTTGAGCGATCTATGCCATTTCTTTGTTGTTCCTGGTCATGCCAGTGGTCATGCCACTGTGATCAGCCAGTCATGGTGAACACTTAGAGACAAGGAAATTGTAGCCAGCCCCTATATAAACCCATCTCCAACCATCATGCCTCATTTTTTTGCTAGTGTCTTAGGAGGCTGGACATTTTTTCTTTAGTTTTGTTGAACTAACTATATTTTTTATTAGCCATTTTATTATTTTTTAATTTTATTTTTTCTTCAAGTAAATGCTCATCAAAGATCTCTGATTCCTACTTTAAAAGCACCCTACCCTTGGGAATGTAATGGTGCTCGATCTCACGCACCTTTTCACAGTGGAGTTCTTTTCCCTGATGAATGGTTACTCCCCTTGCAATGCTAGACTCACTTTCAACCCTATCCCTCTCCTAAGAGATCTTGTAGCCTGCAAGATTGGCAAGCATCAGTTCCTTCTGGTCCTATACCTTGTAAGAACTTAATTCTTCTACATCCCCATTGTGGAAAAAGTTCACTGAACACCGTGAGTATCCAAGTTGCTAACACTTAATGCTAAGCCAAGGGTCCTATCATCTACACTCATCGTCTTTGTTCCTTCCCTATTAGGGGTTTATTGAGGAATTCCATTTAACAGGGTCACTCTTTTCATGCTGTCCCTCCAATAATTTTTTTTTTTTTTTTTCCCTTTGGGACCACACGGTTTTCTATTCCTGGAGTCAATGTATTGGCTTCCAGATCCCTGCATCTGATGTTCCCAACTGTGAATAGTGAAAGTTCTTCATGTG
The DNA here is from genome assembly GCF_000935625.1 of Nanorana parkeri. Lineage (NCBI taxonomy): Eukaryota > Metazoa > Chordata > Amphibia > Anura > Dicroglossidae > Nanorana > Nanorana parkeri. The sequence continues at coordinate 2,334,829 of NW_017306339.1, forward strand.
AGTGTGCTTCTTCCTTGCAAGGAAGTGTCCATCGCTAGTAGGTCATGTACTTCCCTGGAGGGTCAGCAGCCAAGAAACTCTTTTACCCTGCTGCAGAATTCCCCTTAGTGGAAAAGTACATGTCCGGAGGCCTTCGTAGGACCTGGTTACTGGAAGATAGATGCTCTTCTGGACCAATCTGTGGTCTTCTAAGAAAGTCTCCTTTCATCTCTTCTTTGATTTTCTATCAGGCTTATATTCCTTTCGTTAGTGCTAGGATTTCTACCCTTTGCTCCTCTATAGAGAATCATTCCCCTTACAGGGTTAGGTTTTGTTGTTTCTAGGATCATATATTTCATAATTGTTCCGGATCGTTTACAGTGTGAATCCAATAATGATCTGCGCTTTAGGATAACAAAACTCCCTGTGTGGATTGTGCAGCTGTGCTAAAAGGTATTCACCCTTAAATATGTATCAAGTGTATGCACTGCGCATCAGTCACCTATAACATCAAGTGTGCTGTGCTAAAAGGTTTTAACCCTTAGAATATGTATCCGTTGTATGCACTGTGCATCAATCCCCTATATCATCAAGTGAATGTATGCAATGAATAACATGTTCGCAAAATAATCTAAACAGTGTACAAATTAATAGTCCACAGATGGAAAAAAATATAAAAATAAAAATGATATAAATTAATAAATATCCAATACAAAAAAAGTGTTTGTTCAAGTCCAAGTGACAAAACATTCTTCAAATCCTGTTTTCTTATCACTCCCAATTACGATATTCCATCATGTGTGAATCATGTAAAGATCCTCACTCACCAGAAAGTAGGACCGTTTTTTCAGGGGGGTCAAAACAGCATGTGTGGTAATATCCTGCTGTAAGTAGATGGAGAGACCCTCCGCACTCCTCACAGCAGTCAGATATGAAAAAAGTGGTGCTCGCAGTGATGAGATACCACGGATGGCGCCGTGCAAACACTGGAAAGTCAGGAAATCACCAGCACTCAGTAGTAAAGATAAATATGTCCCTTTTATTGGACAGAAAGCGTCACAGACATCCAAATAAACCGACGTTTTCGGGACCGCACAGGGTCCCTTCCTCAACCGAAACGTCGGTTTATTTGGATGTCTGTGACGCTTTCTGTCCAATAAAAGGGACATATTTATCTTTACTACTGAGTGCTGGTGATTTCCTGACTTTCCTGGTAATATCCTGCATTATTCCTCTTTCGCTCACTCCAATATTCTCATTTGTCAACCGAAAGAGTCTGCAGCTCCCTAGTGTATTCCGAAAAAAAATTAAAAGATCATCATGTATTATAGTAAAAAAGCATTTTTGAGTGTGGCTATCACACCCCTGAAACAACTATAGGTGTGAGATGGAAAGACTCATCGATCTGGTCCTCATTTCCTTGTATGCCAGTTAGCATTCTTGTATATCTTCACTCCTGCCTACACACCCCCCCTTATTTTATTTATTTTTATACAGGTGTTGTTGATCACCCCACTTAAAAGTAGTCTCGGTTACTATTTTTCTGTTATTTGTAGCTTAAGGGTTTGTTTTCCCTCTCTCCATTTGTATTAACTACTGAGAGGGCTCCTACAACCATATGTCTTTTAAGAGATTACTTATTTGTTGACATCGTTATTATGACCCTCCCTCTCCCCAGTATGAAGGGTTAAGGGGGTTCTACTTCTACGCCTCCAGTTTTAGACTGGTTGTACTTTGTACATTTTTTGACTATCCAAGCTTTTGTTCCCGAAAGTCGAGGGTTAGGTATGCTAGGCATAGACCTTTTACCCTAGTAAACATTTCTTTTAGCTGTTGGTCCACTTTTTTTTTTTAATCCTCTTCAGGCACTTTGCTATACCACCTGTTTTCCTTAAGTTGAATGATTGGTTGTTCTTTACATTGCAAATGAAGGCCCATCATTCTACAGGTAGCAGTTTCCTCTTACTGGTGATTGATTACCTGTCTGGAGCTGGAGTTATGCAGGGGATGGCTTAAAGTTCTTTGTTTGTCAGTGTCCCAACTTCTTATAGGCAGAAGTAGAAAACAATTCTCTAAGAATCACTAAATTCCGGTGTCCCTCAATGGACTTCAGGAACAATATTTTGCCATAAATGCAAAAATGGTATTTGTTCACTGGCCGTAAAAAAAAGTATTTTTAATGTATTTCCTGGCAAAAATAGGTTAAAAATAAGAAGATAAAATGCTGTGAGACTTCAATTAGCCTGTAATACACAGGTAACCACAAAACTGTGCTTTTATATGCAATAAACTCTACTTGTGTGAATAGAGCAACATATTTTTTTCACACCAGATAAGAATGCAAAAAAATCAAATAATATTTTGCCATTTCAATTATGCACTCATTTCTGGAGCCTGTGAAAAAAAATGTGATCTGTTTACAGTAAAGTACAAAGCTTATATAACGGTATAACGGTAGAGTTTTTTAATCTTTTCTGATTTATGCTTTATCAGTTTTAAGTTTTTTTTATGTTTTTATACAGATTGTTTCTTTCTACATTACTTCTACAGTAAACAGACTGGTTTGTTACACAATGTAACATAGACAAAGTATGTCATACAAGATGCAAGTGTTTCTTGTTTTTATTTAGATTTTACTTTGACTCTCACTATGTCTAAAAGGTTAGGTTTTTTTTTTTTGTGTCTGATTCCAACCTTGATAAGGTTCTTCTACCATACAATATACAGTGAACTGTTATGATCGCATTTGCACATGTGTTTATATGCGATATTTTCTTGTAATTCTTGTTTGTATTTTACTTTATTATAGGACACAGCTTGACATCTCAAGAGAAAAATGAACTTCTTGCTACAACAGCATCACTATATGTGGCTGCACAGATCAGGTCACGTCGCTTCCTAAATAATATTAGGTATGTTTTAACACATGGAGGAGTGTCTGCCCTTCACTGGAACTTCATATCCACAAATCAGATTTTCACCTTGATGGTCTCAAGAATATTAGCACATTACCAACTAAAGTGTGTAGTTTCTGTTTCTGGAACTGCAGAAACAAGGGACCTAGTAAAAAAAACAAAAAAAACTTACCCTTGATTATATATAGATCTAGATATATCTGTATAGATATATCTTCGCCTTTAATTATTTCAACATTTTCTAGGATTTAATTTTGATCTTTTTTTTATGGGAGGCACATATATTTGAGCTTAAACAAATGGTATTCTGACTTCTGTACATTTACTGCCTCTAAATAAGTTTCTGTGGGCTGTACTATGTATAACTAGCAAGTACAGTACCATGAAAGGTTTGTTCTGTGTACATTGGGGCAGTGTCATATAAGGATATGCCAAGGCAACTAGTTAATTAAAAAAACAATACAGTGGAACATAACACCTGCACTGTATTGTTTCAATACATGTTTTGAATGTTTTTTGAATAACTAAAATGTATGTGTTTATACATTTTTACACAAACTGCATTATAATGCTTAATTCATACTTTTTAGTTTGTGGAGTTTGATTTTCAGTTTACATGCTTTCTGGTGTATGGCCACAAAAGTATCTTTCAGAATTCATCATCAGTTGGCATGCTTGATTTATGTTCTGCCCATTGAGTTTTATATACCTGTATTATTATAATATTATTTTAAATTGATGTCACATGACCTTCATTACATTTTCCTCCTCTAAGTGTCCGCAGGTCGGAGGAGTTGAATAAAGTATGTATAACATGTTGATCTGACGTGCTACTATTTAAAGACTACATTTTCTGAGTCAGGTTAGAGCAGATCTTTACACTCAAAAATCACATTCTAGCTATGCATCCCTCTATGTATCATGATTAATCATAACATAGACATGTCAGGTGAAATGCTGCGATTTTGAAATACTTACACTTATAGAGCATTCACTTCCGGCTTTGAAATGGAAAAATGACTTCACTTTGCCAAAGCAATGCAAACTAGGATTACCTTGTCATCAGCAGAGCATTGTTGGGAAATCTCATCTGTAATCTCACGAGATCTCAGAGAGAGGCATTTGCATGGTCACATGTCATGGTCACATATGCCAGAAATCCAGGAAGTAGAGCTAGTAATCTGTCCTTAATAAACATGACCACTGTCAGAAGACTGGGGATGAAAAGAGAAATAACGTATGCAAAGAACACAAAGCCTGCAATTATCTAGAAGTAAATGCCTGTAGATTGTCATTGCCATTGCTAAACATTTCTAAAGGTGTGTTTGTTGGTATTTTAAAGATATGGGTATAGGTCCACTTTAAGGCTCAGTCACCAAAGTGGATGTTACTCGGCTGCATATGCATGCAGATTGCTGCTCATAATGCCCACCATCGATACTTGTGCTGTGATGACGACACCTACAGTAGTGCTGGGGACTACAGGGGGTGTGTCAGACAGCCTGCTGATAAGTATCTAGTGCTGACAACATGCCATGCGAAATAGCGTTACCAGCTTGCGCTGGCAAAGCGTACTTAGGAGTTCAGCTCTGAAACATGTAGCTATTGCCATGTGCTCATAGTAATTGGGAACTAAGGACATATGCTTGGGTTTCATATCAGATAATTATAGTGCTTTTTTTTGTAATTCATTCTGGCTTGATGGTCCTCAAATCCATGTTCTTTTGGCTCAGGTGGCTATTTTTGGCTAGAATATTAAATGTGGAATTAGTAAATGCTGCCTAATCCAAAGTTGCATCACAGATATCTGATCTACCGGTGATTGCGAAAGTAATGTAGAATTCTTGTATTGCGTACTAAAATTAATTTACTGTATGTTTGCAAAATAGTGATACCTTTAGTTTTGTTATACACCTTTGGTGGGGGGAGTTCCTGGTTGGGAATTTGTCCTGTGTTTGTTCCTTTTTCTGTTTCTATTTATTGTGACTTTCAACCCAAACTTTCAGGGCCCAGTCGCACCATATCCAGTGCATTCTGAACACACTGGATCGCATGGATCAAGCCGGGCCACGTTCTGGGGCGGGAGGGGGCATGGCTGCGCATGCATTTCAATAGCATCGCAGACACACACCCCACCCGGAGTGCGATCGCCTGCACCAGAACACGAGGTACAGGAATGTGCGATCTGAAAAAATAGTGCATGCAGCATTTTTTCAGATCGCACAGCACCGGAACGTAGGGAATTCCTGTACCTCGCATGTCGGGGCAGGCAATCGCACTGTGGGCAGGGGGCGTGCCTGTGGTGCCATTGACCTGAATGGCACCGCCACGCCCCCTCCTGCCCCAGAATCCACCACAGCCTGATCTATGCGATTCAGTGCATTCCGGGCTCGGACCGTGCCGGAATGCACTGGATATGGTGTGACTGGGCCCTCAATCCCTTCCCCCTGCTCCTATCCATTCACAATTTTTTCTCATAAAGATTTATAACACCCATTTTAACTTGCTTAAATGTGTTATCACATGACCATCTATGTCATCTCTTCGATTGGAAGCTGACAATCTGCTGTTGCAGTCCTTTTAGTCTTCCAAGCTCGACCATGTGAGGACTCCTTTGAAGAACTGTTCTTGCATCTTCCGGCAGCGACGTGGGCACTTAACAGTTATACTGCAGTTCAGAAAACAGAAGGCTCCAGACCCTGTCTGTCACATGACCATAACTTTATGAAATTTGGTGTATTTTTATTTTTTTTATTTAAATGGGTGATCCTGGAGGTAAGCTTTACAATTTGAGTATACCGATTTCAAAATAATACCTTGGCAACAGTGATACAACTACAGCAAATGTTTGGTTCTTGGTTGCTGACTCTTTGCTTAACTTTTTCAAAACTCTTTACAGAGTAAAAAAAAAATTAAAAATAATAAATGCGCGTTTCAACTCTCCGTTATGTTTTCTTGGTTTACTTTTAATGAAGCTGAGAGAAATGTGTAGCTAATACTCACTGTATCAAGATTTGTTTCCATGATACGAAATGGAAATATTGTGGGGAACAATTCTTTTTTTGCCAAAAATGATTTTATGCTTGCTTGATGCTGAGGTACCTATGAAACAGCAGCCTGGATTACACAATTGAAGCTTGCTAGTTTGGCTTGGAACTGATTTCATTACAGGCTTAGTGGTTGTAATCCTATGACTTTACAGGTGTGGCTACATCATGCTACCTCACAGGCCCACTAATGTGATATTTACTTTTCCCAATCCAATTACCCGCAGAACTTCCTATGCACAGCTTGCATTGGCAATAATCTGTTTTCCTAATTTTTTTCAGATAATTTCTCTTTTATTAGACCTGGAAAAAATGTACCCACTATTACTTGAAAAGTAACAGTAACGCTCCCAAATTGTTTTATCGTAATGTGTGAAATTCAGTTCGTGTATATAAGATTTTGCTTCTCAAATAAAAGGCTATTTTAAAGTGTATTTCCACTTTTGCAGTCAAATTGGAAGTGTATTTCCACTTTTGCTGACAAATTTAGGAAAATCACATTACTTGTTATTTGCTCCTTTTCACACAATATCCCTAAAAGTATATATATTTTTTAAATACTTCTTGTCTTTTAGATGTCTCTGTGTAGCATGTCTTTGCAAGCTTCACTCTCATTTTCAAAGTGGCAAGAAAGTATGTCTGTCCCCATAGAAAGGCTAGGGACACTTTGAGCTTCCCCTCATTAGCATACAATACTTCTAGATCTTTAACCCTTTGGACAGACAGTGTTCAAATCTATTTTACAACTGATAAGATCTGCCAGCACAGTACAAACGGGGTAAGTTGCACTAACATTAAACAAATATAAAATAGGTGGTATCCCAATTTGGCTGCAAAAATCTAAGTACGCTTAAAGAAACACCCACTATATGTTTATTATTATTAAAATAATACAGGATTTATATAGCACCAACAGTTTGTGCAGCACTTTACAAATGGGGAGACAGTAAAGTTACAATACAATTTCAATACAATAGGGTTAGAAGGGCCCTGCTCGTGAGAGCTTACAATCTAGTAGGAGGGACAGGTGATACAAAGGGTAATAATTGTTTAGATTGTGTTAGTGGAAGAAGTAAAAGGACAATTATGTTGAGGTGGGATAGGCTTCCCTGAAGAGATGAGTTTTCAAGGATCGCCTAAAGGTAGACAGAGCAGGAGATAAGCAGACAGATTGGGATAGGGAGTTTCATAGGATGGGAGAAACTCTGGAGAAGTTCTGGAGGCGAGCATGGGAGGAGCTGACACGAGAGCTAGAGTACAGGAGGTCCTGGAAGAGCGGGGAGGACTGTTTGGGTGATGTTTATAGATGAGGTTGGAGATGTAGTCGGGGGGGCGGGCTGTGTTATGAATAGCTTTGTATGTTAGTATTTTTTAAATTTTATTTGTTGGACAATTGAGAGCCAGTGGAGAGATTGGGGAGGGGTTGCAGACACTGAACGGTTGGTAAGGTGAATGAGTTGGACAGCAGTATTCACGAGACTGGAGAGAAGGGGGGTAAGCCTGTTTAGTGGTAGGCCAACAAGGGTGGAGTTACAGCAGTCGAGGCGAGAAATTACAAGGGAGTAAATTAAAAGCTTTGTGATTTCGTTTGTTAAAAAGGGTAGAATTTTAAAAATGTTAGGGCGGTTGAGTCAGGAAGATTTAGATAGTGATTGGATGTGGGGATAAAAGGAGAACTCGGAATCGAGGATTACACCAAGCAGCCTGACTTAACAGGAGGGTTTGATTGTAGTGCTGTTGATTGTGATGGAGAATTCGGGGAGGGAATGCAAGGAGGAGGAGGCTCCGTTTTGGACAGATTCAGTTTGAGATAGTGGTGTGACATCGATGCTGATATGTCAGTGAGTAGATTTGTGATATGAGAAGAGACAGAGGGGATGAGCTGAGGAGTGGAGAGATAGATTTGGGTGTCATCAGCATAGGGATGGTATTGGAAGCCATGGGCCAACTGTGTTGAAGGCAGCAGAAAGGTCACAGTATAAGTATAGAATAGTGTCCATTGGTTTTAGCAGTTAGTAGAATGTTAGAACGTTTTAGAAGGGCAGTTTCTGTGGAGTGTTGTCGACATTAGGGGTCTACTAGACCCCTAATGTCACCTTTGCAGCCCATTAAGGCTGATCAACCACAGGTTATGCTTGATCAGCTTCTTCCCGGCCTTTCTAGCCAAGTAATGACAGCTCAGAAATCAGTGATGAAATCATTGTCGCTTCCAGTTTCATTCAGCGGTGGGAAATCAGAATGGATGTTCACCATCACTCTTCTATGTTTGTATCAGTATTTCATTGTCTGTTATTGTCAGAAACTAACCGTATAAGAATATAGGAGCTACCATTACTGAGTTGTTTCTGATGATGCAGACTCCAAGACTGACATTTTTATCCTTCCTTCTGTACTTGGTGAGTCAGTGGCCTGTAACAAATTTTCACATATAAGGGGTGTTGATTGGGTTCGACTATTTTTATTTTCTCTCACAGTGGGAAAGTAGCAGGAGTCTTTAGTCATCCTTTTCACAACGCATCAATGCAGCCTGCTTCCAGATGTCTACTTGCATTTGAAAACAGTTTAAGTTGCTTCTGAGATTGTTTGCAATTTACTGACAGGTGCATTTGACCTGCATTTGAACTTCTGACTTGCATTTGACCTTATTCAATGCAACATGAACCTGCTTTGAATTGCTTTGCATTCGCGTTGACTGTATGAGGAGAGAAGCATTTTTGACACAAAGAAAAGCCTGTTGACACAGCCCCTTAGGTTTACAAGCAGTTAGCTGGATGACTGAGCTCTGGTGTCCTGAGAGGTGGAGAGGGGACTATTTTGTCACTGAAGATATAGTTCAGCATAAGGGGTTTATTCCCTGCATACATTTCCCATACACTTTCCATATTGATTGAGTGTACAACTCCACATAAATATGAGCATTTATCTGATGCATCCAAACAATGATGAGCAATTTGGCTTTTTTTTGTTTAATACATTCCTACATATGAACCATTGACCTATTCACCCCTGTATATTTATTGAGAAGTACTAAATCACTATATTGCACCTGAAGGCTTCTCCCATGTAGTGCTCACAAAATGTGATTTATACTGTGGTAGGCTCAGCAGAAGCTGTTTTAATGGCAGCAGCCTGCTGAACACTCTCGACCGCTGTGTTCTTAGTAGAATTTGTATTTTTCATTGTAACTTCCTTTTCCTTTTATCTTCTCGAAATCATCCAAACAATAAAATCCTCTACATCTTCTTAGCTGTATTAAATAAAGGTTATCACTAAAGCCCTTTTTGCTAACTGTACACTGTTGTATTTTAAGGAGAAGGGTGTTTCTTTGTTTTAGGCAGAATATTTTACATTTATGTTTATGTCTTTGAGTTTCCAGCATCCTCTGTTCTTTGAACCAGCAACAGGAGCTGGATGGGATCTTGAATAGAATAGGCTCATTATTGCGGGAGTTTTTTTTCCCCTGTTCCCTGCAATGATTCCAAATGCTCTTGCACACTTCATCAGTATTATTGTAATTCTTTGGCTGCAGGATATTTGGCAGCTGTTGCACCCCACTGGCAAATCCTATTCATACTTCTTTTCCATTCATGATTGCCATTGGAGAATTGATTTCTCTCTCTCTAACTCTAACCTTTCCTCATCCATTTTGGATTGTTCAACTTGAAACATTTTAATTTCATATCATACATCTATTCAAGTCACAATCTTTTTTTTCTTCTTCTTTCTTTCAACTTATCACCAGGGTAACAGCATAGTGTGATTTTTTTTTTTTTTTTCATGGCAATCAAAGTTTTTTCCACGTGCTTATTATAGATGTCCATCTTTATACTTTGTTTTGCTTATTGGTACTATAGGATTTTATGGGGATGTCATGTGAGATGAAGGTCTGTTCTGTGTTTTTTCTTTTATTTACTGCTGCGTTATGTTTGAAATAAGAGAATTACGTGGTTGCAGATATCGGGAGGTACAATATATTTTGCAGGGAAGGAAGTAGAGTGGGAGGAGGGTACCTATATGTCAGGAACAATCTGGTAGTGAATGTGTGCAATGACAACACTATAAATTGGTGACAGTGGAGAATCCCTATTGCTGGAGATTAAAATAGTAGACTATTGGTGGGTAAATGCAGTAGGTTCCCTAACATAGGGGATGAAGAGGAGATGCAACTACTCTTATGGATTGAAATGGCGGTAAAGTTAATATTATGGGAGACTTCAGCTATCCTGATATTGATTGGATAAACGTAACCCCATACTCAAATAAGGCTTGTCACTACTTGAACTTAATGCAAGAAAATTGCATGGGTCAAATGGTGAAAGCCCCAACTAGAAATGATGCCAAGTTGAACTTACTCATTTCAATTAATTCAGACCTTACTAAAATAAACAAAGCAGAAATTGTAATAACAATGCACTGAAGGTACCCCAGTGGCTGACAGAGATCCGGGTGAAGAAAAAGTCTAGAGAAAGAAATGTCAATAAATCCCCAGGACCAGATGGCGAGTTGTCAAAGAACTTGGCTAGGTTATAGCAAGACCATTGTTCCTAATTTTTGGACACTTTAATGACTGGAAGGGTGCCGACTGATTGGCGGAAAGCAAATGGGGTACCGATATTCAAAAAAGGGTCAAGATTTAGACCAGGTAACTATAGACCTGTCAGCCTTACATCAGTGACATGCAGTGTTTTTTAGAGAATGGTAAGGGACCATATTTAAAAAAGATTGCCTGTAACAACCACCATGAATTTATGAAGGACTGTTCTTGTCAGGCCAACCTATTAACATTCTATGAGGAAGTGGGTAGTAATTAAGACAGAGGAAACCCACTAGTCATAATTTATCTGGACTTTGTCAAAACATTCAATACAGTACCCCACAAACATTTAATTTACATGTTAAGATCAAGCGGTGATGAAGACATTGTATGTTCATGGGTAGAAAACTTGTTACAGGAACTTCTTTATGAAGGTACGAGGCCTAATGGAGGCCTCATTTGAGGCAGTGCTATATGCCCAGTTTCATCCTAGGCTGCTACAACAGCCTTCTGGCTGAGTGGAACAAGAGGCATCAATCTCTGGATCTAACTATGCGCATGTCAACCAGAGCCAGACTCTCCCTGGTGTGCTGCATTTTGGATACAATGTTTAAGTCGGGGAAATCCTTTCTCCCAGTGATCTGGAAAGTGCTCGTGAACGACGCCAGCTTGGCGGGCCGGGAAAGAGTGCTTGGAATGTCGAAGGTCCAGAGGGTTTGGTCGTTGGGGGAAATTTTATTTCCCATCAACATCCCTCCAACAATGGACCCCTGAGTCTCAGGGATACCTGATAAGTTCAGCCAGACAATGCCATGGCCTACATCAATCATCAGGGAGGCACAGGAAGTCACACGGCTCTTCAAGAGACCAGTCTAATCTTGGCCTGTTCAGTACATCCTATTCTCACCCTCACTGCCATGCACAACCCGAGCATGGAAAAACTGGCAGACAGACTTTTTTAATCGTTAAGCCAGGAAAAGGTTCTCTCAACCTCAAGGTGTTTTGGGACCTCTGTCACAAATGGGGGATGCCAGATTGGACCATCTGGTGTCCAGGTTCATCCACAAGCTGGATAGATTTGTGGCCAGGACCAGGGGGACCCTTGGGCCTTTGCAGTGGATGCTCTGGTGAATCTGTGGGATCAGTTCAGCCTGATCCTGCTTTACTTTGCAGGATCGAGGTGAAGGAAATTCCAGTAGTTCTAGGACATACTCTCTGTGACCTTCTAGGTCATTGGCATTGACAACTTGGCTGTTGAAACCCAGGTCCTAAGGGACAGGGGCCATCTGATTCAGTCATCCCTAAATTTTTCAAATCTAGGAAGTAGACTTATTGCAGAGTGTATCATTACAGCTGGAAGGCTTACTTGGCTTGGTGTGAACAGAAGACGTTTCCTCCTCATCAATACTTTGTGGGGCATGGCCTTTTTCCAGTCAGGTTCGCATTGAGTACCAACAAGGGTCAGATTTTGGCATTAGCTATTTCATAGGTTTCTTGCCTCAACCTCCTTAGTAAAGAACTCTGTGCAGGGAGTTACCCATCTGGCTCCCCCCAGATGCTCTCTGGAGATGCTGTGGGATCTCATTCTGGTTCTGTCAGTCCTTCGGAGCCTTCCTTTTGAACCTATATGAAATATTTCCTTTGCTGATCTCTCTTGCAAGTTTTTCTTCCTTGTGGCAATTACTGCCACTAGGTTGGTTTCCAAGCTGGAGGCCTTGTCCTGTACAGAATAGTTTCACGTTTACACTAGGATAAGGATGTCCTGGTGCCTAATGCTTCATTTCTGCCAAAGGTGGTCTTTTCCTTCCACCTTATTCAGGGTTTTGTCCTTCCTTCTCCTTGCCCTGCTCCATAGTACCCAACAAGTTTTCTCTCCATTGTATGGATGTGGTGTGATCGATGAGGATTTATCTCCCTGGCTACAGCTTCCTTTTGGCAATCGGATTATTTTTTTATCCCTCCTGCCCTCCTGAGGGATCTTGCTCCCTGCTTTTTGGTCTAGAATTGCCCAGTGGATCAGACAAGCCATTGTTCAATCTCATCTGTTGAAAGATAGTTTCATGTTTCCCTATCAAGATGCACTTAGCTAGATCTGTTCGTGTTTCTTGTGCATTCCTGCACCAGGCATCTGTTTCTCATATTTGCAAGGCTTCCACTTGGTCTTCGCTTCACATGTTGGCCAAGTTCTACATGGTGGATGTTCCGGGCAGCTTTGGCCGCATAGTGCTGCAGGCTGCTGTCTGCATTTGGGGTATGTATCCCTTGGTTTGTGGGCCAGATTGCATTTGGTTGCCCATCCCTCAGTGGTATTGCTTTTGGATGTCCCAGCTGTCTATGAATCAGCTTGTGTCCCTTACTGTACGCTTAAGAAAATAGGATTTTTTACTTACCTGGAAAAATCCTTTTCTTGGAGGACTGTATAGGACACAGGACTCTCTTATATCCCTCAGCAACCCTCTCTATGTCTGTTCCGTCATAACTTGCTAACAAACTGAGGATTGCTGGGAGAGGGATTTATATGGGGGCTTTTTTTAATGCTCTGGTTTTGCCAGTGTCCAATCATCTGAATCGCCTTTTGTACAATTGCGGGCTTGTACTTCCATGGCTTTTTCGTTTCTTTTGACCAACCTCGCCACAACCTGTCTGGTTATACATTCTTGTCTATCCAAAAAAGGGAAACCAAACTGTTTTGGGTCGGTTTCTGCTTCTTAGGCCCCATTCACACTGACTGACTTTGAGCGATATTGAGCGATGAGATGTGAACAGCTACATTGAAATGTATTGGTGAAGCTACATAGAGCGATATCGCTGCAAAAATCGCGCGATAAATCGCTCAATGTGAACGGGGCCTAAGACTTATTAAACTAGAGATCAATATTACTGTATTTTAACATTTAACTTGCATTGTATCAGGGAAAGTTTAAGGTCTAAAAGAGTACTTTTTCTTTTTATAAGGGTAATTACATGTTTTTAGTACCAGTCACATGATTAATGCTGTTACGTTGCTGCCATGGATTTTGCCCAGAGATCTTGTATGATTGATCTTTGGACATAAGCAGCCAGCTTTGCCTCGGTAGTTTCCAGACATCAGTCCCCCAAGTTCTTAAATATTGACAGATAAGACATGGCTGGTGCCAGCTGAGTGTGCACAAGGGCAGGAAATCAGAATTTCTTTTATTATTTCTGAAGCATGATTTTTTTCAGACATTTCCCTAAATGTTCACAATATTTTGCAGGCTAAATGGCAAAATAAACTATTTTTCATTATGGGTTTGCTTTAAATGAGGTTGCTAATAAAAATAGCTATGTTATTCCAAAAATAATGATGTAGCTTGGCTTATTTCATTTAATAGATTAAAAGGTTGGTTTGTACACATTCATGTGGAAAATAAAAATACTGGGTGAGACATACAGGGTCTTTACACCTAAAACCGATATCCAGTTTTTGTTTGATAGAAAGGGGTTTAATTATGATTATTATGTCTCTTAGTGAAACATTTGTTTAAAAGTAAAATTGAATTACCTGAGAACCACTCGCCATAAAAAATGAGAAAGAAAGTTTTGCTTGAATGGTGGGGCGTGGATTTGACACTTGAGTGCTTGATGACTGATGGGCTTGGGTTCCATGTCTGAGGCTTGACTTTGAATTTGTCACCCTTGATGTTAAAGAGACACTCCTACATAACTACAATCTATACAATCTGCTGGCCAAATATTGATGTCATAGTTTCCCCTGTAAAATTTACAGGGATTTACGTTATCCCCGGAGTTTTCCATTATCCACGCCAATGATTCTATTGCTTCCAAACATGGAACAAGCTACTGCATGTCTCTTCCAGTTGAAAGGACTTCCAGTGAGAAGTAGCAGGGATCACAATATGACAATATACTCCCAAGAAGCTCCTATATGGAAGTGTAACTTGAGGAGCTGCAGGTCCCGTGTAAGAATGAGAGTGGGCAATGGGAAGGAGGCAAGCAGGGTACCCTTTATCAGAGCAGTGAGGTTTATTTAGTAATGGCGCATGAGAGAAACTGAAGATGAACCACACAATGGCCGTGGACTGGAGGAATTTTTAGGCAAGTGTGTGTCATTGGATTTGTGTGAGAAGGCTGAGAAGAAAATAGGAGGACCGAATTTAAAGTACTGTTAAACTTTCAAACTTATTTTTATGTAAAGAGTCCAGATCAGTCGAATATACATTGTCCAGCAAAGTATATCTTTAAAATTTTCCCAAGGATTTATATTAGTCATGTTTCAGACAAGCTTCTCTCTCAGCTCCGCATCCCTGAACTTCCTGTCCGATAAAAGATCACAAAGGACAGAGCATTTTCTAGCAAATGTCCAACTACTAGCTTTGAGGAAGAAGAAGAGAGGAGAAAGGGGGAGGAGGGAGGAGCTTTAATTGCCTGTGCCTGTGTGATTGTAGAGATGCAGCTTACCAGCACACACAAGGGTAACTCCATAATACCGTTTTAGGGAGCCACCCTAAAACAAGATATCGGGGTCATTGCTCATTTAAACATCAAGGAGTAGCATTCATTGTAAGTGGTTCAATCAGCATTTGAAATGGCTTTAAAACGTTTTGACTTTAATATCACTTTATTTGTGGAAATAGTTGAGACACTGTTCACAAGGAGGAAGTTTAAGTCCTAAGCAGATCCCTGACTACCCTCCTGCATCTTATAACCGGGAAGTCTAAAGTGTAATCCACTCTCAATTCTGATTCGTGGAGCGCATACTGCTCCAGCAAACTAGAGAAGAGAGGATTCAATCACTTCAAGGTCGATCAAAAGTACTGTTCTGTCAACCCAGAAATGGGTACAAATCCAAGCCTCTAAAAGACTATAGGGCAGTTTGCAATGGAGAAACAAACGAGAGCAATGGATGAAATGTAATGTGTGCCTATGATCATTGCAAAATATTGGCCTCCTGAAATACATAAGTTGCATTTTGAAAATACACAAGTATTTTTAGACATGAAATAAAGAATAAAACCTTTAACATGAAATATACAGGTGATGAAATTAATCCGTTTCTTTCTCATTCCTCCGGGTGAGTCGCTCCTGGGTTAATGGAAAAGTACCAAAAAAGTTCCTATGAAAGAAACCCTTGTTTGTATGTGTAGCTTATAAATATATATACACACATATGGGGCAAGCATATTTGCTCATTACAAAAACGAGCTTTGCTTTATGTTGTGCAGTTGTAAATTGTGGCTTTAGTTGCTCTTTTCACAATGCAAGTCTATGAGCCGATCAAAGAATACACCCCCTGTGTGGCTAATATCTTATTTCATTAGGAGTTAAGAAGGGAGGCAGAATGATTGCAAATTGAATATTTTCTCCTACTGTCTATTCTACAAATCTATACACTCAAATCAATAGTGTAATTACATCAAAGAGCAGTCATGTAAATGTTATGGTCACATATAAAATGACTTTAAGGCAACTCGGAGACATGCTCACTGAAAACACTCTAAACTTTTTCAATAATGATAAAAAAGCATGGACGAACCCATAGCAACATTTTATTTTCGGATTTCAATTGTAGAGCGTTCTTTGCAGAAGATTCTACTGTATGATAAATATGGCCCAGTGATTCCATTGGTGGGTACTTGGGTCCTCACTCCAGACTCGGCAGAAAAGAGGGCTTTCCACTCCCACCAGGGCAAGGTGGTGCTACACCATGGTAGGGTAAACAACCAGTAGCTCTGGTATTTTCCAGATTAGCCTATGTGTCTAGCAGGTGCCATTTAAAAAAAAAAAATGCATTCTTTAATAAACAATATTGCACTGTTACTATTTCCAACAGTTATTGTAATGAGTCATTAGTGGTGCTAGAATATCAACTCTTTTTTATTGTTCTCTTTGAGGGTGTGTGTGTGTGTGTGTGTGTGTGTGTGTGTGTGTGTGTATGTGTATATACACTGAGTGGCCAGATTATTATGACCTCCTGACATTTGTAGGCAAATTAGCTATAATTTCGCTCTGAAGTTGCTAGAGGGCCAGACCATTTTAAATAGGGAAGCAGGTTGTTTACCACGACAGTAGAAGTGATTCTTTTTCTGAAGATATGGGTAAACAACGCAATTTAACAGCCTTTGAACGTGGGATGATTGTTGGCGCTCGGAGCCATGGAACGAGTATCAGCAAACAAAAGCAAAGTGCTCAATGCACAATGATTATAGATGTATCTCCAGCTCTGGGTAGGGCTTAAAAAATGTAAAAGCCATCACATTTTAATGTTTTTGGTTGAGAGCACTGGCTGAGTAGTTAAAGTGCAAAACTACTGTGTGTACTAGCAGCTTTACTTGGAGATCAGTCAAGTACAGGATTTTACCCCTTTTTTTTTTTTTGTTCTTTGAAAGTAAAGCTTGATCTATTTGGGGCCTCATATATTCAATACAGACATTTCTCGGTTACCGACTTACCTGCTTTGCGACCACTCGCACTTACGACGGACCGTAAGTGCGAGCGTGTCAGCGTCAGTGCGATGTGTCGCCGGCGGAAGTGACGTCCTCCGATCTTCACTGCGGGTCCCGGTAATTATTTTCATTGCCCGATGTACAGTACACTGTTCAGTACTGTACATCTGCAACGCTATACAGTACTGTACTAATGCAGTACAGTACTGTATAGAGTTCCTCACTTAACGACCAATTCGTTTAACGACCTGGTCGTAGGAACGGAACTCGGTCGTTAAGTGAGGAATACCTGTATTCTGGTTGATAAAGGACAATTAAGACAAGTTATGGCCTCAATTTGTAGGAATACATTCATTTAGTCTGTTAAATATTTTATCAAAAAGATAACTGCTTTCTGGAAAAATATTATTCCAAGTCTGAACTACTTGAAGAGGCCATCCTCTGCAGTATTTTGGTTTGAAGAATAAATGCTGCATTAATACATGATATGAGAATTGTTCTGTTAGTGACTTGTTTCCTAACCTTCAGTTTCCATTTCATCTTTCTCTGTTGTCCTTCTGGAAAAATATGTCCTTAGTTTGATTTTTTTGGTATACTTTTTCTCTTAGTTGGCCAATGTCTGAAAGTCCAGTGAACAGCTAATATCTTCCCCTAAACTCTTTCTAACAAAATTATTATTGTTATTATGTATATAGTACTAACAGTTTGCTCAGTGCTTTACAACATTAAGGGAGACAGTAAAGTTACATTACAACTAAAAGGGCTCTGTTCATGAGAGCTTACAATTTAAAGGAAAGGACAGGTAATACAAAAGCAATAACTGTGGGAAATGAGCTGATGGAGAAAGTAAAGTGCAGTGTTTAGGTGGAGGCAAGATAGGCTTAGCTGAATAGATGAGTTTTCAAGGATCACCTAAAGGCAGCATAGTAGGAGACAGCTAGGCAGATTGAAGTAGGTAGTTCCACAGGAAGGCAGAGGCTGTAGGGAAGTCCTGAAGGTGCGCATGGGAGGAGGTAATGAGGGTACTAGAGAGTAAGAGGTCTTGGGAGAAGCAGAGAGGATAGTTTGGGTGATTTTTTGAGATGATGTGGTTTGGGATAGAGTTGTATGATGATGTTAGAGTTTTGGAAGAAAATGTTGTTGCGTTAGTGGAAGCCTGTGGAGTGATTAACAAAGAGGAGCAGAGCTTCTACCCAGAGAGTAACGCATACAATTTCAGAGATCTATTCTCTTCTGAATGATTCCGATAACCTCCCACCAACGCCCTCTACGAAGGCGTGTGAAGGTGATTTATCCCCTACTCTCTCAATGCAAGACTGGAAACGCATGGACTCTTTGTTATTAGGAGGATCCTTGAACGTTCAAATACAGGAGACCAATTACAAACTCCACTCGCGTTGGTATAAGACCCCGGCCCTACTTCATCGTATATATCCAAATGTCCCTGAAACATGTTGGCGATGCCACCAAGACGAGGGCACACTCCTTCATATTTGGTGGACATGCCCACGAATCTCTCCTTTTTGGAAAGAGGTCCATGCCATCCTCAGAAACATAACCGGTACTGAGATAGAATTCTCCCCAGCATGCCTTCTATTATATCATTTTGAGGAAACACTCCGCATATCCAAAAAATCCCTCACAATTCATCTGCTTAACGCAGCAAAAACCGTAATCCCTAGACATTGGAAGTCAACAGATCCACCAACCATCCAGGAATGGCTCTCTCGGGTACATACCGTATCGACCATAGAAGAACTTATCTATTCCAGCAGAGATGACATGACCACATATCTCAAAACATGGACGACCTGGCACCTATTCAAGGACTCAGCGGCATACGCTGCTCTCCAGCGGTGATTAAACCCTTCCCCCTTTTACCTCAGTACTCAACTTCTGTCTATCCATTCCTTCTCTCTATCCATTCCTCCTCTTCTCCTTCAGGGGAGGTTGGACGGGACCTTCCTTCCCTCTCAAAGCTCACTTCCCTTATCCCTCCCCCCTTCCACTTTCTTTATCTCATCTCTTTCCCATATCGCTTACCAACTCCCATTCCTCCCCATCACTCTTCCCTGTTTTGTCCTTCTTCCCTGTTGATCCCATTATACCCGCCTACAAAATGGCCTTTCCCAATTTTCGGCCCAGACCCCACACTAACGGTTCAATGGGTGATACCCCCCTGTTCAGTACTCCCTCCCCCCAAGGGGTAAGAGCCAAGTTGACCGAACGACAATACTGAGACCTGACACTCCTTTCATCCGACCCAAATGTGGCATGTAGGTAATCATCATGCGATATCCAGTGACATAGAGGGACGGAAGGATATGTAGCTACTCTAAAATAACAGGGTCTCTCGCAACAAGGCTCAGACCTACAGTTATGTTTTTCCCATTTGTTATGAGGTTTTGTACTTGCTGTTAAGTACTTGTTCACTGCTTATGTACTTGCACTTGTAACTTTTCAAACAATAAAAAATTTACTTGTAAAACAAAGAGGAGCAGAGGTCTATACGTGATTGGTAAGGTGGTGAATACGTCTGGAAGCAGCATTCATGATAGACTGAAGGGGGATAGCCTGTGTAAAGGTATGCCAACGAGGATAATATTCATATATCAAGGCAAGAGATAACAAAGGAGTGAATTAAGAAACTTTGTGGTGTCATTAGTTAAAAGAGATGTATTTTGGAAATGTTCTGTAAGCTTAAGGTGGTAAGATATGTAACAGTTATTGTATGTGTGGACAAAAGGAGAGGCCAAAATCCTAGATTACACGCTGGCCTGAAGGGAGAGATTGAATGTTATGCTGCTGATCTTCATGGAGACATTGTGGGAAATACTATGAGCTCAGTTTTGGACCGACAGACTTTGAGGCAGTGGTGTGACATGCATATTGATATGCCATTGAATAAATTAATGATGTGTGAAGAAGTAGAAGGGGGGAGCTGAGGAGTAGAGAAATAGTTTTGAGTTTTATCAGTATAGAGATGGTATTGAAAGTAGGTGTATCTAGAGAATAGGGTGCCGAGGACCGATTCTTGGGGAACCTCTGCAAGAAGAGAGGTGGCAATAGAATTGTAGATGACACTGAAAGTAGGACGAGAACCATGAAAGAGCAGAGTCTTGATGGCCAAGGTAATTAAGTCTTTTAAGGAGCAGCGGGTGGTCATCTGTGTCAAAAGCTGCAGAAATGTCTAAGTATATCGGTACAGAGTAGTGGCTATTGGTTTTAGCAGTTAGACATGGACTAATTTGTTAGTACCCTTCCACAAAAAATAACTTGCATCCATACTCGTTTATTTCATATTTAATAAACACCAGGCCTTGTTTTTGGTTCAACAGAATATTTTAAATAAAATTAAAATGGATTGGATGAAAACGATGGAACCCTTAACCTAATATTTTGATGCAAAACCTTTAGAAACAATCACTGTATGCAAGTTATTTCCGTAGCTCCCAAGTAGACTTCTTTACCTGCTAACAGGTAGTTTGGCCCACTCTTCTTGAGCAAACTGCTCTAGCTGTCTCAGGTTTGAATGGTGCCTTCTCCAGACTGCATATTTTGGCTCTTTCTATACATAGTTGTTTGATTCGTTCTGATCAGGCCTCAAATAAGGCTACTTTAGTCTAATGTTTTATTCTTAGCCATTCTTGAGTGCTTTTAGCTGTGCGTTTTGGGTAATTTTCCTATTGGAGGACCCATGACTTCCGACTGAGGCAGAGCTTTACACAGTACAAAAACTGACATTTCCCAGCACACTCACCATCTAGCCAGCAGAAAATACACAATCTAACTACTAGGGTTAAAAACAGAGGTTTTAGTTGCACAACGTTTGCAAAACATGTGGAAGCTGCACTGCCTCATCAGAGCCTCTCTGTATAGTGCAGTGTTAACTCTAATCTATGAGAGCCTCCATCTTGGAGCATATCTATAACAATTGATGAATTGGGTGCAGGTTCGCCAAGAGGTAGCCCAACCTCCCTAAAGGCATAGGGACACACAAGGAGACCTGCATATCACATTAAGGAGGTTTGGCTACCTCTTGGCGAACCTTTGTTATAAATATGCTTTGACAAGGCAGTGCGGCTTTCACATGCTTTGCAAAAGTTGTGCATCTAAAACCTCTGTTTTTAACCTTAGTGTATTTTTTTGCAGGCTGGCTGGTGAGTGTGCTGGGAAATGTCTGTTTTTGAGACAGAGCTTTCTGACATTGGACAGTGTGTTTCACTCTGGAATTCCTTGATAGTATTAAGAATGTGTGCCCTGTACTGATTCAAGGCACCCCATGCCATACATAGCAATCGGTCCCATTTAACCAAGCCTCATGTTTCACATTAGGTAGTGTTATTTTGTTTAAAATGTTATTTTTTTCATCTGTGACCATATAGCTTAGTCTTGCCAGAAAGCTCAGTTTTGTCTCATCTGTCTAAGGGGCATTTTGGCTTGTCAATATTCATTTTAGCAAATTCTTGTCTGACTTTTTAATGTTTTTCTTTCAACAGTGGAGTCCTCCTGGGTCTTCTTCCTTTGAACCCACTTTCAGTCCTCTTTATGGAGACATCAGGGGTCTCTAAGACCCCTGATGTCACCTAGGGACCCCCAGAGAAGCTAATGAAGCAGAGATCTGCTTCTCCCCAGCATTTAAATAGGCTGACTGATTATAAGATTAAAGGCATGTGTCATATTAATTAAAGAAAACAGTTTGAAATATCACTATAATACAATTGTTTATAATCTTTTCTAGGAGTACCAACAAATCTGTCAAGACCATTTAAGAATATCTTTGTTAAATAAGTATTTATTAATCTCTTTTCACATTTTCTTTGCTCTACTCTGACATACCAAAGACATACAGCTATACATTAGACAATTGCTTTTAATTTAATCATTTTCGGGAGGAATTAAGCATTGTATACATGAGGTGTAAAGGTGTGAGTTTTAGGAGGGTAGTTTCTGTGGAATGTTACAGACAAAAGCTATGTTGAAAGGGGTTGAGAAGGTTAACAGTGAGGTATTGGCTTGGATGTTTGTAGACTAGGTGTTCTAGAAGTTTGACAGTAAACAAAATCAAGGAGTTGGGTCTTATGTTGTTCAGACTGGAGGGGTTCAGCGGGGGTTTTGTAGGTATGGTGGTGACCCGTGAATGTTTTAGAAGGGGTTGGGAAGATGCCGGTAGAGAGGGACTGATTGAAGATGTGAGGTAGAGAGTGTAGAATGGAACAAGATCAGGATGTCCAGAATGTATGTTGAATGGCGGCAGCCTACTGCGTTGGACCCCTTTTGTCTTCAGAACTGCCTTAATTCTTCGTGACATAGATTCAACAGGGTGCTGGAAACATTCCTTAGAGAGTTTGGTCCATACTGACTTGAAAGCATCATGCAGTTGCTGCGCATTTCTATCGGCTGCACATCCATGATGCAAAGGTGCTCTATTTGATTGATATCTGGTGACTGTGGAGGACGTTTGAGTACAGTAAACTCATCATTTTCAAGAAACCAGTTTATAGTGATTTTAGCTTTGTGACATGGTGCATTATCCTTCTGAAGTAACCATCAGAAGATAGATACACTGTGGTCATACAGGGATTGACCTGGTCAGCAACAATACTCAGGCGGTGGCATGTAAACAATTCTCAGGACTAAGAAGCCTAAAGTGTGCAATAAAATATCCCCCACAACATTACACCACCACCAGTCTGAACCATTGATACAAGATTGGATGGACCCATGCTTTCATGTTGTTTACGCTAAATTCTGACCCGACCATCTGAATGTTGCAGCAGAAATTGAGACTTCTCAGACCAGGCAACGTTTTTCCTATCTTCTGTTATCCATTTTTGGTGAGCCCTTGTGAATTGTAGCCTTTATTGTATATATATATATGTGTGTGTGTATATATAAGTAAGGAGTCATAGAGAAATAGAGTTTGCAAGCCACAGCACAAAACTGTACATTGACATAAAGCTGGATTTTATAACTGGGATTACTGCTACTGCTTGTGTCCAAGGCCAGTGCACAAAGATACTGGATATAATGTAAGGAGCATTTGAAACCCTAAAGAATGTAAAGAAAGCAATATGATCATAGGAGATGATCATTTACCCTATTCCCTACATTTTCACAAACCCAAAGAATGTCTTCATCCCACTATAAGCTCAGTTCACAAAGCTTAACACTAGCCTAAGGCACTTTTTTTTCTATTTTCATTTACATTTAATTTACATTTCATTGTACTTAACTGAAAATAACTGTCACTTTTTTGAAAATAACTTTTCCCTGGTGTTAGTTTTGTGAATTAGACCTAATGTATGTTACTAACTGTTAAACATGGTGGTGGATTGTGAACTATCATTGGGTTTGTTGGTTGCTGCACATGGTTGTATAAAATAAATCTTTTTAACAAGACCAGTTCTGCAAACTCCGACTCCTCAGATTTTTCATATTTCAGAAAACAAGTTCAAGAGAGGTTTAATGAACACCAGAAGAAGTAAAATCCCGCCCATGGCATTACAAACCACCAAATGGACTTCCACTTTCTGCATCACTCATAGATCTGGAGACATATCTTGGAGACTAGTTTAGAATCCTGATATATACATTTCAAGTCTGAGTACCGGTATCACAGTATTCTGAAAAGGGTGGTCTTTGCTCCTTCTACTTTTTAAAAAAATATCCATCCATATATTGCCAGGTCTTTCTGTCTGTCCACTCTGTGTGTATTACTGTGTGCAAAATCCACTGTACCAATGAGGCAATTTTACCACTTCAGGGTTTGTTTATGTTTTACAACTCCATTAGTTAAAATATAATGGCAGAGGTGTGTGTCATTCACTTGGAATGAAGGACATTCTGAGTGACTACCAGCTATCTCTGAAATCATTTTGGATTTATTTTTCCTTGGATTTAAAATTAGAATGATTCTTGAATGCCAAGCTTTAATCTTTCGTTCTGATCAATGATATTTTATGTTGCAACTGCTTTGATATTGCAGGTAGTTGTGTTTGTTTGGGCAGTGTCTTTTTTAAAATGCAGTTGGCTTTAATCTAGCCCTTGCTTGTTTTATATTCCTACAGTTTGTTAAACGGTGTCGGAGTCTGCTCTTTTCATTTGATTTCATTCATCTATTGGACACACCAGCCATTTTTTTTCTTCATTCTTTTTTTCAAAGTCTGTGGCATTTTAATAAATGTCTGTTTGTGTGTCTTTAACATTTAGGGTGGAGTTCGGAGGAAATAAAAGGGTAGATCTGAAGTTTCATTAAAATTGCTTATGCCCTATTTCAGGCATTTTGAGTGAGCCATCTGTCTAAACATCCCCCCCTCCCCCTCATCTCCTGACCATTTCCTTGACTTATTCATGAACCATGGGAGGGCTGCTTTGTAGTCTCCATGTAGTTTGCTTCAGTCTATCCCCACTGAATACATCTATGTGCTTGCATAACATATATTTCACAGTGCTAGAAATTCTCTGAACTAAGTTCAGATGAATGGCCCTTACTCAAGGTTCCCCTTTTTTCTGTCTTTATTCTTACAAAGATTTCTATGTGAAACTGACCTCACTTGTGGCTGAACCCTCTACATTATTCTTGATCATTTTACATGCCACCTGCTGCTAGTGCTGTGATGATAAATTTCTTAATGACCGGTTCGCTCTTGGCCATTGTTTTAAGGCAACAGTTTGCTTTCATGACTGCATTTTTAATTGCACCACTTTTATAGAATTAATAATTGTGTCTTTTTGTTTTGGTAATACATATGTAAATAAATTCCACCAAACTAATGCAGAAATTGTATGTATTAAAACACAGCGATCATTTTCACCCTATGGGGTTTACGTTTTTCACCACGGTATTAGTGTTACCGGCTGTTAAAATTATTCTGTAGTTTTATTTCAGTCCTTTTACTTGAAATGTTTGCATACATTAGCCAGCTTGAGCTACTGTATCAGTAATACGCGGCAACACAAGAGCCATGTATGTGTGTGTTTTTTTTCATGTTGCTTAATTAGACAAAATGCAGTAACCCCTAGACCCCAGAAATATTTCAGTTTAACGTATGCCTTTGAACTTTCATGTTTCACTAAACTCAGAGTAGACCTAGCATCAGTTTCATATTCATTGCCTGCCTGCCTTCTACGAAATGTACATGCTTTTTTAAAATGTATTTATTTACTTCTAAAAACGCAGCTGTGCTCCACATGCTTTGATCTACCTTTGTCCCCAGAACGCCACAACCACCTATGTTCAGGCATCATCCAAGTTTAACTTCCTTCCCATAATTGTGTAGTTATGTAAATCTCAATGCTCTGGGCCATTTGTACACATTTTCTCAGCTCACTGATGTTGCATTTAACCTTGTGACCTTGTTAACCAAAGTAACTTAACATATTCTGCATGATCACTTGAGGAGGGGAGAAAAGGAAATTCTTTTTCTAGCCTGCAGAAGACTGATGACATTATTTTAGCAGAATGCTTCTCTTATCCTAGGCACAGTCACTTGCCTAGAGCTTAAAGAGGAATTGAACTCTGGAAGCAGTGTCCAGAAAAAAAGCAGCCAGAGGGCAAAGGACCAGTCATCAGTATTGCCTCTGATCTTCCTTTGACAGATTTTTCTTCCATCACGGACTTTCCATGCCTTGTTTCACACTGTGTCTCCGTATAGAGGTGGCCATCATGGTAGAGGCAGAACCTTCAGCAGGAGAACAGTGAGCAGTGGCATCAGCAGATCTCATTCTTCATAGTCTGAGACAGGCAGTCAGAGGCACAGGGTCCTTAAGGGGCCATTCACACTATAGCATTGTGCTAAACACACATTACTGAGCATGCACTACTGTTTTTGCATCACAATGCACAATAATGTGTTGCGCTGCAACACCTGATCGTCTGGGAGGTGCGCTGGAGTGCCATCAAATGAATGGCAATGCAGAACACCTAGTGCACGGTACTGCACACTAGGTGAACTGTGCAATAGCGTACGGTAATGTGCATTTAGTGCCTCACTATAATGTGAATAGGCCCTACATTTCACACTGCAGATATGAAGCTATTGAGTTTTGGCACCAGAGCACCTAGGTATCCTTGCTGTTTTTCAGGAGGAATTCAAGGAAAGGGGTCCTTTTTTTTGTTATTACGGTATTGATTTTGTATAATTAATATTTCTAAATGTCTATAATAGAAAATCCTTCAAATCCACTTTTTTTAGTTCAATTTCACTTTAATATCTACCTTTTAATGATAATGTGCAGCCTTTTTTTTAAAATTATACTATTGCTGTAAATTGAGTGTCAGGCTTTTCTGCATGCAGAATTGTAAAGTTATAAGCGCCCTTTAAGATTTTGTATTTTTATTTGGAACTGCAGAGTAGTTTGTGAGTAGATTTTGTTTTTATTAATTCCCTAAAAATCTATTGTGTTATTCAAATTGGGCCACCAGGGTCAATAGCAATGGTCATAAGCTTAACTCTTTCATGACTACAGATAATTGCAGCCTAGATGTTCTGGGCAAATTTAGCAGCATCCATATGTGTTGGTTAAATGCTAATTCTACCTTCGATACCATGTTTCATGTTATACCCATATCATGATTTAAATATCAAGTGTTTGTAAAGTCGATTGTGGCCTCCATTCAGATGGGATTTCAATGAACATTTAGGATGTCTTCCTACCTGTCGCTGTAACATCCATTGGGATGGTGCAACACTTCTTCCGCTTATGTCACATGCAATTTACTGTGAGACTGCAACACTTTTCTGGGCAGCAAAACACTTTTCAAGATTGGCACCCTAATAATACTGCAACACTTGTGGGCGTAACCCTGCCCCCAGATGAAGACCTTGACACTTAAGAAACTGCCCAGTGAACCCTTTAGGGATATCCTCTTATTTGAAAAGTAACCTTCATTGCCATCACTTTGAGAGATGAGTTTCCGAGTTGGCTGCAATAACTTGTAAGGATCCCTTTCTTGTTACACAGCAGCAAAATAGTTTTTGCCGAAAATGTTTTTTCTTGCCCCCTAACCAGGACATTGTGCGCCCCTCTCTCTGTCCTGCTCGTAAACTCTCCAAGTTAGTTTATTTTCATTGTTTAGATGTGGTGTAAGCTGTACAAGTTTATTACACAGCTACTGCCCTTATTTAGTGGGCTGACACTCTGTTCATTATTCCTGAAGGGTCCCGTGTAGGATAAGCGGCCTTGCATTCTACCATTCTTAATGGATCAAGCAGCTCATAACTCAAGCCTATCAAGGCCAGGTCGATTAGTACGTCTTGGGATTTTCAGCATAAACCATCTTTTCCCAGATTTGCAAGGATGCCACCTGGTCTTTGGTTCACACTTTTGTTCAGTTTTACTAGGTGGATGTTCAAGCCTCCTCGATTGCCAGTTTTGGCCATAAAGTTCTCAAGGCAGCATTTGAGCTTCTTTAGCCTTTCTTGTTAACCTCAGTTACTCGTGGGCCTGTTAGCATTTTGTGTGCTGTATTGCCCTCCCCTCAGTTGCATCGTTTTGGAATAACTCTACGCCACTGACTCTTCCTGTGCCCTTTAATGTACAGTTAAGAAAATTGGATTTTAGGTTTACCTTTAAATTCCTTTTCATGGAGTACATAAGAGACAGGTCCCACCTCTCTGTTTATGGTCCACTCTGATTATTGCTGGCTACAAAATTTGAGGCATGCTGGGAGTGGGAGGGGTGGTGCTTGGCTGTCCTAAGGTAGCTACATAACCATACATCTCTGACACACTGTGTCCTGTAATGTTCTTCAAGAAATGGATTTTACAGAAGTCAGAAATCCTATTTTACTATGGCTTTTTTGAAGACTGTTCCATATGGCCTGTAGGGTTTTTTTTTTTTTATGCCAGTCAGCATTGACTATGTAGTTTAAGTCCGTTCCTTGTTTATGAAGACATGTTTCTTAACACAGCTAATATTTTATAAGTTTGACACGAGTGCAGTTGTCAGCCTTTCTAAATAGGTGCTAAGAGGTGTCAGTATGTAACAATGTCATCGTATTAGAGCTTAGAAGACTGACATTATCCAATCAGAGTTCTTCACAGACACCTCTGTTCTCACTCAGCAGGTGTCTCTTGCACAACTCACATTTATGTCTCAGATGGTTGTCATGGATACTTTGAATTTTTCACTACATTCACCTGTTGCAAGCATGATTACAAAGGTTCTGTTTCATGTACTAGGAATTTACAAGGGAATTAAATTTCCTTTTCATTTTAACAACATAGATCCTGCAGTATTAATAAAATGTTGTCCTGATTTCTGTATGAGAAATGTTGCAAGTGAGATAAATGCTTTCATGAAATGAAAGATGTCATCCCCTGTAAAATACAGTGGAGGGGATCTACTAATATTGGAGCAGACAAAATCTGGAGATGCTGTGCATAGTAACCAGTCAGCTTCAATCTTTAGCTTTTTCAGTTAAGCTTTAAAAATGAAAGATGGAAGCTAATTGGGTTGCCATGCACAGTTGCTCCTGATTTTGTCTGCTCCAGTCTTTGTAGGTTCCCCTCCGGGTCTATTTTAAAAGTAGTGGTGTCACTCATGATGTGTACCTCACAAGTAAAAATAGATAACCTTTCGATGTAGACATTATTCATTAAGTTTTTATCTTTAACGTGCATACAATAATTAATAGTAATGTTATAGTGATACTGATATAATTGAACCCGGAGGGCCCCAGCTCTTATTCTGGTATAATCTATACTGAGCCATATAAGGATTCTGAAAACAGCACTGAAGAAATTATTTTATAAATATTCACAAACCTAGTATAAACACATAAATGATGTTTTCTCATCTTAGCTTAATGTTTATGAAAAGTGGAAATTACTGTGATATTTGTGAAAGAGATTTATCCCAAAACAGTACAGTGAGCAGAAAGTCACTGGACACTCACAATGTGACCACTGATTAAACCTAAAGATGATATTGGATTGCTCCTGCATTCCTAAGCTTGCTGTATTTTGCATTTGTTGTCCATGAGTTCCAATACTGTTTCATTTATTAGTAGATGGTATCTCACACACAATTTCCATTTTGTGCTAGCAGTTAGATTGAGATACGTCCAGTTAATATTAATGAGCAATCTTCTTGCATAGCTTAAATGAAAAATGTTTAATATAAACATCTGTCTTTTCAGAGTGCCGATAGCGAAGAATGATTTAAAGACGTGGGACCTTTCTGTCATGCTGGATGGCACTTCTCACTCCATTTCTGTTACAAAACATAAGGATCACTTCTGTGTAAGTCAGTTACCTAACTGTTGTGTTGATTGAAAGGAAACAAAGTATTAATTAATTCTCACTAAGACTGCAACCCATAGATAAACAATTGGATGTAAAAAAAAAGGTTTAGAGCCTGTGTCGATAGGCTTTAGGCTTGTGCCACATGTTATTCAAAGGCACCTGCTTCAAGCAAGTTTTGTTTTCCCATAGACGTTTGTGGGAATGCAAAGCCCATCTGAAGCGAACAGAAGCTTTTAAAGGTTAATTCACAAAAGCCCAAATATAGGTGGTATTTTCATTACTACACTATTTTCCTCTTTTAACAATCTAACATTTTTTCACTAAAGTTGTTATACACAAATAAGCTGCACTGGCTTAATTCATGTTCTTTTATTGATTTTTTAGGTATTGTGAGTTTTACACTCACAATTCTTTACAAGTTGCCAGTATCGCTTCCTTAAGAGCAGTTCTAGGCTCCCTGAAGGCCAACACAGAGAGACTGAGGAGAAGCTTCTTCCCTCAGGCTATACGGTCTCTCAATCAGATCTCTATATAGGCATACATTCTACTGCCTGATTAGGTAAATGTTCTTACACTCACATTTACTGCACATCTGCACTTTAAAAGAATGGTCAAAGAAAGGTCAATACAATGCTGGTCATCACCTTAATTCATTCACTCCGTATTGCTGCTGTTAGCACTCGCACACTTTACACGTCATACTGTATTTGCATTTTTAGTCTAATTTAATTTTTAATATTAAAATTTTAACATTTATATTTTATTTTGTGATGTAAAAGTTGTATATTATTATTATTGATTCTTCTCTCTACTTGTACTTCTCCCTCTCCTTCTTGCAGTCGTGTAAGCATTTCACTGCATATCATACTTGTACGATTATGTATGTGACAAATAAATCTATCTAGGCAGCAAGTGAAAGCATCCAGAGATTTACGGCTGCTCTCCAGTAAACAACGCAACTGCTGAAGTCAGAAATTTCACGTGGTTTATCTTAAAGTGAACACACACACCCTCTTATATAGGGTCGGTGAGAGGCAAGTGGGAATGTACTTCCTGAAGCCTGTGCTGTGTAACATTCTCTGCTTCCTACATCACCAATAGCTTTCAAATTCCACTGCAGTTTTCAATCTTCTCTGTGGTTTTGACTTACTGTACTTTACTGTACTGTACTTTAACCACTTGAAGACCAGGTGTTCACACCCCCTCCCTGGCCAGGCCATTTTTCAGTATTCAGCTCTGCGGTACTTTTACATTTATTCAGTCATACAATGCTGTACTGAAGTGAAGTTTATACCATTTTTGGGGGGACAGATAGAGCTTTCTTTTGGTGGTATCACCACTGAGGTTTTTTTTTTTTTTACTATATAATAAACAATATATATTATAAGAAAAGTACCAAAAATTTTGGAAACAAAACTGTTTTCCACATGTTATGTTAAAAAAAACATTTATTCGTACCCAAATTTTTGGTAAAATATTAAAGATGGGGTCACGTCGGCTAAATGGACACCAAACATGTCAAGCTTTAAAATTGCGTCCTCCCGCGAAATCGCAATAAAACATACCATACCCGAAATTGGTCATAGGTGATTATTTAAAAGCTTTTATCAGTTTAGTGTGAACAGTGATTAATGGCCCTAGAATTATTACCCGATGCGTTTTTCTGAGTGTATGTGGCGGGGGACTTTAATATTTTTTTTGTAACTTTCATTTTTTTAAAACCTTTTTTATCCCTTAACTTTATTGCTGTCACATAGGGAGCGATCCGGCGGCTCTACAGCCTCCGGACCACTTGTATGTAAACAGCCATCGTTGGCTGTTTACAATTTAAGCAGTTTTCCTGCTCGTGCACGCCACCCAGCGGCGTGCACAAGTGGGACAGGCGAGGACGTCTAAAAACGCCCACTCGCTTTCAAGAAGCTCCCGGCCGGCTGTTTTAACTACAGCGGCCGGCCAGGAAGCAGTTAAATAAAGTATAGTACCACTTTTGCCATCAAATTTGAGAAACCCTACTATATGTTTGTGTTCCCATTTATACAGCATTCCTTAAAAATATTTTTTATTAAAAAAAATAATTTTTATCTTTGTAATTGTTTGTTTGGAGCAGGTTTATACACAGGGTTGTAAGATAATCTGAACAACTTCGAAACACAGTTAGAAGGACAAACTGAAGGACAGTCCCTTGACATGCAATTTGCCACCCAAGCCTTGATATCTTCAAAGAACTCCGGGAAAAAGTATTTTTAACCCTTGCTGTGGGGCTACCCCTGCACTGCAAGGGTTAAGTGCTCATTTTCATTTAAAGTGTAAAATAAAGTTTTATATTTACCCAAACCTTGAAGACGGCTGGCTCCTAGACCGCTCTATGCTGCCTGTCTCCCCCTCCGTGACTGCAATAGTATGTCCCCCAGCATCCTCATGTCCTATATACAGTGTATTGGGCTCAATGACTCAAAGATCCTTAGAAAGCTGGAGCAGAGGGGTAGAAAGGCTGGAATGCCAGCCGGCTCTGAATTTCAGGTGAGTATAACTTTTATTTTACTTCCTAGATGAAAACGAGCAGAGTTCAGAATAATTTTTCCTGGACTTCTTCTTTAGCCATTAATTAGGACAGACAGTATTCAAATGTAGTTTACAGCTGATAATGAAATCTGCCAGCACAATACAGACAATAATTATGGTAAGCATTCCTTCACGGTCCCCTCCTTA
The DNA here is from genome assembly GCF_000935625.1 of Nanorana parkeri. Lineage (NCBI taxonomy): Eukaryota > Metazoa > Chordata > Amphibia > Anura > Dicroglossidae > Nanorana > Nanorana parkeri. The sequence goes on from NW_017306339.1 coordinate 2,366,689, forward strand.
AAAGAGAACTATGGGGTAACCTTTTTTGGGCATAGTTACATAGTATTTGAAGTTGAATAAAGACAATCGTCCATCAAGTCCAACCTATTAGGATCTCATTCTAGGAGTACCCGTACCCCTGTATATTACCTGTACCCCTGTATATTACGGTCCCTTAAGAAATCGTCCAAAAGTTTCTTGAACAATTCCACATTATTTGCTGAAATCACCGCCTGTGGCAGTGAGTTCCAGACCCTAACTGATCTTACTGTGAAGAACCCCCTTCGCCCCTTGTGCTGGAATTTTTTTTCCACCAATTTTAGGTGATGGCCTCTAGTTTTTGTAATGGAGTTAATTTTAAACAGTTTATCGCTAATGTTGCTACCACCATTGAACATTTTGTACATGGAAATCATATCCCCCCTTAATCTCCTCACCTCCAATGTGAACATGTTTAAATTTAGTAGCCTTGTCTCGTAGCTCTGGTCCTCCATACCCCTAATTAGTTTGGTTGCCCTCCGCTGGACTTTTTCCAACTCAAGGACATCTTTTCTTAGTACTGGTGACCAGAACTGGACCGTGTACTCCAGATGAGGTCGAACCAATGATCTATAAAGTGGCAAAATTATAGACTTGTCCCTGCAATACATCCCCTTTTTAATACAGGACAAAACCCTGCTAGCTTTGTTTACAGCAGCCTGGCACTTTTCTCTTCTGGGTCACAGAAGGACATATACTAATGTCCTCCGGTGACCCAAAACTAAGTATATAGCGAGCTATTGCCCGCTATATGCTGAGAGCGCACAGCCACACCGCAACCAGGACAGATCACGACAATACTGCCATGATCCACCACGCTGGCTGATTGACAGCTGGCTCTGCCTATCTAGAGGCAGAGCCAGCTGTGCCTTCTCCCTCCCCGTCTATTCCTCCAGTCAGCGCTGGAGAAAGGTAGAGGGGAGGGGGCAATTCTTGTGGGGAACGGTGACTGATAGTCACCGCTCTCTGCAGAGAGATGATCGGGAAGTCAGCGATCGGCGGTATGTGTTCGCTGACTTCCCGATCAATAGAGCCGACCTGTGACTGCTTCAGTGTGACAGGTTGGCTTGAATTATGGGGATGAGTGTTTTTCACTCTCCCCATAATTCTTTTTTAACATTAAATAGAAGGGGAAAGCTAGATAGGATTTTTAAACAAGTAGAAAGGTAAGCCACAATTTCTAAATATTTGTTTGTAGGTCATTCTGTGTGAATAGGACAATGTAACAAATATAAAGTATTTTTTTTTTCCTAATTTGATTACAAAATTGGAAATGCACTTTAAACAGGCCACACTAATGCACCATTTTAGGCCGTTACCCGAGGGAAAGGGAAGAGGGGAGGTGTGAGTTCATCCTTTGCAAACAATCTTGACAGTGGCTTATCTTGATGAAAGTAATAGCGATCAGACAAGGTTTTATAATCTATCTGATAACAACAACTGTCATTCAGGACTATCTGAGGCTCCATCATACATGTAGGATTATTGACCAATTTCAGCTGAAAATGGCATGATCAGGTGATTGTCATCTCCTCTATGGGGACCATTAGAGATCTTAGCTAGCATATTCCCAAATACTGCTGTTTTACAGTACAAACGCATCATCTGTGACTAAATGTTTTGATACAGCTTTCTGAAAGGAGTGACTAGTAACTTCTCCTTTAATGTGTGAAGGCGTTTCAGGGACAGCTCCTCACATGGATATAATTAGTCTTTTCACAGGAACTGAGGGTCCATTTCTCGCTGCTGAATTCTCATTTCACTCACCCATAACTAGAAACACCTCTCTTCAAATGGGTGCCTTCAAAGGATGGGGGAGTTTAGGGTTGCTTGTCTTACAGCTTTTTGATGTTGGTTTCTCTTTGTTTATACAACTGTTATTATTGAGAAAACATAGCTTTGTTCGCTAGAGATCATTTAGTATCAATGTCTGCGATTGACAAGTCAGAGATCAGTGCAGCACAGGCCATTGTGTAGAATATAAATGTTACTTGTTACAGGCTCAGTGGTTTTGATAGGTTCTGCTGCCTTTCTGTAACATACAGATTAAATAGGCTAAACCCCCTAAATTAAAACGACTGCTGTGTTCTATAAAGATGTTAACATTAATTAATGTTAGGGTAAAGCCTCCGCACTAGTTTATAAAATGTTTTCATCTTGTCTGTGTCACATACAGTTATCAGTTGTCAGATATTGTCAGTTTGCTAACCATCTACTACTAATGTCCATGTTCCTCCTTGAATGAATAAATGCCATCTCTTATCTGTACAGATGCACTTACACTGCAGCGAATAGTGATGCGTCTTTAAAGTGGAGGGTATTTTGGCCTTCGTATGAGTATTTTAGAGTTAATTTTTGTCAATAGAAGACACAGCTCAGCCACACAAAAACACGTATGTGGATTCAGATTTATTAGGGAAACAATGCTGAAACTTGATGGAAAATTGGAAATCATTTCTAAGTAGTTATATGAATGGTTTGCATATTTTACAAATAACATGTAATTCTAGATGCTGGAGAGATAATATGATTTGTACAACGTCCCTTGGCAAGATCTTGCTGAGAGTGAACCAAAAACCATCTGCTGTCATTGCAGAACTACGTTCTATCTGGAAATATTTAACTAAGCCCTCAAATATTTTCTACTTGTAATAGAGAAAAGGACCACAGCACTGTCTATATGTTGGTTAAATACATATAGCACATATGTAGTAGAAAAGCATGTTGCCATAATATTGGTGCCATGATTAATTTTTGATCCCGTCAAGAGATTATAGTTGTGGCTGTGTGGGTTGCATATTGTAAGGTGACTTCCAAAATCGAGAATTCTAATTTGAGTGGAACACTTCAAGCAAATCCTTGATCACAAAGGCTACGTTCTACAGTTTTTTTGTGATCAGAGTAGTATTTGTTCTTTGGTGATATCTGTGTTTCTCCCTATCAACACACTCCTTTTTGGAAAGCACAATACAGATTAACTGATAAAGTAATTGGTCAGCTGGATTGGAGAGGTTGCAAAATTCTATTCTTGTTATTAACATAAAATTACTTTTTTGCAAATCCATCTTTTTAAACTAAATGTAAAGCCAATCTATACTATTATATAATCATGAACTAAGTGGGAATTTGGGCAGTGCTACATACGGAAAAAACCTTATTGAAGTACATAGGGCATGTGTAGTACGTCTCCCCCATTGCCACTCCCCCTCTCGCACTTGCTGGGTTCCTAGCTGTCAAAATGATAGCTGGGAGTTGCGGTATAAATATAGTAGCTCTAGAAGCTCCTTCTGTCAAATAAGCAAACCATCTGACAAAACAAGCATTGTTAGTCCTAAAAGTAACATTGTTACTTTTTGAATCTATTCTGTTTCATTCGTATGCAGGACAAAGAGATCACCTTCCATCTGCAAATGATGTCAAAGTAACCTGTAAAGATAAAAATAAATGTTCTGATTTTTTTATTTTTTAATGTATCCAGCAAGCCCCCATTGTAATATATTTAGCTAGTTTGTTCTGTGTTATGTGGATGAATTCTTCCAGTTTGGCACTTTTTAGTCGTTTTGCTAGGCCATTCTTTCATTCTGGGTGGTGGTGGTGACAGCCAATGCATGGGATGCACAATCTGAGCATAGTAAATATGTGCATGGTCAGTGAGTTCTAGAGCACTGGGCTGACTTTTCATTGGGGTACAACCTATATGCTAAAGATGGTGTGCATCTAAAGGGAAGAGGGTCTGCTACGCTAGGGAAGAGGTTTCGTGGGAAGGTTGGAGAAGTATTTAAACTAGGATTGGGGGGGGCGGAGGGGGGGAGAGTTAGAGTATAATGGGTCAGACTATAATGGAGGGTGGAACAGGGGAAGATGGGGGAGGGAAATTAAAGTGGATAAGAAGATTCCCTTGTTGCAACAAAAACATTGGAGATTACAGTACTATTTGTACTACAAAAAAGAAACAGCTGTTACAAGTGAAAAATTTAAAAATGTTTTGAATTATTTGTTTGCCAATGCCAGAAGTCTGCCAAGCAAAATGGGTGAATTGGAAGCTTTGGTGCATGAAGAGAGCATTGATATAATTGGTATTTCTGAATCTTGGCTTTATCTTCACATGATTGGGCTGTTAATATTTATGGCTATGCTCGCTTTCAGAGAGACCAGGCAAAACGAAAAGGTGGCGTTGTTTGTCTATGTGAGTGTGAAAGAGGACTTTGTTGATGGGGAATGTGATGGTGCTGAGGCATTATGGGAGGAGTTGTATATTTTAACTATCATAATATTGACTGGCTTTATGGCACTGCTGGAACAGTAAAAGGACGCACATTTATAAACTTATTGCATGACAATTTTACGGTAGTTTGTAGAAGCCCCAACTAGAAATGATGCTGTGCTGGATCTGGTAATCTCCAACAATGCAGAGCTTATTACAAATATAAAAGAGCATCTGAGTAGCAGTGACCATAATATGATTTCATTTAACTTAAGTTGTAAACAACATGCACATACTGGAAAAATAACAACACAACTTCAGCAAATTGTCCCAAGGTGAGGGCTGCTCTTTAAGACCTGGACTGGGAGGGAATATTGTCATCAAAAAAACACAGAACAAAAATGGGAATATGTCAAATCAATTGTTTACAAAAATATGTCAAAATACATTCCCGTAAGCAATACTTTTAAAAGGCTAAAAGTAAAACCCATGTGGCTCACATCCAATGTTAAAGAATAAGAAAAGGGTGTTTCAAAAATATAAAAATTAAGGAACACTGTCGTCAATTGAAAGTTACAAAGAATATAGCAAAATATGTAAAAAGGAAATAAAGATCGCAAAGATTCAAAACGAGCGGCAGGTTGCAAAAGAGTGCAAGACAAACCTTTAAACATATTATTAATAGTAAAAAGAACTGGTCTGAGCATATAGGCCCCTTACAAGATAACTTAGAGTTGGTAACTGGCGACAAAGAGAAGGCAAATCTATTAAATACTTTCTTCAGCTCTGTGCACACTAAGGAACAGGATGTAACAAGTCCATAATGGGGATTGCAGTGCCACAGCCTCTAATGAACCACAATGGCTCACAATTGATAAGGTCCAGAAACAGACAAAATGAAGGTAAACAAAGCACCTGGACCGGATGGCTTACACCCACGTGTACTCCAAGAATTTCTGTATAATTTCAAAGCTATTGTATCTGATTTTTAGAGGCTCTCTAATGACTGGCTTGGTACCGTTGGATTGGAGCAAGGCCAATGTGGTGCCTATTTTTAAAGGGATCAAACTCTTTGCAAGTAATTACAGACCTGTAAGTTTAAGTTCCATATTTGGAAAGATACTTGAAAGTTTGATAAAGCATTACATGCACATGTTTTTGCTTGAAAATAATAATATAAGCAATAGTCAGCACAGCTTCACAAAAGACAGGAGTTGTCAAACAAATCTACTTTCTTTTTATGAGGAAGTAAGAAATAAATTAGACAAAGGCTGTAGATATAGTTACTTAGACTTTGCAAAAGGTTTGACACAGTTCCCCACGTGCGGCTAATCTATAAGTTAATGTCTATAGGTATAGAGCATTCAGTCTGTAATTGGATAGAAAGCTGGCTTAAAGACCGTATTCAGAGAGTGGTGATTAATGATTCTTACTCTGAATGGTCTGAGGTTGCTAGTGGTGTCTCCAAGGTTCAGTGTTGGGCCTCTTACTGTTTACTCTATTTAGAAATTATATAGAGTTTGGGATTAAAATGACCATTTCTGTGTTTGCAGATGACACCAAGTTATGTAGTGGAATACAGTCCTTACAGGATGTCTCCATCTTACAAGCAGATATGAATGCACTGTGTGATTGGGCACCTATTTGGAAAATGAGGTTCAATGTTTATAAATGTAAAGTTATGCACTTGGGGACTAAAAACATGCATGCGTCATACACTCTAGGGGGAGTTTATTTGGGGAAGTCAATGGTGGAGAAAGATCTGGGTGTTCTGGTACACCATAGACTCAATAATAGCATGCACTGTCAAGTCGCAGTTTCCAAAGCAAGCAAAATGGTTTCTTGCCCTAAAGGGGTCCGGAAAATGGTGTGAACCTGCCCGCAGTTCCAGTGCTTTCCAGACCAGACAAAATAAGACATGCAGTATGTGAACAGAGGCCAGAAATGACATAGGGATACATTAGGATGCATTTTGGGTTCAGAAACGGTCTGGTCTGGAGATGATCTGGATGTGGTGTGAATTGGCCCTTAAGCATCAGTTCACAAAAAGGATGTTGTGGAACTGGAGAAAGTGCAAAGAAGGGCAACTAAACTCATAAGAGGCATGGAGGAGCTCAGCTATGAGGAACGATTAGCTGACCTGGATTTGTTCTCTCTGGAGTAGAGGCGATTAAGGGGGGACATGATCACCATGTATAAATACATACATGTTCCATATAGCGAGCTTGGTTCCAAATTATTCACTTTAAGGTCACTGCAAAGGACAAGGGTGAACTCTTTGTGTCTGGAGGAAAAGAGGTTTAACCTCTGCATATGGAAAGGATTCTTCACAGTTAGAGCTGTGAAAATGTGGAATAGATTCCCTCAGGAGCTAGTTCTAGCTAGGTCAGTTAGCTGTTTAAAAAAAAAATCTGGATGTATTCCTAAATGCACAGAATATTACTGGATTTTGAGTTCTTATAAGTATATTAAGCATTAGAGATTGTTGATCCAGGGAATATCCAATTGCCTTATGGGACCAGGAAGGAATTCCCCTGCCCCCCCCGTGGGAGCAAATTGAACCATTCTTTATAGGAGTTTGTTTTGCCTTCCTCTGGATCAATGGTTAGTAACTGTAGGCATAACGTTCTGTTTTAGGTTTTTCTTCTCTTTCTTTTCTTTTATCTCTATAGTTTGAACTCAATGGACTTGTGTCTTTTTTCAAAGTGACTAACTATGTAACAATGTTTGCCAGATATAGTGGAATGGTGTAGGAGGTATTGAGCTGGTAACAGGTCCCGTGAATTACCTACAACATCTGTGATAATTGAATGGAATTTTAGCCAGAAATTAGTGATTAGTTGGCATTGTGACCATATGTACAGCAGTGCGTATGTCTTGGTGCTTTGCCAACACCGATCAATGAGGGAAAGTGAAAACTTTATGTAACACTGATGGGGTTCTATCACATCTGGAGCAGAGTTTGTATCCATTTTCCCGAGCAGTAAGCATTTAACAAGCATTTGTGGATGGTAATTTTAATAAAATGTATACTTTTTTACCTACAGTAACAATAATTTAACTAACCCTGATCTGTGTAGTTTTTTAGTTTTGTTATCTATTTTTGTCTATGTAGTATATATAATTTTTTTGGGATTTTCACCAAAATAGAGCATTGTTTGTCCTAAAAAAATGATATATATGTACTACTACTTTGTGATCTTAAAGGAGAACTATGAGGTGAGTGCTTTTTACTCACCTCATAGATCTAGCCGACCTGTGACAATGAGACTGTCACAGGCCGGCTCAGTAGATCGGGAAGTGAGCGAACACATACCGGCGTTCGCTCACTTCTCGATCCTGTCACGGCTCTCTGCCGTGACAGGGGAGGGGCTGGATTCCCTCCTCCCCGCTCCGATCCTCCAGCGCTGACTGGCGGAACGCACGAGGGAGGGGGCGGGTACAGCTGGCTCTGCCTCTAGATAGGCAGAGCCAGCTGTCACTTACGCAGCTGAGCGGATCCAGACATAATTGTCGGGATCCGCTTCAGCTGCGGCGTCTCCGTATACGGCGATCTGAAGCTCGCGGTATACTGCCGCATCTCAGTATGCCGCGAGCTGTAGCGCGCGATATACTGAGCTTAGGGTGACGGGAGGACGCTAATTTGTGTCCTCCCGTTACCCTAAGTAGAACTATGGGGAAAAGCCCTAACCCCATAGTTCTCCTTTTAACTAATGACAAGGTTAATGCCAAATAAACAGACCTTTAGCAGAAATGTAGAAATTGCTCTGGTTCCTAGGGGGTGTACAGGTGTGAAAGCTAAACTGGTTATCATGTTAAAGCTGAACTCCAAGCAAACTGCTAAATACACAGATACAATGCATGTATAAGAGCTGTTTTACTTGCTAAAAAATTTCTATTTCTTTCCTTCCAGTCCAGAGATTTCACATTTTCCCAGCTCTGCCACGCAACACAGCCATGTCTAGAAGGAGAGGAGACCTGATCTTTCTCTGCTGTTATTGCACTTTCACTTACAGGTCCCGGGTAGTCACATTACAGTAGAAGCAGCACTCTAATGAGCTAATCCTTGTGTTGTGTCACCTTACAAGCAGACTTCTTGCACTGCAGCACATCTGATTGGCTCCTTGTGCTGTTTTCCCTTTTCTCTCTCTGAGCTCAGCTGTACATGCTGCTCAGTAAGAGGCTGATACCCAGTCAAATTCAAGTACAGTACTTACACTGCTTGCAAGATTACAGAGATGCATTAATTTGTGACTATTATATCTGCCTGGAGTTCAGCTTTTAATGCAATTTAAAAGTCCTTTTAAATTTGCAGCTTTCTTTGAAATAATACCCTGTGATCCTGCAATGAATGTCCTTGTTCGGACACTTTCTGTTATGGGGTGACGATGCCCTATCCCTCTCTCAACTGCTTTCCAGCTTTGTCACTCTGGCTTTAAGCAGCAGTTCCAATGTTCATTGTGAATGAATTGCCATTATCAGAAAGAACATCCTGAGTAAGGATGTGCAGCTAGAGTTACATGCATGTAGACAGGAAGTGACTTTAAAAAGGGCTGTAGAAGATCAGCAGCATTACATATTAATTGCAGCTTCTTTTAATATTTGTACTTTTTTTTTGTCATCTGACATTTTTACAGGACTGTTGCGTATTTTAATAAGAAAATGGCGCCCACATGTGGACATGTGTTGTTGACACACAGGGCTCATCTTGCCAGCACTGCACTGACCTACAGGATGTCTGTCTCTTGCTGCCACAGCACCCACTCTCTGCCACAGCACTCACTCTCTGCCACAGCACTCATATGCATAACATAGGTGTTGAATTTGGAGGCCAAGTCAACACCTCAAACTTGTTGTTGTGTTCTTCAAACCATTCTTGAATCATTTTTGCAGTGTTTTGCCATTTAGCCTGCTGAAAAAGGCCACTGCCATCAGGGAATGTGGTTTTCATGAAGGGGTGCACATGGCCAGCAACAGTGTTTAGGTAGGTGGTACATGTCAAAGTAACATCCACATGAATGGCAGGACCCAAGGTTTCAGAGTAGAAGATTGGCCAAAGCATCACACTGCATCTGCCGGCTTGTGTTCTTCCCATGGTGCATCCCGGTGTCATCTCTGCCCCATGTAGGCGGCACGCATGAGCTCGGCTATCCACATGATATAAAAGAAGATGTACTTCATCAGACCAAGCCACTTTCTTTGCTCCGTGGTCCAGTTCTGATGATCACATGCCCAGTATAGACGCTTTTGGCGGTGGGCAAGGGTCAGCATGGGCACCCTGACGAGTATGTGGCTGCGCAGCCCCATACGCAGCAAACTGCGATGCACTGTGTTCAACAAGTGAAACGAATGGCAAAGGCACTCATCAATTCATAAAAAGCTTTAAAGCAAGGTGCATGGAAGGGCATTACACTACTCAGACATAAAAATTTGCAACTGCCACCATTTTATTTTACGGGGTCTTTGCATTCAGAAAATATATGATGTTTGGCAGTTTTTAAGTAATCTTCAGGCCTAAAATGTGGATTATAACATGTGCAAAAAACACAAAAAAATGCTTTGGCAGCAAAAGGCAAAAAAAAATGATATATATATTGCAGCTTACCAATCCTTAAATATGGTGGCTGCCTTAGTTTTTTGTTTTTAAAATGTTTTACCTTTATTTTCACTTAGTGATCTGACCTGTATTTTTATTTTTTTTTCTTCCTTAACTGCTTCCCGGCCGGCCGTTGTACATATACGGCACTATCTGATAGCAATAAAGTTAAGTGGGGAAAAAAATAGGAACAAAAATTTAAGTTTCCCCCAAAAAAATGTAAGTTACACATAAAAAAGAATTTAAAAAAACAAAAAAATGTTTTAAAGTTCCCACCCATACATACACGCATGCAAACATGCGTCAGGGGTGCATGCCTGCGAAAACGATGATTGCGCCCATTACGCCGCACATGTTACATATCACTGCGAACGTCGCAGTGAGAGCAATAATTCTAGGTCCATCAATCACTGATAACACTAAACTGATGAGCGGCAAAAGCTTTTAAAGCGTCACCTTCAAGCGTTGCATGACGCAATAAACATCAGTCAAAGTACTGCAGCGTTAAATACTGAAAAATGGTCTGGACAGGAAGGGGGTCTAAACACCTGGTCAGCAAGTGGTTAAACAAACCAAGCTGTCCAGCAAAAGTGTCAGAGAGTGAAGACAGAGCATTTAACATTGACAGGTGATTACAGTGGCTAGCTTTTATTCATGTTTGTAAAGCCTTTTTCCCAAAAGGAAGAAAAAAAATCTGTAATTGCTTACAAAGTGTTAGCTGGATCACAGCTTTAATTGGTTAGTCAAGTCCGTCTAAGGCTGGGTTCACACCTGGGCGTACGGAATATGTGCGTTTGCGGTAAAAGAAACGCACGACAAACACACGTTTACGAGGGCTATCCGGCTGTATCCTAATGGATATGTGCGGCAAATACGCCCCAAAGAAGCTCCTGTACTTCTTTGGGCGTAGGGCGTTTTTCAGCGCGTTCTTACGCGCTGTAAAACGCCTAGGTGGGAACCATGCCAATAGGCAATTATTGGTTTTTACATATTAAGCGGTTTACAGCGCGTAGGAATGCGCTGTAAAACGCCCAGGTGTGAACCAGGCCTAAATCTGCTAGTGCATCTAACACTACCCTCTTCACAGGATAATAATGCTCCAGTCCAATGGTGTCTCAAATGCTCCTTCATAGAGCAAGCCTAAAACAGGAAGTGTGGTACTAGCTGGATCACCAGGTGAAAATAAAGGAAGTACTGTCTGCATTTTCTGATTAAATTTGCATTACATGTTCCAGATTTTAGTCTGGCTCTATGAAAAATTACCTATATGTATGACTTTTATTAATTTCAGGGGTTTTTTTTGCCTACTTTCCATTTTCTAAATGAAGGCATCGTTGTGTATAGCTTCAAAAACAGTCTTCTGTTTGTACTGTTTACTAGTTTTTGTTCTATTTTTAACTAGTACTTGCATTTTCCTAGAGGAAATCCAGTTTCAAAGGGCTTTATCTAGTCCCTTTACAATCAAAAGAATCAGTAAATCCTTCCCATGTCAGGAGGGAGTAAGAGCGTTGGCCTTCAGAACGGATAAGAAAGGACTTGTCAAAAAGTAATGACTAGAGAATAGTTATGATAAGATGATGCCTTCATTTTCTTACTGATGTGTACAAATGAGTACTTGGGAGACTTCTTTTTCATGATTAATATACGTTCAACGGGTATTTTAAATTTGTACATAATTCTGCAGTAATGGTGTGGATTTCTGCCCTGGGGGGTGAATTTCTTTCTCCATCTAAGATTTTAAAGAATATAAAAACCAAGACATTTGTAGTCATTATAGTGTGTTTTGATGAAGATGAAAAGGCTCATTTTTTCTTGAGTAGCTTGTTTCCTATTGATGTGTTAAGTCAGTTTTGATCCACCAGCTGCTGATTATTTCTATATGATCTCCCCAGACAACTTGATTTCCTAATTTGTATCTTACCTCCCAGATTTTTTTAATGGAATATTATCACATGCAATTATTATACAAAATGTAATACGTTTGCTTTTGAAAAAAAAATTTTTATGAAACATTTTTGCAACATTTGCTAACATTGGATAACTAATAAGAGATGCCGAATCCGTGTCTACAATGAAATAAAAATAAACTTCAGTTAGCATAGGTTTGCAAACGTGGTAGGTAAACTGCCTCTGAAATCTCAAAAGCTTTACAAATTATTTCTTACCTTTTTAGATTTCTCTATTTAGCAGGCCTTTGCATGAGCCTCTCTCAATTTTAGTAACAGCAAATTCTAGCTGTCCTAATAGAAACACTTAAGCTGGCTGTATGCTGCCCTATATTTTTTGTTCAACCCACGGGCTGAAAGGAAAAAGTAGAGCAGATTCCCCCATCAACGCGCTACAAGCTTGTTGATTGAGGAATCCCGACTCCTACTTTTGTATTTGCCGTCTCCGTTCAAAGATTTTCTGACCATCTCCTTCGATAAGCAGAAAGAATGCCGACAGTGCCCACTGTGTGGAATTTGTCCGGTTCCTCAAGAAGAGATAATGTTTTAAATATTTTATTTATCTTCCGTTCATTGAAGGACACAGTGGAGATCTGCATTGTACTCTGTGTGGTGGTTGTCACGCCACTGGAGTTCTGGATGGTTCCAGCTATATTCTAGTCTGGATTTTTCTTCCCTCGTGTCTTCGGAAGCTCCCTTTCTGCTGCTAGGTCTCTGTTCCGGGGATCGGAGTCTTCTATGAGGTTCCGTAGCTGATGATACATTCCTTCGCTGGCATGATTCTGCTTGGATCCCTAGTTGAGACCTCTTTTTTCCAATGGCTCTGTGGCTCTCTTGGGGGTGTACATGAACTGTCCCCAGAGGGCTCTCTGTCGTCTTCAGTTGACGGTTTGGGGCCCTGGGCTTAGTTGGTTCTGCAGGGCTTGCCATCCTGTCTGGGGGTCCTCCGTGGGGGATTCTGTTGGTCAGGTCATAGCTGGAGTGCATTTCCGGAAGGTTCCTGAGTCATGTTAAATCAGGGGGTATCTGGTCTAGTGCAACTTCAGTTATGCCTTTGCTCGTCGGTCATGGACGCTTCTGTTGTACTTTTGTTTATCCCATGGTCTCTGGGCCTGGGGGGCATGGTCTCTTGTTCTGTATCTTTTTTCCAGGCCTCTAGGGGCCATGCTAACCTTTTTGTTTACCGACCAATTTGGTCGGTAAAATCTTCTAATGGCGGTGGTGGTGCTGTTGTTCCTCCATGGGATCAGTGCACTGGATCCGTGTTTTTTCCTGCTATGAATCCCTTGCTCATCTACTCCTCTGGATTGAGTTGGACTGGAATTCGGTGCTGGTGCTGACTGGGGCTATTCTGTTAGCGCTGCTCTGGTTTTCATGTTGTGCTGTTCAGACAGGGTTGTGGTTTGGCTTTACAACGTGGTATACCCGGACTGTCCTTTTTGGGGTTGTGTTCTATCATGACCTTGGCCATTGGTTTAACTGCAGAGGTTGTTACAGCTTCGATATCCGGTTGTTGGGGTCTGTTGCAGTGGACCCCCTTCCGCCTTTTGGCGTGGTGTCTACAGATTCCTGGTCATGAGTTCAATTCTAGGTGTCAGACAAAAATGCATACTGCTCGCTGACTCTTAACTGCAGGTCTGACAAGGCCAATCTGTCTGGTGACAGGGTCTTGCATGATTCTGCAGCATTGCTGTTGGTATTCCTATTTCATAATATTCTGCACTCTTTCTGTAGATACGTATAAAAGGGCATGTAAAGAATATAATGAAAATAGGGGAAGAGATTACTTGCTGTAGGTGGAATACACCAGGAGGCTACAGTGGCACTGGCAAGGTATCAGACCAGTAACAGGTGGTGGTGGTATCATCTATAGATGCACAAAGCAGTCTGAGAACATTTCATAAATGTCTACAAAGGTTTGGCACAGAGACTTTACTTTTCAAATGACAAATCTTTTCCATTTATTTCTACAATGCTTCAAAAACTGTTTACAGAAAAGCAGTGTTATAAAAATAGCACTTCATTTCAAGAAACTGTTTTGGGTCAGTACAAGGTGTTCAATCTTTGTGATTTCATGTGTATATTTCATATACATACACCAGTGTTGACTTTTATGTTCAGATTGTAGAGAATGGCCTACTGAATAAGATTTTAGAAAATGTATACTGCAGCAAAGTTGCATTTAAGGTCCTCTCAAAGATGACATTGATGTGTTAAATGCTTTTTTCTTTTTGCTTGTTAGTAATACATTTACCAAGTAGTTATAAACAAGAAAACTCTGCATTGTATACATTATGACAACACTTTCGTAATTTCCAAATGCAATGCCTACAACCTTCCAATGAGGCTGTGCTCCATTGCTTTAACCCTCCGTTCACACCTAGGTGACAGTGTTTTTGCGTGCTTTTTGGATCGCGTTGACGCATTTGCCATGCATTTGTAGGTGCTTTTAAAAGCATTTTGACATGCCTTTTAAGCTGGTAGATTGTGCTTGTGCAACAAAACATGCAAATAAGTGCAAAAACAAATGTGCTGCACGTTTACAGCCATTTCCATTCTGGCCGATATAGCGGTGCATCCATTCTTTCTCTCCTTCCCGCTGGGCTGTGCTCTGTCTCCAAGTGGGGAGGAGAGAAACTGTCACAGGTGGCCGAGTGCTGCGGGAGGGAGAGCGCTGTGAGCGGCTGGCGTCTCTCCTCCCTGCACCGCTCAGCCTCCTGTCACAGATGGGGAGAGCTGTGTGGGCATAGACAGACGGCGCTGTCACAGCAGGCTGAGCTCCGCTCGCTCAGCCTCCTGTGACAGCGTGTCAGGAAGAAGAGCCGTACAAACACTCAGCAATCAGTGATCGCTGAGTGTTTCTATATAATTGTGGACATGGTATGCTTACTATATCCTCAATTATGAATGAATGGGAAGTGATCTGCATCACCTCCTGTTCATTCATGATTGTGGATATAGTAAACTATGTACTCATGTTATCAATGAACAAGAACTCTCGGTATAGAAGACTCAAACTTGCTCTATTGTAAAAGGGAAATATCAGGGGTCTGTTTAGACCCCCAATATTTCCCCCAAAGCCCCTAAAAGTAAAGTAATACAAATTAATAAATAAATCAAAATATAAGAAAATAAAGTTTATAAAATATAAAAAAATAAAAAGATCAAATAAAAAACATTTTCGGTTTTGGCCTGACATTTGTTTTCATTTCGGTTTTTAAATTTTCATATACACACACACACACACACACACACACACCCACACACACACACACACACACACACATTTTTGTGCTGTCTGGTATAACCGATCCAACACTATGTGAAGGGAAATATCGCCAACTGTGCCCCAGATAGCAGAAAAACTGGAAGGGATTCTAACCCTACTCCATTCTATATAAAGCAAAATAAAGTTGTGACTGGACATACAGTTTTGAAGAACTGTGAGTGATCCTAAAGGTTAGGTTAAGAATGCAGATGTGTTTTAAATTTGACTACAGGACTCAAACTGAGCTTGCACAGAATGTGAGGGGAATTTATCAAGCTTGCTCCAGTCAGAATCAGGTGCTTTTCTCTGGTATGGGTTAGGAGTTTGTTACTGATCACATCAAATACCAGAATGGGAAAATCGGATTCAGTCATTTTGACCGAGGTATGATTGTTGGTGCCAGATGGGCTGGTTTGAGTATTTCTGTAACTACTGATCTGCTGGGATTTTCATGCACAACATCCAGCGACTTTCAGATCTCTGGGCAGAAACACCTTGCTGATGGGAAAGGTCAGTGAGTGACCAAATTGGGTGAACTGACAGGCTCAGTATTCCAGCCAACCACTCTTTGCAACTATAGTGAGCAGAAATATATCTCTGATTGCATTACCTGTTGAGCCTTGAGGGCGCATGGGCTACAACAACAGAAGACCAAGCCGGGTTCCACTCCTGTAAGCTAAGAACAGAAAGCTGAGGCTGCAGTGGGCACCAGCTCATTGTAACGGAACTGTTATGTTAATTATATGTGATATACATATGCATTGTTTTGCAAGTAAGCATTTGGGTACTATGGGTGAGCTAAAGAAACAGCTCAGATGACACCACTCCCCCTCTCCTTTTCCTCCCAGGTCTCTCCCTGCAGACTCCTGCATTAGCACCATATTATCCCGCATTCCTAGCCAACTCTACCTGAAGGACCAGGGCACAGGAAACAGGAATGAGATGACATAGTACACTGTCTACACTTAATGCACATAACAATTCACTCCTTTCAAAAAGACCAAGATTAAACTTATGCAACCAAGTCTACAGGAACCTGGAACTGCTACACCTACTTAATTTATACACTACCATTTTGGATTACTTTGACTATTCCTTTAAAAATCTCACCCAGGGGCTCTGTCCCAGTGACCCCTTCTATTTTCTATCTACACATCCTTCATGAGTCAGCTAATACCCTTCCATGGCTTCCAATACCATCGCTATGCCAACAACTCTCAAATCTATTTCTCAACTCCTCAGCTCACCCCCTCAGTCTCATCATGCATTACTAGTTTACTAACTGATTGATGCGGATGTCGCATCATGTCCTCAAACTCAGTCTTTCAAAAACGGAGCTCATTATATTTCCTTCCCCCATGCCCCCCCCCCCCCTTATTTTCACATAATAACACAACTATCAGTTCCTCCGCACATTCCAGGGTGCCAGGTGTAATCCTTGACTCTGACCCCTCCTTCAGGCCCCACATCCAATCATTGACCACATCTTGTTGTCTTAACCTCTAACATTTTAGAAAATTGGCCCCTTCTTAACAAATGACAGCACAAAAGCCAATTCACTCTGTCATCTCCCACCTCAACTATTGCAACTCTCTTTTCATTGACCTACCTCTACTGCTGCTGCTACACTCATCCTCCTCACCAACTGTTCAGTGGCTGCCACCCCTCTCTAGCAATCCCTCCACTGGCTTCCCATAGCCCAACGTATAAAATTGAATATGCTAACCAAAACATATAAAGCCATCCGCAACTCTGCCCCCGGCTACATTACCAACCTCATCTCAAAATATCACCCAAACCGTCCATTCCATTCCCCGCAAGACCTTCTCCTCGCTTGCTCATCAGGCCTCCTCCTATGCTTGCATCCAGGACTTCTTCAGAGCCTCTCCCATCCTCTGCAGCTGACTACCCCAAAACTATCGCCTACTCTGCCTTTAGGCGATCCCTGAAAACTCACCTCTTCAGGGAAGCCTATCACGCCTCCTCCTAAAAGCTGTCTATAAGTCTACTCCTTCAATCAGCTCATCCCTCAAAGTTCTTACCTGGTTATCACTCTGTATCACTCGCAAACTGTTGGCACTATATAAATCCTGTATAATAATAGCAATGATATATAAAGGGTCTAATGCTATAAGAAAGTTATTACTGAGTCCTTGAGGGAGGTTAAGCTGAAAATTCTACACAAGGTGTATGTAATGTCTGATATTCCTGTCAGGGAGTGTGCAGTTAAACTGTGCAGACTGCAACCAAAGTGGGCACAGCTCTTCACCAAACCCAAGGAGGCTGATTGGGGATAGAAAGGGGGTACAATATAGTGCATTTTCACTTTAATAATAAAAGACATCACTGTGATAAGGTGTGCAATAACCATCTAGGAGGATGTAAAAACGAGGGATGCACCGATACCGATATTAGTATTGGTGCCGATACCGAGTATTTGGGTGAGTACTCGTACTCGCCCAAATGCTCCGATACCTAGCACGAGTACTTCCTGTATCAGGAAGCCAGGCTGCGCATCACTACACGCTGCCCGGTTTCCTGATTGACCCGGAAACGGCTCCATGCTCTCTCGTCACTTGTGACGAGAGAGCATGGAGCCCATTTCCCGGCCAATCAGGGACAGGTAGCGTGTAATGACGCCCTGCCTGGCTTCCCGATTGGTCATGAAGCTAGCAAATCCGGAAGCCAGGCGCCGTGTAATGACGCAGCGCTGGCATTCTGATTGGCCGGAAAGGCGGCATCATGCTCCCTCGTCCTCTCATGAATCATAATATTAAGAAACTGACCTTAAATCATTAGTTTGTATTGCTTTAGAAAAATGTGACCTGTCCCTTTAAGAAAAAGTATCGGTAATTGGTATCGGTGAGTACTTGATCAAAAGTATCGGTACTCGGTCATAAAAAAGTGGTATCGGTGCATCCCTACTAAAAACCTTCATTCCCATGGCCAGCGCTCAGGGAGAGTCTCTGAATGTGAGTCATCACAAGTGCCCACCAGAGCTGGTGGTAATTGCCATCCTTGTTTCTGAGCTGCAACATCTGCTTCTGGGAGGTGACCTGAAGCTAGACAATGTGTTTGGAGGAAACCATCCTCATTCTAAAGCCTGGTGGAGAAATAGCAGTCACTTTTGCTGTTAAGGTTTTGGAGCTGAAACACCTCTTCACCCCTTTTATTGGACTGATTTTTATCATATAACTTTAAAGACTGGTTCTGTTTATATTCTGATGGTTTTATTTATTGCACCAATGTATCTTTTTGAGTGTTTGCCTTGTAAACTTGAAGATAAATTGTTCCACAGTGCCTGGAGCTACACAGATCAGTGATAAATTGTTTTATTGATTGATAATTCTGCATTAATTGATATTGCTCTGCCACAACTTACCTCGGATCTAGGATCCTCCATGCATTTTCTTATTGCAGTTAAATAAACTGTGGGAGCCATGAACAGCTCTGTGAAGCATATGGAGCCTGGTTCACATTGGAGTGGAATCAAAAATTTAGAGTTCAGAGAAGCTTCAATACTTTTTGCTAGAGATTGTCAACCCAAGTACAGCTACCAACATTATTATCAAATTATGAAACTCTTTGGGAATGTACAATTCACACACACTGCAGTTCTGGGAGCAGTGAAATTGTCACACGTCAGCTCTATTGATCGGAAACTGAGCGATCACATAGAAACATATAGAGACTGCCAATCGCACAGCTCTCAATCATCTCCCTGCAAAAAGCGGTGACTGTGATTTGAGTGAAAAAGCTTTTAAAGTGTCGTTTATGGTCATTTTTGGGTATGGTAGTTTTTTGCGATTTGGTGGGTGCGCACAATTTTTAAGCATGACATGTTTGGTGTCTATTTACCCGACGTGACCCAGACTTTTATATTTTACAAAAAAATTGGGTAATAATAATTGTTTCCTAGCATAATGTTAAAAAAAAAACTTTCCCCAAAATTTTCTGTAATTTTTCTGAAATATAGTAAAAAATAAAAGTGGTGATTAAATACCACCAAAAGAAAGCTCTATGTGTCTCCAAAAATTGGAAAAAATTAATTTCAGTACAGCGTTGCATAACGGAATAAATGTCAGTCAGAGTACCGCAGCGCTGAATACTGAAAAATGGCCTGGCCAGGAAGGGGGTGTAAACACCTGGTCTTCAAGTGGTTAACTGTCCATTTAGAGCAGGGGTCTCAAACTCGGTTCACTCGGGGGCCACCCGACAAATTTGTTTCTCCCATGTGGGCCACTTGCCAAATTTTATACTTTAAAATAAAATTTAACTGTATCCGGTTTGGTACTAAAGGACACTAATATACACAATAAGGCCCCATTCATATCTCTAATTTTAGGTACCTGCCCACCACATGTAATGATATGTGATATTATTACATGCGGTTAGAAAACGCTCTCCCTGGATACACAATCATTGCGTCCAGGTAGAGTGATTTGATTCCTAAGCGAATGCAATCATATCACATACCGTTACATGCGGTGTGCAGGCGTTTACATGCAACTTCTGTCACCTGATCATTAACATGAATAGGTGACAGCTGCCGCTTGTAAATACCAGATTAGGCATTCCTGTTGCTGGAAAATGCAAGTTCCTGATGCAGGAATCCCTAATTGTACCTGAAGATACAGGTGTGAATGGTGCATAATACACTTCTACTCCCCCCATACACATGAAAGAAAAATAATACCCCTGTCCCTTTAAAATAATACACCACACACACAAAATAGGCCCTGTACATATCCCACGCATTTAAAATGATACATGTGTGGGATATGTACACATTGAAAATGAATACACACACACAGTTGTCATTTCTCCCCCCCCCGCAACATGGAATGGAAATCACCTGCTCTGTCATCACCTCCCATTCACCAGGCAAACTTTCTGGCACTGGTGGATATCAAAGATGCATATTTGCACCTACTATTTTTTATCAACACTTTCTGCATTTTTCTGTGGAAACATTGTCTGTATTTTGCTGTGGACACATTAACACTACTAATTTGTTGCCATTCCATTCGGCTTGTCCATTGCACCTTGGATCCAGGGTGCTGGACCCTGGTTGGCTTTGCTTCAGTCTCAGGAGATCCCCCATGGTGAAATGCTTGGAGCAGTCGGTGCAAGTCCTATTGTCTAACATTCAGTGGACCATGAAAAACCTACAGAGCCTGTAATGCATTCTAAATCACCATAGGATGACACTGGAACCCTCTTGTCACTTGTGTCTTCCTTCCCCTGAAAAAAAAAGATCCATCCTTTCATGCATACACCTTGCAGTCCAGGAGTAATCCAACCATTTGCTTTTTCATGAAGGTTCAGGGCTTAATGGTATTCCTTTTTCCTGGCAGTCCCCTGTTCTAATTTTTACTCTATTCCATTTCAGCTTAACATTCTGGTTGTGTAGGAAAAATAGGTTAAGTCCCTTGACTTCCCCAATCGCTAGTTCAGCAAAGCCAGCCTTGCCCTGGTGTGGTGGCCCACCAGTCTTTCCTCCCAATGGTCTGGAAGGTGCTCATGATGGATGCTGGCTTGTGAGGATGGTAAGAAGTCCTGGAAAACCTCTTCATTCAAAGGGCCTGATTGTGGTGGATTTTTTACTCCCAATAAACATAGCTCAAGGCCCTTGATTGCCACCAGCGAGGCACCAGAAGTTGCAGTGCTCCATGGGAAGCGGACTTGGTTCTGGCTTGAGCAGAACTTCACATTCTGGCCCTGTCCGCTGTAGACATTCCAGGCATAGAAAATTATAAGGTGGACCTCCTCATGTCTGGACCCCAGAGAGTGGTCAACAGACATGGGCCTTTTAGCTTTCCGGTTTAACAACAAACTGTACAAGTTTAGCATCCGTGCCAGGAATCCCCTCAGCTTTCTCAGTGAATGCTCTAGTGACTTTGTACGATCAGTTCAGCCTGATTTACTCTTTCCTCTGCTTCGGCCCGCCGAAGTGGTTAAAACAAGAACATGGCTGCTGCAGGCTGCATGTAGTCTTAGACATTGTACTTAATTAAGATATTATTTAAAGATGGAGCATTTACAGTGGCTTACAAAAGTATTCACCCCTTTGCATTTTTCCTATTTTGTTGCATTACCACCTGGAATTAAAATTGATTTTTTTTGGGGGACTTTGTGTCATTTGATATACACAACATGCCTACCACTTTGAAGATGCAAAATATTTTTTATTGTGATAAAAACAAGAAATAAGACAAAATAAAACCCAATTATAGCTGCAAGTCTCTTGGGGTATGTCTCTATAAGCTTGGCACAATCCCACTGGGATTTTTGCCCATTCTTCAAGGAAAAACTGTTCCCGCTCCTTCAAATTGGACTGGTTTGGCTGGTGTACAGCAATCATTTAGGGGTCAGTCACACTAGATGCAGTGCGTTCCGGCCCAATTTTGGCCGGAACGCACTGCCTCGCATTGCGGCCGGCTCACTTTTTATTGGGTTAGGAGGGGCATGGCGGGCCATTCAAGTGAATGGCGCCGTAGCCACACCCTCCGGCCGCACGGGAACGCAAGGCACATCAAAATGCTACAAGCACTATTTTGATTGCACCGCACAGGGCCGAACCGCAGGCACAATGTGCCTTGTTATCCCATGCGGCGGATCGCATTGCGACCGGAGGGCGTGGCTACGGCGCCATTCACTTGAATGGCCCGCCAGCCCCCTCCTACCCCACTAAAAAGTGAGCTGGCAGCAATGCGAGGCAGTGCGTTCCGGCCAAAATCGGGCCGGAACGCACTGCATCTAGTGTGACTGAGCCCTAAGTCATGCCACAGATTCTCAATTGGATTGAGGTCTGAGCTTTCACTAGGTCATTCCAAGACATTTAAATGCTTCCTCTTAAGCCATTTGAGTGTTGCTTTAGCAATATGCATAGGGTCATTGTCCTGCTGCAATGTGAACCTTCATCCCATTCTCAAATCTCTGTTAAGGTGCCCATACACTGCTCGATTCTCGTACAAGAATCGCGGGAAATCCCGCGATCGTACGAGAATCGAGCAGTGTGAACGGAGACGTGCGACCGTTTCTACTGTACGGTCGCACGTCTTCCGTCGAACCAGCATGTTCGAAAACCAGCCGGGAATCGTACGATTATCGGCTGGTTAGAACGGTGCTCGGAAGACAAATGCCGAACAGGCCGGTGTGCGCACGCGCACACTGCCCGTTCAGCATTGCGGTCATCGGAAGCCCGCCCCTCAGGGGGGCGGGCTTGCGATGATCGAGAGTGCGATCTGCCTGTCCAAGATAGGCAGATCGTACGTTTTTTTAATCCCTGTACAACCATCGCAAGACTAAGGTCTTGCGATGGTTGTAGAGTGTATGGCCACCTTTAGACTGTGGTTGTAGTGCCATATTCTTTCCATTTGAAAAAAATTGATTTAATGGTGCTTAGTGTTGCAGACTCTGGGGCCTTTCAGAACAGGTGTATATATACTGAGATCATGTGACACTTAATTGCACACAGGTGGTCTTTATTTAACAAATTATTTTATTGATTTCACTTAGCATTTTTTCCATTTTTTACAAAATTGTGAACACTTTTGCAAGCCACTGTATAGCGACACTTTAAATTCTTATAAATGGTATTCACCCTTGTAAGTTTTCATGTTTTATTGTAGTAGAGCTGACTGCACAAATGCAAGGTACAAATAGGGATGCTTAATTCGGATGGTTATGGGCAACATAAACTTATTTGTGAGACCCATTTCTTTCCTTACAGTGTCTTTATTTAAAATAAATTGGAGCTTGATAATAAGTAAAGCTTTTGAACCTTGGTTTAGACCTCTTAGTCAATGGTTTCAAAGTGTCCAGTCTCCATGAAAAATTAATTATAGTTACAGGATTTCAGCCAGCTGCCCTACTAAATCCTACTTTAAGTTAGGCATGTTTTATTTCAGGCTTTTAAAGTGAATAGTTATGACTAAATTTAATGTAATGAAACTTGTCATACTGTTGACATGTTTTGTAACTTACTTTGAGGTTAGCAGTAACCATTCCACATGTAATTCTTGCAGCACGTTGGCAGTTTGCCCCACAAGTGAGCAATGTAATGTGTTGGTAATAGAACAAGCAAATTAGTATTTAAGCTACTGCACTTAAGTTATTTGGTTTCACATGTGCCTCTAGTTGGCAAGAAAAGAACGGAAATTAAACTCTTGAAAAATCTGAATGCATAAAAGTGCTTGTTCTTTTGATTGAAACCACATACTTAGCATTTGATTTTAGCCATTGCCAGTGGTAGGGAAAATTATAGATGAGGAAAAATACATTCCAAGCTGTGAAAATGGCATTTGGCAATGCATGCCTTTTATGCGATTGCAGTTTTTCTGCAAATTCATCAGTAAGCATTCTCTAATTTTTTATCTCTCCAGGTATGCCAAATGTTTTACCTTTAGTTGAAGTGGAATTACTTCTTACCCGTGTCATGAAAAACACAGTGCCTCTTCCTTCAGTGCTACTCTAAATCCACTTCTTAACATTTTTCTACAGACTGGATATTTTCCTTTATCATTTTTTCCTATGTCTCCTATAATGCTGTTCTAGCTTACTAAGGATAATTCACCAGCTTTATACACAGTAGAACTAGACTGTAAAGGTTAACTTGTAATATTTCAATCCAGGACCAGCACCTGTACAAATATGTATGAAGCAGGTTTTATAATTCAGTTAAAGTAATGGGTTCTTGGTAGCAAACATTTTGGAAGACCCCATGTCACATAAATAATACCCTTTCCATTTGATAAATTTCAAGTGTTTTTATTGTTGCCGATGAGATTATTTTATGCATTTGCTTGCTTTTAATGCCACAATTTTATAAGGAAAAGTCCAGTAACCTGCATTTACTATTCACCAGCTTTTATTGGTCTGGCAGCCCTAAACTGATGAAAAATATTATATGATTGGTTAATTGCACATCAGTACACCTGTAGAGGTTAATTTAGTGTTAGAATGCAGGATTAGGGGTTTAAAGCTGAACCCCGCCCTTACCTTGTTTCCCCCCATTTGTAGCGTCTCTTCTCCTGTATTCAAACTCAATACTCAATTCCATGTAAATTTGCATCTCCATAATAAAACCCTTTGAAGCTGCAGCAGCTATCTTGATCCCACCCTAAATTACTGTTTGAATGACCTCCATCATTCGTCAATCACTACTCCCCCTGATCGGGGCCATTGTTGGCCACTCCTCACAACTATTAGCTGTCTTTGACATAAATCATTTTGTTCCCTAGCTTTATGTGAAAGAACAAATCCCTGGTATTCCTTTTAGATGTGCCTGTAACTGGTTAACCTAACGGCTAAAGTCTCCCAGTGGCCAGCAGAGAGAAGCAGGCATATCTAAGGGGATTCTGGGGATGTGTTCTTTCATATAAATATTTTCAAAAAGAACCAAGGCAGGAAACTGTTACCTTCAGAGGAGCCTGCCGACTCTTTCCACCAAACTTAGATCAGCAGACAAAGAGCAGCAGACAGACCCATTGATAGCATTGCTGGGCCTCAAACCAGTTGTTTCTTGATTTTTAATTGCATGTTAATTGAGGGAAGGGGGGGGGGGACAAGGGAAGGTATGCATACCTTCTACCAGTGCAGTGTAATGCATACACTACACTTTAGCCTAGTGTAGTGTACTGTGTACAATATACTTGAGCTTTTAGGGTTAGAATTATTGTTGGAGTAAGTGTTTATGTGAAGAAACAATGGGTTAAGTGTTCAGAGTTATTTTTAATTGTTAGGTTAGAGTATAAAAACAGTAGTTTGCATAGCATGGAGAAGAGTTAGAACCTCTGTCTATTTTGAATAAGAATTTAGTTATTTGGTAAAAGTCTTAAACCAGATTAAAGTTGAGGTTAAATTACAGGGTGCAGGTTAAGAACTAAGGGTTCCATTTAGTGGTTATGTTAAATGTTAGGGTGCTGGCCAGCAGGTTAAGTGTTAGGATCAGATAAACAGTTAGGGGTAGGTTAGGGACATTTTGGGTCACTGTATCATTTTGAATTTGTTCTCAATGCCTTACTCTTGAGACCTACTGCTTTGGTGGTGGTGAAAACAAACGTACTAGAATTGTAGTGTTGCCAGTCAGTTCACTTGCTTTGCCTTTTTACACTTTATGAATGAAAATTGAGTATATTATAGACTACCACCTATCAACAATTTCTAGCTACTCTTCATTAAACAAAAATAAGATCCATATTTTTTAACTATTAAAAAACCACATATGGATTATGTGATGTGAGGTAAAAGACATATATGACTATCTAATTTATATACTTTACCACTTGGCCTTTCTCTTTTGAAGTGGAAAAGAGCTGGCACTTGCAGGAGTCCTCCTAATGGTGTTTTTTTTTATTGAAAAGGCATACAAGTAGCTACAAAGGGTGCTAACATGTTTCAGTCCCCCAAGGGACCTTAATCATAGTTCTTTTTTGGGTCACAGGAGTACATTAGTAAATGTACTCCTGTGACCCAAATATCGGCATCTAGTGGGCTATTGCCCGCTATTTGCTGACAACGCAGAGCCGCGCTGCAGCCGGGAAAGATCCACCCCACTGCCTGTTTGACCTCTGCTCCTGTCTGTCTCTCCAATAAGCGCTGGAGGAACAGAGGGGGGAATCCCTGCAGGGAGCGGTGACTAATGGTCACCTCTCTGCAGGGAGAAGCCGTGAGCTGAGTGATCAGCGCTATGTGATTGGTCAGTTCTCGAGCGATAGAGCCGGTGTGCAATAGCTGCAGTGTCACACACCAGCTCAGATTAATGGGAAGAGTATATATAAGGCCTTGTTCACACCAAGCGCGGAGCAGATCCAGAGCAGAGCAGGTGCAGACCGGATCAAAACTGCGTCCAATGTATTCCAATGGTATTTTTTGCTCCAGTTCACATCGCAGCGTGCAGTTCCAGAGCAGGTGAAAAAAACTGCAGCAGGTCCTATTTTACCTGCTCTGGAACGCATCAAAAACGCATGCCAATGCCTGGAACACACTGAAAGCCCATTTTAAACTTAAAAAAAATATATTTTTTACCAAAAAGAGCCCGAAACGCATCAAAAAATGCGTCTAAAAGACTAGTGTGCATGTGCAGAAACCTGACCGGATCTGCTCTGCATTTGGTGTGAACAAGGCCTTACTCTCCCAATAGTTCTCCTTTAAGAAATTATAATGTTATGCTTATTGTACCTTGCTTCTCCTGTAGCTAACTGTACAGCTCTTGATTTAGAGTACTATAATAACCAGAAATACAGGGGCATGCAGTATATTCAGCTTCCAGACTTGTGTTACGCCTTTGTTTGAACCTAGGCCTTATGCAAGTGGTTGGGTTGTCTAAAATGCTTTAAACAATTTTATTAAATTATCATTTACTAAACTTTTTTTTTATCCACAACAAAACGGAACAATATGTTGTATTACTCTTAAATTAATGACCTACAGAGTTAATAGTAACTCTCAAGCAACCACACTCTCTCGCAGCCTCCCCCCCTTTCCTGACCCCATTCAGAATTGGCTATTGCAAAATCTAATAGCAGGCTGGCTATTAAAACCCCAACCACTGAGCAGAGGAGCGGACCTGAGAGAGAACTTTCTCAGGTCTGCTCCTCTGCTCAGTGGGCATGGTTTCAATAGCCAGCCTGCTATTGGCTATTTCAAATTATAATAGCCAATAGCAGACTGGTTATTGCAACTACCTACTAAGAGGAGTGGACCTAAGGCCTTGTTCACACCCAATGCGGAGCAGATCTGCATGAGTTTCTGCACACGCAGTGCAGTGGGTTGTGCCGCGTTTCGGCCCGTTTTTGGTAAAAAAAAATAAAAATGTTAGTTTAAAATGGGCTTTCAGTGCGTTCCAGGCATTTGCATGCGTTTTTGATGCGTTCACATGCGTTCCAGAGCAGATCCAGAGCAGGTAAAATAGGGCTTGCTGCAGTTTTTTAACCTGCTCTGGAACTGAACGCTGCGATGTGAACTGGAGCTAAAAATACCATTGGAATACATTGGACGCAGTTCACAAAAAAACTGTAACTGCTCTGCACCTGCTCTGCCCTTTGGTGTGAACAAGGCCTGAGAGATAATTTTCTCTCTCAGGTCCGCTCCTCTGCACAGTGGGTGGGGTTTCAATAGTCAGCCTGCTATTGGCTATTGCAACAGCAGGCCAGGGTGCTGCGAGGTAGTGTGGTTGCTTGAGAGTTACTATTAACTCTCAAACAACAAGAAACAACAGTTCTCCAGCATTTACCAATCCCCGTGGGTGCTGGATAACTGGGAGTTTACTGTATACGTTGGTCCTTTTGAGGAATATAAATAGTAAAGAAGCATGAAATAACATTTCCTTTGGCCACCTATGGCTCTGTGGGTTACTATAAATTGTAATTCTGCTTTTTTGCCCTGAAGTCAGAGGTGACATAAGACGCTGCATTTTTGAACCAGGAAATGCATTTGCCACTTGTGACTGTGCTGTGTTGCAGAAGTGTGTAAATCACTAGACTGGTTTACAGAGTTGCAAATCCTTTGGCAGATGAAACAAAAACACCTTTCTGCGCTGAAATGTTCATTTAGCTATTTGCCTTCACTTGAGCCTTAAATTTGTAAGAGTAATCTGGTGCAGTGTTCTCCATTTCTCCATCTTGCAGCTATAAAGTATTATGCAACTGTTAAAATGTAGGTTAATAATTTTCTTTCTATATTAGTAAGTTCATGAACCCTATCATAATCAAAGGTCTTTTTAGGCCTATTTATTCAAGCCCAGTTTAGCATTGTCCATATGCTTCTCTTAATTTGACTATAACTTTATGAACTCTTTGACTAATATGTCTACCTAAATACTTTTTACTCTGTAGACATATATGGCTTTTGCCTGTTACTATGCTATACACATGTTTTTATATTACAGGCTGACAAATGCACAAAATGTGAACAAAAATATAATATATAGATACCATTTTTCTAGATCAATAAAAATCAATGTTTATTTTAGAACTGTATTTGTATTTTACAGAAGCACATTGCCATGTTCATGTTGAAGTGGCATATTTAGGCTGAAAGCTATTTTTTGTGGATTAACCCTACACTTGTATGTAATTAGTGTCATAGTTTGGGACATGCTGCTAGGTGTGCCTGGGCAGATGCACTATCAAATGTTTAAAGTAGATTTAAAAAGCCCATTATTCTCGCCACTCTGCCCTTCCATACCAACTGCCCCCCCCCCCCTCCTGCTATTTCAGTGCAAGGGTGCCAGTGTTGTTGTTCCATTGCAGTAATTTAGGAGTCGGTTGCATTTCTGGCAGAATCATCAGATATATCCATTGTAGAACTTTCCTAAATATGTTTTTGTTTAGCCCACACAAAAACTTGGGTGGGAGACCTCCCAAAAGTGTTGCAATACCTGATTGAGTCCATCTTTCAGAAAATAATTTACAGGAATAGACATGGATAACTTTTTTTTGTGCCGCTTAGTACATCTCGTGGAGCACAGGTAAAAAGTAGGCCCTCATATTGAATGCTATCTCTGACTTTTAAATAAAGCCCTTGATTTTTATTGAAATCCATTTATATGGGTAGTCAATAAGTCTAAAGATTTATCAGCAGTGGTGCTATGATGAAAGCAGTTGAAATTGGCTATCTAAGATAAATGTGTGTTTTTTTTAAATATGTTTGCCTATTTTATTACACATCCCAAAGGAAAAAAACAAAATGTATCTAGGCTGTAGGCTAATATTGCTGGAGGCAATCCAGTAAAGTTTTATAAACAAAATTAAGAAAAAACTGAAATGTTGTGCTTTTACTTACACTTTTATGTTTGATGATGAACTATTTATTTATAAAAAAAATAACACAAGCGGTCTAATGTCCATTGTCTAGAAAGGTTAAAACTATTTTGTTTAAAAAATATGGTCTCTAAAAATTGTTTGAAACTTTCCAAAAATTATGTCACAAAGCAAATTAGCAGTCTCTGATGCCTGGTGGAAGCAGCTGTTCTTTAATGCACAGATAGCATACAAGTTCTAGACCACTACTGCAGAAATATTGTGTTCGGATAAATGTATCAGGTTAATACATATAGTATAGCATTTAGTGCATTCCTTTTTTTTTTATTATTCCCTCTAGCACCCCTCCCTCTCACTTACGCTCTCTCTCTCTTCTGTGTGTGTGTGTGGCCACAAATATTGGCTCCACTTGTTAAGGCATTCTTATGTTTATTTCTTTTGTTTGTATTGGTATGACACAAAAAAAGTGGAGAAAAAAGAGCCAAATCTGACACATTCCATGCAGAACTCCAAAAATGGACTGGACAAAATTATTGAAATTATTGGCACCTTCTCCAAATTGCAAGATATAATTGCATTCTAAGTTTTTGTGGAAAAGTATGGACAATCTCAAGGTTACAAGTCCATCCCCAGAGATCTAAATATTCCTGTGTCCACTGTGCGCAACATTGTCAAGAAGTTTACAGCCCATGCCACTGTAGCTAATTTCCCTGGACGTGGATGAAAGAGAATCATTGATCAAAGATTGCAACAAAGGATTGTTAGAATGGACAGACGAAACAAAATGACAGCTTTTTGGTAAAGCCCATCATTCTACTGCTTTCAGAAAAAGAAATGCCTATAAAGAAAAAAATCCAGTCCCTACAGTCAAACATGGTGGAGGTTCACTGATGTTTCGAGGTTGCGTTGCTGCTTCAGGCACTGGATGTCTTGGGTGTGTGTACATGGCATTATGAAATCTGAAGACTACCAAATAAGTCTGGGTGCAATGTAGGGCCCAATGTCAGAAAGTTGGGTCTCTGTCAGAGGTCATGGGTCTTACAGTAGGACAATGACCCAAAGCACACGTCAAAAAGCACCTAGAAATGGTTTCAGACAAAGCGCTGGAGAGTACTGGACTGGCCAGCAATGAGTCCAGATCTAAATCCCATAGATCACCTATGGAGAGATCTCAAAACAGCAGTTGGCAAAAGGAACCCTTCCAATCTGAGAGGCCTGGAGCAGTTGGCGAAAGCAAAGTGTTCCAAAATTTGCATGGAGCAGGCTTCCCGGGCAATCAGGAAGCCGGGCAGCGGGTAATGAGATGCTACCCGGCTTCCTGACTGCCAGGGAAGCCGACTCCATGTTGTTTGGCCGGCTTGACTGTGAATGGCTTGGAAGCCGGTTTCCCGACCCCCCCCCACCTAATTTTATTCCTATCACATAGGGATTTAAAATCCTCTGAGTGATAGTTTGGAGGTGACAGGTTCTCTTTATGGTACCTGCCCTCCAACACAGAACAGATGTTCTGTGTAGTACCTGACAGCTGAGACAGGTGGCGCTGTGATCACTGTGCCACGGTCTCAGTGATAACAAAGAGCAGGCGAAAAAATGAAGTTTTTCGTCTGCTCGGCGGACTCTATGGTGAGCTCATGTTCCGTGGTCTCAGGTCCGCCAGAGGAGCGGGGGACCCCGAAAACCACAAGGGGGGGTGTGTGTGGACAGAATCGCCGCTTCTCGTTTCATACAAGTGATCAGATCACTTGAAAACGAGCGGCGGCTCCACACTGTATACTTAGCTCTGCTTGTCCGGTATTCTGCGAGTACCAATACTTTTCCTCAAATACTTGCCGATACCAATTACCTATATTTTTGTGTGTCATGTGACAGTTTTTCTAAAACAATACAGATTAATGATTTAAGGACAGTGGTAAAGTGCTAGGGCCCGCTCCCAGCTACAAACAATGCACCCCTGGTAGTTCTGCCACTGACTCAAAGCTGTAGAGGAACTACAAATCTTAGCAGTACATTATACAGCAATGCAGAATAATACCATCAGCTATAGAGGACTAAAAATTCCAATTATGCATTACACAGCAATGCTGAATGGCACCGGCTATAGAGGACTACAAATCCCAGCAACACATTCTACAGCAATGCAAAATCATATGAAGCTACATACTTTGCTGCTCCGGGTTGCTCACCAGGGTCTCACCAGGGGTCCCGGATGGTCTCGCAGGTGGATGCATTTGGCATGGTTTCAAGAAGGAGGGGTAGATGTGTGGCAGGCGCTGTAAAAAGGTGCAGCGGTTCACAGGAACGCAGCCAAAGTCATCCCACCCCCCTTACTAGGGACCTCGGCAGCTTCCTGTGAACTGTGGCATCTGTTTACAGCACCACCCTTAATTTTAACGCACTGGTGCTTACTATCAGGGCATTCAGTATCGGCACTAATATCGGTATTGGTGCATCCCTACTATATACTATTATATTATATGTATGCAATTGTCAACACAATATTTTTGCAGTAGTGGTCCTTTAAGCTGAACTTACTGCTGATTTACTGTGAGCAAAGTCATGGTCCAGAGCCTAGTATTTGGCTTTGCATTGTGGAAAGGCTGCTTCAGTTCAGTAGTTTTTGAGACAGGCATTTTGCTTCATGACAGATTCCGTTTGACTTGTACTGGGAAATTCCCTTCTGGATTGCATAATGGATTCACGAACAAGTCCAAGTTCAGATGACTTTAGTCTATTCTGAAGAGTTTTTCATCAATCACCAATGAAATGTTTTAAGAGAACACATGTTCGGCAATATACCGGCTAGTAATCATTCTACTTTCAACAGCTGTGTTTTTATGTTGCCTATTACATATCTTCCTGATTGTACTGGTCAGATGTAAGCTGGCACAATCAGATTCATGGACATGAAAGAGAAATTAGATAATATTTTCCAGTACTGTAATGAATAACGAGAAACGTGACCTGCAAACCGGTGACAATGTAATGTATCCTGTGTGAAATCCAAGTTCACAAGGTCATAATAATTCCCACCAATGTTTTAACTTTAAATAAGTCTCCTTTACACAGGTTATACTGCTTTATAGTGGCTTCTGGAAAAAAGTATGAAAGTAGAAAAGTATTGATGTAGTTCAAATTTGTATTTGTCTAATATGAGTGATGGGATTGTTTGAGTCCGGCATGGTAACATCTACTTAAGAAGAACCCTATGTTTTTGAACTGGGGAAGTAACTCTCGAAAAAAAATCCACACCCCAAGATCATCTGAGATTGTACTCAAATGTCATACAGCTACGGACAAATTCAAAAAAAATATTTTAATTAATGCATAAGTGTCTTCTAAACATAATATGATCTAGACCTTTGTCATAGTATTAAATTGATATTTTTAATTAAAGAGAAAAAAATTATTGCTGTACTGAGCAAATATTGTAAAAGACGTTGTCAACCTCTTATATTAACAGTAGCTACAGATAAGTAAATCCATTTGCTTAAACCAAAATTAAAACCAGATTGGGCAAATCTGTTGATATCTTTATACGGTGTAACAAACTTGCCTCCTATTCACGTAATTAGTGAATGACTGTATATTATCCTAAGACTATTTGCATCATACTGGTGCGGTTGTGCTAGCTGTATGGTGGAGGGCTACTATATGATTGTTTTTTATATGTCTGGGGTATTTTTTGCTTTTTTTTTGTTATATAATGGAGTACTTTTAAAGTGCATGCAAATCCAAAACTTTTTTTTTAGACTAGAGATACAACGCACATCCCTGCCATTCATCCTTGTAATCCCCATTCAGTGCACAGATGACCCTCTTCTGGAACAATAGTCTCAAAAACTGCAAAACCAGCACACAATGCTCTTCCAAAATAAATCAACAACTACCATCAGGGTATTTTTGCTGCCTGTTTCCTGTTGGGTCCTTTCCTCCAAGTGTCCTAAAAGACGCAACAGGATATGAGAGGACATTTTTCCTAAGTGAATGAGGTCCCATCAATTATGAGTTGTAACAGGAACAGGTGTCCCCATTGGAGGATTTCCACTGCTTACTCTGGTGCCAACTAAAAAATATTTTGCTTTCTTCTCACTTTCTGTCCTAGTGACAGTGATCACTAAGATAAACAGAGGGGTCAATCTCCCCTCAGAATCACAGACAACAATACCAATTTGACAATTGCCTTTAGATACACCTGTCAACCTGTATGACAGTGAGGCCATAGTTAGTTCTACTTTAGGAAATAATGTTTCTTTTAAATTCCACAAATCCCATATCTTTTTATGACACTGGAGAATAAATGGACCAAAAATAATTAGTTGCAGGTAAACTCTAAAGGCATATCATATGAACTCATGTAGCAATTGGTAGCTTTCCCTCATTTGGTGCATTATTCTTTGAGTATCCTACTTCTTTTTTTACGTTATTTTAGTATTTGGATGGCGGGACTAAATCATAAGTGTTTATTTTAAGGTAATTATGAATCTTTTAATGACGGATCTAACATAAAAAACCTACAATTTCCAGTTTAACCATCCATCAAAAATTATGAATTTGCAGTGGTCATTTTAGAATACTTGATTTTAGAAAAGCAAAAACGGAAATATATCAAAAGTAAAAACCCTTCTGCTTTTTTATTTTAGTGTTATTTTAGATGAAACAAAGGTTGTGTTAATTTTGGAACTGGAATTATTATGCAGCGAGCATAGCACAGTTTCTCTCTAGTTAATAGTTGGTATTCAGGATATACCATATATAGCACCTAATGATTGGTTCAAACTGCCTCCTGCTGCTACAGACCTCTTTAGCAGTGTGTCATTCAAAAGAGAGTTAATTATTGAATATTATTTTGTATGCTGACAAAGCATGTGCGATAGATTTTTTTTTACCTACTTGTGTTAGTTCAGGTTATAATTTGTAGTAATAATTTATAACTCACAGCAGTTGGTGAAACGCCTATTACATTTTTACACTGTGCTATGAGAAAATTAACCAAACAACTTCACAAATGTGCCCGTGTGTTGGTAGCTACAAAGGTGTATTGTGTCCTGTTTTTAGTAGTATTTTTTTTTATTTACAAGTTACCCATCACTAGTGATGAATAAAATTAGTGTGAATGACCTCAACTGCATTGCACAACAGTAAGGATGTAGTTTTACATGACTGAACAAAGGGGTAAAAAGTAATGTAGCAAAGTGCTAAACTCTTGAGTCGCAGTTCACCTTTCAGTTTGGAAGTGCTTCTTTACCTTTGAATCTTAATTATTGGCCTAAGAAATGACTGAGCGGGATTTTCTCAGACAAGAATCAGTGCAATGGCTTGCTATTAGAAAAATTTAAAATTACATTGTCCACAAGTGCATTTAACATTGCCACCAAAAGTGTCACCTGGAGGTTAGTGTCGTTTTTGTTTCTTCAGAGAGACCGTATTTAGATTTTTCATGTAAAATTAATGCAAAAGTCCCCCTAGTGTTGGGATGATAAAAAGCTGCCCACAGACAACGCTGTTTTAATAATGCTGTGGCTGACAATAGCTTCTGCAGAGTCATTTTAGGTTGGCATTATACCATTTTTGGTTAATAGCAGTTCTGTGCACTTTACATTAGGAAACAAACTTGATGTTTGGGGTAAATAATATGTAGCTGGTGCTAAATTCAAAGAAGTGCAGTCTGTGATGGCCCATAGTAACCATGTGTTAAGCCAAAATGGTCTGGCCTATCTATGTTGACCTTGTGCTAAGTAAGAGCAGCTGCTTACCAGCCAGTTTTATATTATCCTAGAATTGTAGAACTCCAAGAACCAGACTCCTTGTAGCATGCTCAAAGCTTGCAGAAACCTGTTAATTAGGGCCAGCACTTCTGTTAAGATATGTCTTTTTACTTCCAGATATGAAGGTTGCCATTGCTGGCTGACTGGCAGCAAGCATTTGTGCAACATTTAACAAGCTTGAGCAGCTTTCGTGGAAGGAAAACTGTGCTAAGATCAGTGTGTAGACTACAATTGCTGATCTCGCTTTTTTTTTTAAATTCTTGTTGTCTGGCCTCCGTAAACAGTCCCCCCCCAGACCCCTTTATACTCACCTTACCAGCACTCCCACACCACTTCTGGAGGAGAGAGCAGCCAGGGATCAAAGCAAGTGTAATGAGGGGAGGGGGCTTTGCAAATTCACTGTCACTTTGCCCTGCAATGGACAAGGTGACAGGCTCTCTTTAAGCTATTGTGTAACTCTGGCAGCCAACAACTAGGGTTTTCAGGTAGAGAAGCTGCTCAAGCTTGTTAAATGTTTTATTAATACTTGCCTTACTGAATCTGCCTTTTGACTAGCATTTATAAGGTGAGATTAAACAATGCTGAGATGCATGAAGCCTGTCGGGCACTAAGCACTATAGACTGTGTAAGGCAAAATGAACTATCCCTTTATAAGCTGGTCTGCTACATTCAAATATAATAAAGTATTGGTGAACCCTACTAATACGAATCCAATAAGTATTTTATAATTTTGAAATGTAGTAAATGTTTTAAAATAGGCATCCTCTTTTTTGGGGTAATGCTTATGTGAGGATTATTTTTAAGATGGAAGTCAGGACAAGTGCTGAGTTCTTGTTGAAGGGATTCTTCAAACCACATTAGAGGTACTTGACAAACACTTTGCTTGCAAGCCATTGCTGTGGGAATACTGGTGTAAGTATTCAGGAAACCATACACACAAGGCTTTTCGAATTTGACATCTGCCCCTGTTAAGTTCATTGTTTAGAAGAGCTAAGCACTACACAGTTTAGTGACATGTAATGCTTCAGACACACTTCTCAAAACTAATTAACATAAGAATGCAGCCTACAAGTAAGGCCATTTTTGGAGCTCGGTGCTTACATGCTTCAGTATTTTTTAAACTGTCAGAAAATTCAAGTGTTGGAGAGAATCACTTGCAAAAGGCCTGCATTGTACACAGGTAGAGCAAAGGATCACTGACAACCCAAAGTGTCAGGGAGAAGAGGCGAGTGCTGAAGCCTGGTGGAGTGTGGAGTAAAATTAGCATTGCAGGTATATTCATCTAGGTATAGCCAAAATTCAGCCCTCCAGCAGTGGTGACACTACAAATCCAATAAGGCTTGGGAAGACACAACGGCCAGAGGCAGATGCATGATGGGATTGTAGTTTCCCCACAGCTGGAGCGCTGAAGTTTGGCTACATCTGATCTACACTTTGGCAAAAAACATCATTTGTGTGTGGAAGGGGCGCTGGGTAGTTTGTTTTTTAATTCTTGGAGCTGAGCTTTAAAGGAGAACTATGAGTTGAGTGCTTTTCACTCACCTCATAGTTCTAGCTGACCTGTGACAATGAGACTGTCACAGGTCAGCTCAGTAGATCGGGAGGTGAGCGAACACATACCGGCGTTCGCTCGCCTCTCGATCCTGTCACAGCTCTCTGCTGTGACAGGGGAGGGGCTGGATTCCCCCCGCTCCGATCCGCCAGCGCTGACTGGCGGAACGGACGGGGGTGGGGGCAGGTACAGCTGGATCTGTCCAATTGTCCGGATCCGCTTCAGCTGCGGCGTCTCAGTATACCGCGAGCAGCTGCACGCGGCATACTGCGGCGTCTCAGTATACCGCGAGCTACAGCTCGCGGTATACTGAGCCTAGGGTGACTGGAGGACGCTAGTTTGTGTCCTCCTGTTACCCTAAGGAGAACTATGGGGAAAAGACTTAACCCCATAGTTCTCCTTTCATGTTCCTTCTAGTCTACAATTTGAACATTACCGAATAGATACACTTTGCTTCAGGAGCCAAGTTCTTAGAAAAACCTGGCAGTAATTTTCAAGCAAAAGCTAGATTCTGTAAAAAAACAGCAAGTAATCTCCAGGGAGGAAATAATATAGCAAGAAGTTAAGGGGGAGTGAAATTATATTACATGCAAAAAGGTTTTTAGGCTATATTTTAGGCTATAAACCACTTATAGTGGACACTGCTTCTTGATGTTTAAAAGTTTGAACATCCTGCAGAATCAGCTGTTCTCCTGAGTTCTGGCCCTGATACCCTGTTTTAGGATAGCTACTTTCTCTTGCAGGGTCCTATGGAGACACCCTTGTGTGTGCTAGTAATCTGTGTGTATCTCCACAAACACACAGGCACAGCAAGACAATCCCCTACTCTCTGCTCCATGCTCCTCCCTCCATCCTTCTCCCTTCCCTATGCTAATAGATGAATAGCTGCTGGAGACTGCTCTGTCCCTTGTGACCTTGTACTGGACAGGAAGTTCGGGGAAGTGGAGATGAGGGAGTTAGAGCTGTTCAGAAACATGATGACTGTGTTTGGTTAAAAATGTAAAGAACTACTTTGCTGGGCAATGTATATTTGTTTGATCTGCATTCATTATTGAAAACAAGTCTGAGAGTTTAATACTACTTTATTGCATACCCTAACACAGAAGCTGAAGTATTGTATTTCAACCTCATAGTTAGCAGGTGTCTCTTTGTATTTTTGTGAACGTGACCTTGAATATACTGTTGCATATCTAAAAACTGCCCATACACTAAAGGTTTTGAAAATTATTTAAACAGTTTGAACATTCATTGAAGCTTTTTGCCCTTCAAGACGGAGATTTGCTATCAGAATAGGGCTACTGGATGTCAAGCCTCTCTTTTTCTCCGTAACATAGATAAGTGGTTGTGTAGTCCTCAGAGATAGCTAAGAACAAGCTAAATGATAATAGTCAGTATGGACAGAGTATAAGAAGTTATCAGCTCACTAGATTTCGGGCAAGATCAGCATGTATTTGTTTGCACTTGTCAAACAGATATAACCTAACATTTTCAATGGTATATTTAACAGACCAAAAAGGTAGCAGATAAGAGAAGTTTGTTGGTAGGGTTTACATAACTTTTAAGCAATGCATAAAACGTCAGCTCTATATATCTAAAAGTTACTGAATGTTAAATTGCCTATCTTGAAGATAGTTTTTTTTTTTTTTATGCACAGCAGTATTTGGATAGAGAAGGGTGCAGTGAGTAATGCTCAGAAGTAGTATAATGCAAACAAACGTAGTGGCGATAGTGAAAATCTGTCTGATTTTGACATACTTTTACTGTAAACATAATCATTTGAACTATTTGCTGAAAACATTTAATCAGTTTACGGTACTCCTTGAATAAGTCTTACAAAATTTGACTATTCCTGAGGGCTAGCTTTCAAACTTTTATCTGCTGTATGATTTTCTGAAAGGTTGGCTAAAACAGGTGTAGCATAAAATTCCCCTCTAATTAGAGCTTCTTTATTAATTAGAGTAGCCATGAATAACTCTCTAACGTAATACACAGGTCTAAGCCTCAGAGAGGATATTATATGCTAGGCCTGTCCTATAACTAGCAAAATGTCACCTCGATGTTTCCAAATTACCTGTCTAATTTTATTAAATGTAGCATGTCTACAAACACCCACAATTTAGTTGGCAGTTTCTTGTTTGCTGTAAATCACTTGATGCGGCAGTACCCAGAGGCAGATGTTCACAGGTCCTTCACCTTTCCCCAGAGATGGCTGGATGCTTACATAGTTGGACCCTGTCGTATAGCATTATTGGTGAACATGACAGGTTGCTTGGAAGCCATCTGTTTAAAATGCCTTTTGCTTTGTGTGCAGTAATGAACTTTAGAGACGCTTTTATGTCTGTCTTTATATTAATAGTCTGTTATGATGTCCAAACAGGTGGAAGTTGATGGGAGTAAAGTGAATGTGTCTAGTGAATGGAACCTGTCTTCGCCTTTACTGTCTGTCAGTGTTGGTGACACGCTGGAAACAATACAGGTAAGCTCTTGGCTTCCCCTGAGGGTGTTTGACAGCTGGTTTAAGGTTGCTTAATACTTTATCAGTGTGAAAATGCACTAAGCTTTTTGTTTACTGATCAATTTTCATCTAATTGGTATCTTTCATATTGAAAATGTGTACGTATTCTGTGTTATTTTTTAATCTTTTCTGTGTAATATGAAAGAAGAAACACTGGAGGCGTCTTGTGCCCAATCAGCTTTACACTCTCAGTCAGCATGCCCTCAACTCCCTGTCTGCTCTTCTCTTCAATGTTCAGTCTCCCCATCCCTGCTCTCCTTTCCAGAAGAGCATGTCCTGTCAGTCACACTGACATCTTTCTGTACACAATCAGCTGCACAACCTCATGGTTTATGCAACATTTCTAACCTTTTCTTTGCAGTGTTAGTCTACCCCCTGTATGTTTTTCTGCTGTCCCTTTGCAATCATCCTTTGCTCTTACTAGAGTATTCCGACTCTGGATTATTTGCACAGCCAGTTAGTGAAGGCTGTAGCAAACCACTCACAGTGAAGTGCGTATACATGCGCGCGCACACACACACACCTACAGTCAGGGAAGATAGGCATGCAAGCAACACAAACCCCCACACAGTCAGACCAGACATGCTTGGTGGATGAAGGGGACCCTAAGTGGCCCCGAAACTTTGCTGGTTGACGAGATATATTCACATCAATAAATAGACACATTTGTACATTTGACATTCAGTGTGCTGGTGATACATTACTTCATAGTTTGGTGCACAAGCGCAAATGGCTCGTCAACATAGAGATGAGGAGAACCCTCTTACACACCTGCAGCATTAATCCTTCTCATACATGGTATGTAACAAAAGTCTTTAAAAACACAGCAGAATTTAGTCCTCATAAATATGGAGGCAGTTATTATAGGTCACAGAACTAATTAATAACATTCAAAGGGCTACAGGGCTATGGAATTATTCATGTAGGGCTGCAAAAATTTAGACAGAGACAATATAACACTGTGGCCACAGTACTTATACAGTCATCTTTGATGAGCCTTGTGCTAACATGGCTATATTACTTAAGCTTATATGTTATAGTCGAGATTGTCATGCTTTCATTCTCAGTGCATGAGCTAACATCCTCCATATATGGGATGTCTTTTTGCCACCATTGCAGAA
The DNA here is from genome assembly GCF_000935625.1 of Nanorana parkeri. Classification (NCBI taxonomy): domain Eukaryota; kingdom Metazoa; phylum Chordata; class Amphibia; order Anura; family Dicroglossidae; genus Nanorana; species Nanorana parkeri. The sequence continues at coordinate 2,406,440 of NW_017306339.1, forward strand.
AGCGGTGGGACTTCAAAGCAGCCATAATGTTATACTATCACTCCCATGTTTCTGAAGCCTTACTTAAAACATTGTTTTCAAGATGCTACTATAAAACACTGCATAAGCCACCTCATTCTGAATTACCCATTCAAGTAACGGTGCACACTTTGCTATTGTTGCTACTGTACAACTGGGAGCAGAACAGCTAACAAATGCTATTTACAATACTAATGAATTATCTGGCTTGCCTTAGATGTTTTTTTTAAAGAAGTGCTACCAATTTCAAGCATGCTTGTTGTTATCAGGATTTTTGCAAGAGGGTGACAGTTACCTCAGGCAGTCAGATTTTTCTTATCACACAAGGTTTTTCCATAATTTTCTCTGGAAATATCTGTCTTTGGTTTTAGACCTGAACTGCATGTGTAGGTGAGGTTAAACTGTCAAGAGTGATTTGTTGCTGTGTTTGTGCATAAATATATACTACTCAAGCATTGCTTGTTTATGCTATGAATAAAGAATTTGTCAGAGCTGCGTTAAAATGGGTTGCGCTTGAACTGCTGTTTATTTTCACTTTTTAGACATGTTGCAGTGGTTCCGCAGACAGTTAAAATCTACAATTTAATGACAAAAGTTTTTTTGGTTTTTTTTTTGGATAGCCATGTTTGCTTGTATTGCAGACATGCCTGGTACCCACCTAATTTTGAGATAAACGTATCAGTCAGCCACAGACTGCACAACCCAATGTCTTTGGATACCTTTGTATTACATAAGTCTCTCAATAGGACAATTCATTTTAATATGCTTGTTTCGTTAATTTTGTATTTTTTATCCACCTGGACACAGCTGCTCGTAGTTTGGCCTTGTTCATTATTATCAGCCTATAGAAAAGTCTTCAAATGATCTGTTGCGCTAGTTCATTTCTATCACAATAATGATGTCCCTTCTGTGGTTTTTTTTGCCAGCAAACTCATTTATGTTTGAAGTCTGATGAAGGTAGTCACCCATTTCAGACCTCAGTGCTCAGCAGATCATACTGAGCCCTAGAGCTCATAGTGAATAAGTCATTGATACCCAACTAGGTGGAACTAATTTTCTGTGGCAAGGCAGCTGAGTTACGGGTTACGGGCTCTGAAACCTTTGCATATGTAGGAGAAATTGCAAATTATAATAATTAGCTGAGAACCAGTAAAAGGTTACACTTTGCAGGAGTGGTTAATTTCTATCAGTCTAAACATATACTTGTGCCCCTAAAGTATGTCTGAATAATCACAGTGACATTTTTGAGAAGTCACACAGAAATAAAATAGATTGATTTCAACCTCCTATCTGCTTATAAGGGTTTCATCACTTGGCTTATTCGGCACATGGCATCTATTGGTTTTAGTTAAAGTGCCTCATACATTAGTGAGTATCTTTATTAATCCTACTATATGGATAAACAAACGTACTGACTGTGTACTGCAGGTATTTTGCAGAGTATTGTATTGTGTGTCAGTTGGTTACTTTGATTCTGCAAGACCTAAATGTAATGATAGTTTAGGTGTTAGAAAAAATAATAATCCTTGTCATACTAGTATATTATCTCTTAAATACTTATATGTATGAGGAAATGTAGGCTCAAGGCTTTCACACTATTATTTGTCTAGGCCATTGTTCATTCCAATTCTTTTTCCTTTTTCATTATTTTGTTTTCTGTATTTCTGTTCTGTTACTGTCAGTTTAAGGGTAGCAATGTAGGATTTGTACATCCCTGAATTGGACACACTTGTGGGTTTTTTCACTAGCAGCTGCGCCAAGCCTGCAAGATGTATGTCTAAGCTCTTCTTTAGTGGTAGAGCAGAGATCAGTCCTTTCATATGCAAAGTTTAAAGGTGTTCCAATTATCTAGTCTGTGCAGAGACAGTTAAGACCACCTTGTTTTCTGTAGCTCTTGTTAAGAGGTAGACTTTCTTGTGGCTGAATGAATGCCCTCTATATAGAATAGTCCATTGCCCTCCGCTGCTCTGATTCTCATTTGGCCCACTGTCCTGACTTTGTCAGCTGAAACATACAGGGATAACCTGCCTTATTATCCTTGCTTACTCTTCATGATTAGGTCACACATTCATTGAATTAGTATTTCTGTTTGTCACTGCATAGCTGAAAGAAAAAGGTCCAATGAATGACATCCTCCAGTGACACTAGCCACCTCTCTTACTTTTGGGCAACATGTAACACAATAGTCAAAAGTCCACTAATTAGGGTGGAGTGCTAATAAAATGATAAAAAGGTCTCTTGTTTTCTTTTTCATCTGGACACGTACTGACAGCTTATCATGCACCAAGTCCTTGTTTGTTTTGGCACTCACATTGCTCATTGTCGGCACTTGTAGCTTTGTTCACCTTTGCAGTTTCCAAAAGCAGTTGGCTCTATTTATTATGAGTTGTGGGAAAAGTACAAGCTCCGGCTTCCTTTAATAAAAGTTAATGTTGGGACTTTTTTTACTACCTTTTTCATTTGCAATATTTTCCATCTCATTAATCACCATCACTAAAATATGTCATTTGGCACATGTAAGTCTATATTTTTTATGATATTGGTTTAAATATTTGACTAATAAGAAATTAAATTTGTGTAATGTGATATATAGAATTCTTCGTTTTTTTCTGGGTACATTTATTATTTGTTCATTGAATTTTCTTTACTGTAATTGGTCTAATATTATTTTACAGACCTAATCCTTTGTGCAGCAGATCAATGTAAAAAATGTTTTGGCATCTCATAATTTAAAACATTTTACATTGCACTTAACTTTCTGTGCCATTCTGTAGTTTGTACTTTTTATCATTTTCATGTACATCTAAAAAGTGTGGAAAGGGTGTGGTCATCTAGTAATTTGTGATCAGAACACTGTATTTTACCAAAGGTGACCACAATGGTTTTTAAAATAACGTAATGTGTTATTCAAAGCATATTCTTAACTGCAGAAAGATGCAGCTATCAAAAGATGGCATATCAATAAGTGAAGCATATTTGTCTTAATAAGTCACAGCAGTACCTTGCTAATTTTATTCTTGCTTTAGAGAATTTAGAGGTACATGCAAGTTACAGTGGAAGATAAACCTTCAGCTACAGTTGTGCTCATAAGTTTACATACCCTGGCAGAATTTATGATTTCCTGGCCATTTTTCAGAGAATATGAATGATAATACGAAAACCTGTCACTCATGGGTAGTGTTTGGCTGAAGCCATTTATTATCAATCAACTGTGTTTACTCTTTTCCAATCATAATGACAACAGAAACTACACAAATGACCCTGATCAAAAGTTTACATACCCTGGTGGGTTTGGCCTGTTAACATGCACACATGTTGACACAAAGGGGTGTGAATGGCTATTAAAGGGAACCATCCTCACCTGTGATCTGTTTGCATGTAATCAGTGTGTGTGTATAAAAGGCCAATGAGTTTCTGGCCTCCTGACAGACCCTTGCATCCTTCATCCAGTGCTGCACTGACGTGTCTGGATTCTGAGTCGTGGGGAAAGCAAAAGAAATGTCAAAAGACCTGTGGGAAAAGGTAGTTGAACTGTATAGAACAGGAAAGGGATATAAAATATATCCAAGGAATTGAGAATGCCAATCAGCAGTGTTCAAACTCTAATCAAGAAGTGGAACATGAGGGGTTCTGTTGAAACCAAACCACGATCAGGTAGACCAGCTAAACTGTCAGCCACAACTGCCAGGAAAATTGTTCGGGATGCAAAGAAAAACTTCAGGTGAAATACAGGACACTCTGAAAACATGTGGTGTGGCTGTTGCAAGATGCACAATAAGGAGGCACTTGAAGAAAGATGGGCTGCATGGTCGAGTCGCTAGAAGATGAGAGCATCCCTGTCTGCTGAGTAGTTTATTTGTACTCAGTGCTGAACTGCTTTTGTTCACCCCAATCCCTTTTGTCTGTAATCTGGTGTTCCTGAAACATACCTTAATGGTGATGATAGAATTTCTGCAACATAGGCTTTCTATGGCTACTGGTGGTCACATTAAATCTACTGGGGGTCACATTTAAAAAAAAAAAAAAAGATTATGGCAATTAAAAACTTAACATTATAGTAAAAATTGCAGTTTACCATATTAAATGCTAGAAACAGGGGCCATGAAATATTTCCTGACGAATCTAGTTGCAAAACTATGTAAGAAAATGTAACTTAATAAGTAGAGAACAGATGGGATCTAATTTGTTTTATTTTATCCTTAACCCAATAAGCGCACAGAAAAGAAACAAGAGGCCCATAAAACACCATTTTGACATGCCCTGAAATACACTCCTACCGATTGCTTATAGAAATTTGTTTATAAATATTTGGATTGTTTTTAAGGTATTGCAGTCCCAGCATTTGGCAACCAATTCTGAAGGCAATTACTCCCCTTGTGAAGCTGCACTCTGTTCTGATACTTTTTTGTGAAAGTGGAAACTAATAAAGTTGTCTTCTTGCTTTTAATTTTAATGTATTTTTTCAAAATTATTGGATTCAGCATACTTTGAGATAAGCATAATGCGTTATCTACTGAAGAGTGGAGAAAGTTGCCCCTTCCTGGTATTCTGTGATCATAAATGTGTGACAAATGTTTAGGTTTCACATTTCTTTCTGACTCTCCCTTTTTCTCTTTATTCAGTGCCTTAGCCATGATGCAGCTGGAAATATTAGCATCCAGTTCCTGGGCACGGTGGTGAGTAAATATTTTGCTGGAAATAAACCTGAAACTAAATTGTAATATATTTGAACTTTCCAGTCCTTAAATATGGTGGCTGCATTAGTTGTCTTTTGTTAGGCTTTATTTTCACCTGGTGATCTGGCCAGTAACACAGTTCCTTTCTCAGGTTGGCTTTACTCTTTGGAGGAACATCGGAGCCACCCTTGGACAGCAGCATTGTCAACCTGTGGAAAAGGTGGTGTTAGATGCACTACCATATTTAGATGGGATTGACTAACCAAAAAATCAGTATTCCAGCTAACACTTTACAGCAACAGGTTTTTTTTTCTTCCTTCTGAAATAAAGGTTTTACATAAGTGAATAGAAACTGACAATTGTAAGCATCTCCGTCAGTGTTAAATGTTTTCTTTTCTCCACCCTCTGACACTTTTGCGGGACAGCTTGGTCTGTAAAAGGAAGTTAAAAAATAATAGACTTTCTGGCCAGATCAGTAGGAAAAAGGGCTAAAAAAAAGAAAATAAATGCAACCACCACATCTAAGGGCTGACAAGCGCCAATATATAAAAAAAAATTTCGTTTGGGTTCACCTAGGCTTGAACTTATCTATATCTTGTATATCAGCTGTGCAGCAGTGATTCATCTGGTTTTTAAAACATATATACTTTGCTTGTTTTGCCTTACTTTCAGCAGCTAACCAACTTGAGGTCAAAGAACACAATAGATGTTAAAATTATTTCAAAAAATGTTTTTGCATAGCCATAAATTCACCTTAATCTTCATATTGTTAAATAATACTTGACACTGCCTTTTGAGGACCCTTGGGGTTTGTGTATATAGGTTGTCTAAGAGTCTGCTAGAAATCCAACTGCACAGAAAACGTCAAACTGCTGCTTATTGGAATCATTAGCCAAATATGCGTCAATCTTGCAGTGTGCACAAGCGCCTGGCTCTTTTGAATAGCACAGTGCAAATAAATATCAATTATTATCTTTGCAATCCTTTGCACTGTACTCAACAAACAGTGAGTTCATCCTGATGCAGGGTGGGGTTCAGGTTTCTTCCTTAATGGGTTTCTTCAGAACTTTCCTATGATCCCCTAAACGTACTATAGATATACACGAATGGTCAATTGGAGAGGCAAGCTTTGACTTACCCTTGGCATTTCTCTTGTTTTCCAAGCAAAGCCACCTTTAAAAAACACTGGTAGAGACTGAGAGGAGACATGATATTAATGTACAAATTGTTCAATGGGCATGGGATAATAAGTAATAAACTGTTTACAGTTAATTCACTTCCGAAGACAAGAAGCCACCATCTGAATTTGGAACAAAAAATGTTTAATCGAAAAATTCAGGGGTACCGGTACTCATAGTAACTTATACACACACACATCCACGCACACTCAATCACCTAGGTTGAACTCGATGGACCTGTGTCTTTTTTTCAACTTCAACAACTATGTAACTATGTCAATTCCTTAAGCATACAAAATTAACTGGAGGGGGAAACACATGCACAGTCACATTCAAGTTATCTTGGGGAAAATACACTGGTACAGTCAAGAGAATGAATTCCTCATTGATATACTATGGAAAGCTTGGATTTTCATAACAAGTTCATGTAAATGTACATTAAGTCAGGAGCTTTCTGGAAAGCTTTCTGGATCTGTTTATAATCTATAGGAAATTGAAAGGAGTATATCACTGGGAAAGTAATGGAGCCTAGAACATCATGGAAATAAGTAATCAGTACATAGTGAGCATTTTGGTTCTTGGGTAGTTTGTGGTGTGAACATTTATTTTTTACACTGGAGAGTGGTGGAACTTTCAACTCTTTCTCATGCTAACTCAAATAGTAAGTCAAAACAATATTGATGCTGACTTCCTCCTATTCAGCCCTGTATTCTCTAAATTAGAAATAATAATCTTGCAAGCACACGAAGATCTGCCAGGAAATTGGCCGTATAATGGGCATGTTCTTTTCTCGCAGCCCAGATGTTCTAATACCCTTGTATTTTGTCAGAATGTTGTTTGCTGGGTTCTAAATGAAAAATGTACTGGACAAACTGGACAGCTATTTTGTACACTGAATCAAAATTGGTCAGAATGTTCTTTTTAGACAGTTTTCACTAGAACTAGTATTTCCACTAGTAGGTTTCCACTCTTTCCTGTCTGATGTCAACTCAAAGTTTTGGATTTTCCCTGACTTTCAGTTCCCATGACAGTGGTGATCAGTACAAATATAGAGTAAATTTTCTTAAATGGAGACACTCACAGCGACAATAACCTTACTCTATCCAGCATTAAAAATAGTTTGGGCTTTAAATACACTTTAAGACAGAGGGAACACCGTGTGTGTCCTTTAGTTTTATCTTTAGAGACACTGTTTAATCCAAGCAGTCCTACTTTCAGTCATAACAAATGGCACAAATCACTAATGACCACCAAAATATCAATATTGAGTCTTACTGTAAGATACATGTGTAGAGGTGACGGGTGCCCTTAAAATGTAAATAAAATTAATCTAAATACACAGATAAAGCGCCTATATGAAAGCGGTTTACCTGACCAAAGATTTGTGTTTCTATTCAATCACTCTTAAGATTTACATATCCCTGCCATACAGCACAGCCAAGAGGATACAGAGATGGTTTGCCCAAAGGCAACCTAGGCAGTCTAGGTCCTTTCATTTTTAAAATCTATTTAAATATGCAACGTTCAGTGAAAATAATACATGGTGATCCTTCCACCATGTGTCATGTTTGGACACTTGCTGTTATAGGGTGACAACTATCTCCCCATTTTACTCTCCTGTCACTCCTGTCAATCTCCTTGTCACACAAGCTCCTAATGAAGACAACAAGCAACTGTGTGCACTGTTGACATTATCAGAAGGCCAGTTCAGAGCAATAATGTGCAGCTAGTGCTCATTTATAAAGACATTCAGCTGAAAGGGACCAGCAGTTCTGAGATACATAAAAGGATTTTAAAAAAATATGAAAATAGTATTTTATTTTAAAAATGCATGGCAATTGTTTGATGCTCAGTACTAGGGATGTCCCGATACCACTTTTTCAAGACCAAGTACTGTCCCTCATGTACTTGCCGATACCAATTACCGATACTTTTCCCTTAACGGGACATGTGAATTTTTTTCTAAAACAATACAGTCTAATAATTTTAGGGCAGTTTCTCACCAGGGCTGCTTGCATTGGAGGTGACAGGGTCTCTTTAAGGTGACATTAGGGGTCTTTTAGACCTCTGGTGTCACCTTTCCACTTCACTGGATTCAGCTGCTGAGGCAGCTGAATGTAAATACAGCAGGTAGTGGCTGGGAGCAATAGCCAGCCTGCTATTGGATAATTTAAATTGCAATACCCAATAGCAGGCTGGCATTTGCACCCGCCCTCTGCCTGCTGTCAATCGGCAAAGGAGGGAACTGATGACAAAGTTCTCCATCAGGTCCTCTCTGCTGATTGACAGCAGGCAATGGGCGGGTACAATAGCCAGCCTGCTATTGCAATTTAAAATATCCAATAGCAGGCTGGTTATTGTTACAAGCGTCCATTCCTTTTCCACTTGATGAAACCGTTTCCTTTTGGTGATATATCTTAAAGTGTCAGCTGTCCGTGCTCCTTATGTGTTTAATAATGCATTCACCCGACATACACAGAAGTTTTCACTCTCAATGAAAGAAGACAAGGTCCGTTCTGTGTATAGGCAAGATTTACAGCTTCTCTCCTCACCTCCCCTGTGAACACACAGAACGGACCTTGTCTTCTTTCATTGAGAGTGAAAACTTCTGTGTACGTCTGGTGATGAATGCATTATTAAAACAAATAAGGAGTACGGACTAGGGATGTCCCGATGCCACTTTTTCAGGCCCAAGTACAAGTACTTCCCCCTCATGTACTTGCCGATACCAATTAACGGACCGAGGAGCATCAGAAGCAGCTAAGGTACAAGGGAGGGGGGGCAGCGGGGGATTTCAGAGTCACAGCCGTAGTCTCTTCTCCCATCTCGTGCCTCAGAGTGGAGAGGGAGGCTGCATTTGGTATTCCGGGGGAGGGGCTATGCAAGTCAATTGCCGAAGCTATTTGAAAAAAATCGGGACATCCCTACTCAGTACATTACCAAACTATATATCATCCAGATACGGTTTAGATACACTTTACTATCATGACAGATTGCTGGCACTAATGCTACTTTTTATAATGTAAACTGCAACAGTACTTGCATTAGAGGTTGAAAATGAATTCCAGCAGCTAAGAGTAATTAATGCAGAACTGAAGGTATCCAGGGTTTTTGCCATAATCTGCACTATTATTGTAGATAATTGAGATCTGTGTAAATGCTTTTCATAAGATTATCTGAATGTAAAGTGCTGCGTAAATTGTCGGCACTATAGAAATACCAATTTAAAATAAGATCCTACTCAAAATTCGAACATTGCATTCCACATGTGTATGAATGCTTATGGTTTTGATTTTAAAAGCAATACACAAACACCTGTGTTCATTACTCTTTTAGGAATTTTTCTCTAGGTTTGACTGTCGATCTTCATTTTTCATTGTCTAATTGTAATCAGTTATCAGTAGTGTTTCTGTGTAAGAAGACTCAGATAATGAGTGTTATATTGCAAACCATTAAACTGTCCAAGCTAGACTTTTTTTTTTTTTAACCCTTACCGGTTTAGTTTTTTCCCCTGTGGAGTAACTGCGTCTAAAACAGACACGGTTGTCCTATTTCATGTTTTGTTTCTAGCTACTTAGTGTGACTAATATTAGCATGTTTGACATAAATATAATTCTAGGGCTTTCTTTAATTTGACCCCTCTGCGTCTGCTCAATTAAATGTCAATGTAGGCATTTAAGAATTAACAGAAATTAATGATAACCATCCAAAACTATTTTAAACACAATCAGTTTAACAAGGGAGGATACATTTAATATGATAATTTAGCTGACTGAATTGTATCAGCTTAGCGGGGATGTATGCAAATACATGACCCTTACTTCGTTTTTTAATGGAAGCTGTGCTGATGCATTTATCAGTTCTATTAAGGAACTTTGGGGAACTTTGGTATGTCTGCAATTGTTCCCTTGGAGGCTGAAAAACAAACCTGATCTCATACTGGGACCATTCTGGTCTGAATATTTCCATAATTTGCCTTTGCTACGAATATGACAGCAAGAGGCAAATAACAGTTTCTAATAATATCAGATGGAGTTGAAGAGGACAGCATTTTAATGTAGTAAAAAGACCTCCCTGTGGGGTTGTTATTGCTAATATTGAACAGCAGTTACACAGTTGCAACAGTAGCTTCATAATTGATTTGTTTAATTAGCAAGAGATGGAGCTAGTGTGGAGTCTTGTTGTCTTCTATCAGTGGTCTGCTGCTTAGCAGTGAATATTTTTGTCTGTTTTACTCTTCATTAGCAACTGGAATGTTTCTTTGTGCTAAACTATCTTTTCAGTGGTGATAGAGTAACTGTCAATTTGAAGGCTGGCAGTCAAATCTAGTCAAGTGCTTCAGTTTTACTGCTTATTTCTAAGACTCACTAAACAAAGGTCATTTTTGTGGCTTGTTGAACAATTTAAGTACAGCTTAAAACTGCTTAAACCAGGATTATCTTTGATGCTTTAGAAAAATAATTTCCAATAAAAAGCCAACTTGTGTTAAAGTAGTATCACAGGTCCTGCATCAAGGCAACAAACACTCAGCACTTTTGGAACCCCCGTGCACCCACCCATACTTACCTGCAGCCACTCGTCTCCACCGCTGCGACCAGAAAGATGCATGGGTTTTTTCCTGGTTGCGTGGAGAGTACTGAGGGCAGAGGAGCCATAGGCTCCTTTTGACGTCAGTCAAGCTGTGACTGCAGAGTGGGGGCGTGGCCGGCTGCACTCTGTGTGTGTTTCTATGTGCGGGCACAGGCGTGACCGTGCAAGTACGGGTGCCTTCACAACAGTCGGCTAGCTGATGGAGACACCCGTACAGGGAGGGGGCGTGCTTGCGGTGGGTAAACTAAAAAAATAAAAGTTAAAATATAACGTTTTTTGTCAGCAACCATAAAAAAGATTTTTTTTTAAAGGATGGTTTAATGTCGCTTTAAGGTTACAGGTATTGCAATGTTATCGTCAATGTAAATTTAGTTGTTAAGTTGAGGGTTGTTTAGAGGTTAGGTTAAGGACTCAAAAAAAGTACTACTGTTCATATTTTGCCCACATATCTAAACACTATTTGATATCTTTAAACAGTTTAATGACTAGAGATATGTTTTATTGTAGGTAGGGTATGGCCAATTCTGCAAAGACCCTGTAAACGTACATAGCTGTCAAGCTTCCTTTTACTTTAAGAATAATATGCTATTGAAAGTGCTTTGTTGGGTTTGTTCTGTAAGTTTAAAAAAATACCTGCATATTCTAGAGATCTTGCAAGGTCCTATACACTGTTTGCAGTCTGCAGTGCTATCTCAAGAAGTGTGAGCTCTGTAAACTACAGAACACCCTTCTATGTTTTTGAGATGAGTATGGGCGGATGTATTCTCTAGTTCTAATGATGAGCTGCAATATATACATTTTTGGTATTGGGTTTAGATATACTTTAACTAATGTCACATATAGTATGTTCTGCTTATAGTCCTATACTTTTGTATACCTAATGCAGACCACATGAACACAATGATCTATACTTCACCAAAATGCTATAGATGGTGAAAACTGGAAAATGCCATCATACTTGGCTATTGTAATAGATTCATATTTCAGTTTGTGATTATATATTTCTTTGAATGTGTCTGTAACTGCCTACTTCTTTTTGAATGTATTTTTAAAAATATCATTAAGTTACCTTGTAATACATAGACCCAGCAAAGCAAGAAAAACTTGGTGAGTGTTAAGGGGGGGGGGGGTGGGTGGGTTTGAAGGGGCATTGAAGCTGAATTCTTGAACATTTCTTTGTTTGGTTTGGCAGTGTACTCTTCCTTAGATAAAACATTTAAATGCTAAGCAGTTCCTTTAGTTTTACTGGGCTTGGTTACTTTTTATGGTAACACACACTGGGCAGGAAGGTCATTGTAATGAAGCAAAAAAAAAAATCTTAAAGCATGAAAGAGAAAGTTAGAATTGAACATGCCTATGTTTTCTTTTATGAGATCTCTGGAGCTCATTAATATTCTGGCAAATCTGTTACTTCGAGGTTCAGCAGTGCTTCATAAAGAAGAAGAATGATTTTGAGATTTTCCTACTCTCCTACTTTACAATTAACTATTGTTTTCTCCTAAACCTACAAAACACCCACATTTTCAACATGAAATATTTCTTTTCAGTTTCCCAACTGCAATTTTCTCCTCATTTGCCGAAGGGGATCTTAATTTCAAATGTTTGTGGCTACTGTGTATGTGTCTTTTGACCTGTTGAGTCATTAAATATTGATCTCTCTCTCTCTCTCTCTCTCTCTCTCTCTCTCTCTCTCTCTCTCTCTCTACTCTCTCTCTCTCTCTCTCTCTCTCTCTCTGAGCTGCTACTATTGTTTTGTACCCTAAGGCATTGCTGAAGCATGCCGAGTAACCCCCTAAGAATTGTGTACTGTTTCATAGTAATTGCTTCAACTTTAAAACACATTGAGAAGGGTTTTTCTATTATTAAAATGAACAAATACTTATCAAAACTGTTTTCTTACAACTGATTACTAGTTACATTTATGTTTTATTATATGTTTTGATACTGCAACAGACATTTGTACCAAACTGTGTGTGGGAGCCTGCTATACGTATATTTATAATTATAGTATATTTCATTGCTTTTGTCATGGTCAACACATTGTTTGAATGCTATGTAGGTGGCCTGGGCATAATGAATATCAAATTCACCTAAAAGCATGTTAAGAAGTTCCATTATGTGTAGCAGACTAAGGGGCATTGTAATAATGTATCAGAAATTGCATTTGCCAAAATACATTTAAAAATAAATTTTACAATGTAACTGAATTAAACCACAGAACAAAGAAAAATTGTAGAAAAATATTAAAACATGGAATTGTTTTGTTTAACAAACAAATGCTGAGATTTTGAGTTCTCAAAGTAGTCACCTTTGCAGATGTAAAAGGTGAACACACTTCTGGAATACTTTTTACAATGGAAGTAAAATTTTGTTCTGAAAGCTCTTCCTGACACTGTTGCAGAAAATCCCAGAAATGTATAGGTTTATTTTTTCACCCTTCTCTTCAGTTTACCCCAAATCAGCTTAAAGGAGAACTATGAGGTGAGTGAAAATCACTCATCCTCGTAGTTTGAGCCAACGTGTGACAATGAAACTGTCACACGTTGGCTCAGTAGATCGGGAAGTGATCGAACACATACTGTCGCTCGCTCACTTCTCGATCATTTCCCTGCAGAGAGCCCTGACTGTCGGGGCTTGTACAACTGGCACTGCCTCTAGATAGGCAGAGCCAGCTGTCATTCACGCAGCTGGGTGGATCTCGACAGTAATGTCGGGATCCATCCCGGCTGCGGCGTCTCAGTATACCGCAATATACTGAGCTTTGGGTCACAGAAGGACGCTAGTATATGTCCTCCCGTGACCCTTAAGAGAACTATGGGGAAAAACACTTACCCCATAGTTCTCTTTTAATGTTGTTTAGGTCCAGAGACTGTGCTAACCTTTGTAGCCTACCATCTTGTTTTATTCGTCTAAGGTAGCTCATTATCTTGGAGGTATCTTTTGGGTCATTTTCTTGGACTCCTGACCAACTAGGCATAGACTAGGAGGTATTGCATGGCACTGCAAAATGCTATGGCATGGTGTTTTGGTTTAGGGTGCCAGGCACTGCGCAACTTGCCAACCCATAATTTAGTAAAAGAGCCCCAGGCCATCACGCTTCCTCATCCATGTTTGAAAGTTGCTGTCAAACACTGATGAACCATTCTTGATGGCATACAAAAACCGCCTGATGAACCTAAATTTTTACATTTTGATTAATTTGTCCATAAGATCGTTTTCTAATCCTCAGTATTTCACTGGTGGTAGTCTCTGGCTCCACCCAACCGTCTTATACTTATTTTGCCATTTTAGCAATGGCTTTCTTACTTGTAATCAACCTGTCAAACCTGCAGTTTGTAGCCTTTTCTTTACTGTTCAAAGTGACCAGGGGTGTGGAATTCCTATCGCTCGACGCCCAGGACATGCAGTTCCGGGCGCCGGGCACGTAGTTTTTCTTTCTACATTCAGCCCTGCTTTGGGCAGGCAGTAGAGCTAAATGTAGAGTGGGAGCTGTTTTGTACAAGTGATCTTGAGCGGCTGTAATGCCGCTCAAGATCACTTGTAAGCAGCCTGATTGTCACTACCCCTCCCTGAACACCGCCTCTCTCCCCGGCCGCTGCCTCTCTGCCCTTCACCTGTCACCACCCTCCGTCTCTTTCACCATCCTCTCCCTCTCTGTCCAGCCGCTGCCTCTCTGCCTTCCACCTCTGTCACCGCCCTCTGCCTCTATCCCCGCCCACCATCTGTCACCGCCCTCTGCCTCTGTCCCCGGCCGCTGCCTCTCTCCCCGCCCACCATCTGTCACCGCCCTCCGCCTCTGTCCCCGGCCGCAGCCTATCTCCCCGCCCACCATCTGTCACCGCCCTCTGCCTCTCTCCCCGCCCACCATCTGTCACTGCCCTCCGCCTCTCTCCCTGCCTGCTGGCTCCTTCCCCCCATGGTCTTTGGGGTCCCCCGCTCTACTGGGGGACCCGGGACCACGGCAAATTAGATCAGGTTGGAGAGCGGAGAACAGAGCTCCGTGTGAGCACGGACACAGAAATACTGCACCGGCAGCCTTCCTGTCACAGGAGAACGAGCACAGTACTGTGCTAGAACTCTTGTACTGGAGGTGACAGTTTCAATAAAGAGAAAACGTAAATGAATTAAAATGTAACAAATAATTAAACATGGAAATAAATTAAAATGTTAAAAATGAAAACGGTGATAAAGTAAAATATAAACTAAATGATAATAAGATAATACAAATTTTAAGTAAATAAAAAACTAAAACCAACCCGCTACCCCCCATCGGCATACAAATAAATGCATGCATAGGGCATTGTGTGTGTGAGCGGAGTGGTGCCTCCCTTCCACTGTGTGCCATATTGTGGTGGCCAGGCAGCAACGCTCTCTAACACGCACAATGTGCATTAAGTCCAGGTTCACACCTAGACGATACATGACCACACGGCAATCGTGCACAACCGCCGATCGCCCTGGGGGTGCTGTTATTTTCTAATGGCACCCCATTTGCACCATGCAGATCACGCAGTTTCCCGACGCAATACCGCCCGTTCAATCGCTCACAATTGCGGTTGAAAGCACTGCACGGTGCGTCGCAAAAAAGGTACATGTACCTTATTTCAGCAATTGCCACACGGATGTAACCCTCAATAGGGCTGCGCGGCATCCGCTGTATGCAACCGCACACACGATTGCACTGTCCTGGGACCGCCCAAGTCTGCACCAGCCCTAAATGGTAAATTCACTTTCCCAAGTAATTTTGGAAAATAGAATGTCCCCCTCTCCCTCCCTGCTATACTTGCCTTTTGGTGTACGGTTGTACTATCTGTACCTGTGCCATGTATTCTGAATTTCGCTCGCAAATTGCAAGCACTCGTTGATCAGCCTGGTCACCTGACGGTGCTGACCAATGATAACCGCTTCTTAGCACTGCTAAATACGGTTTTGGTTAAAAAAAAAAAAAAGATATCAGGACAAGTAGACTGAGCCCCTGCTTTAGTCCTTGGACAAGTAGTTTTTTTTAAATTTCCACACCCTCTGTGACACTTACTTGCTTCGACTACTATTAAACTGCACTGCACCTATCATACTATCTATTATCTTGTGTAATCTTGTCTTTTAGATCTGTTATGATTTGGCACTGGCAAACAAAAAAAAGTGACCAGCCTGGTACAACCTCTCCCACTCTCAGCATGCCTGTTTTTTGCTAGAATTCTTGGAGGGTGGAGATCTTTTCTCTAATGAGAAATATTTAATAATTTTTACTGGACGTTTTTATTTCAATCAGGACTTCATCTACAAGTTGCGGGTCTCCTTATACAGCTATCCGGATCAGCCTATCCTCAGCAATAGCTTTGGAGGTTGTACCCAGACCCTGCTGAACTAGACAATTGCCTGTCTGGAATGTGACCGGCACTGGAATGTTCAGGTACTGAGCTCTGCTTGTAGCCCTTTCCTGACCTTTGTGTACTGTGCTAGTTAGCTGCAGATTGCTTTTTGGGTCCAGAGCTGTAGAACAGTATATGATGTGTATTTCTGTGCTGTGCGCAGCCACTGCTTCAGTTAGAAACACAGTCTCCCTATTTGTCATCACTGATGGTCCCCACAAAGGGGCAGACAGCTTCTCATTCCTCTGTTTCTTATTTATTTATTTTTTCTGTTATTATAGTTGGGCCAGTTAGCCTTGTTGGCGGTATTGCCCATCAATCAGTTGCACTGCTTTTGGACATCCCAATTGTTTGTGTCCCTAATGAACAAAAAAGTAAATTGGATGTTTATACTCCCCGTAAACCCCTTTTCAAAAATCCAATTTTTCTCACCTTTATGTGAGAACTATAGGAGTTACTGCAGTGCAATATTGTCCAAATAAATGCTTCGGAGGGTGTATTAACACATGTTCCTTTAGTGTTCCAACAGGCTTAATTTACTTTAGCATTGTTAACCTATAATTTGCTGCCTGAAAAAGTCCTTTTAGTATAGTCTTAAACTTACATTATGACTGTGGCAGTTGCCTATTGCTTATCTGTCTGTCAATTAAAAATGCAGTAAGTAACAGGGCGAGAGCCTGTTTGGGCAGTGAAAGTCTCCCTGAACAAGCAGAACGTGTATCCCAAAGTGCTGTGTGTGCTGGAAGGGCAGCATGTATGAAGAGATGTGGTGAGTATGTGCCCAAGCCTGTCTGGCCTTATGGTGAGGCACATGCACCAGACTGATGTCTGTTGAGAGCAAGACTGTTGATACAGGCAGTATCTGTCTGTAAGTCTGAGCTGAACAAACACTATGTGTGGAAGCATAAGGTATGATGAAGCCGGACGGTGAGTCAATACAATTTGCCTGGCTTCCTGATTGGCTGGGAAGCCAGCCCCACGCTCCCTCGTCAACAGGGAGCATGGAGATGGCTTTCCGGTCAATCAGGAAGACGGGCAATGTGTAATGACTCACCACCTGGCTTCCTGATTGGTCGGGAAGCTGGCCATTCAGGAAGCCAGGTGGTGAGTCATTACGCGCTTCTTCGTCACCTGGTGATGGCTTCCCGGCTAATCGGGAAGCTGAGCGGCGGGTCATTACACACCACCCGGCTTGTAATGACTCACCGTCCGGCTTCCTTATACCGAAGTATAAGGAAGTATGTGTAATGACTCACCCGTCTGGCTTCCCGATTAGCCAGGAAACTGTCTCCATGCCACCTCGTCACTCTTCTCATTTGCATGGGAGCTATGGGGCCAATGCTAGCCTCATTTGAGACAGTCCTGTTTACTCAGTTTCAATTTAGACCCTTTCAACTCAAAATCCTTTCATCATGGGACAAAATGACTCATTCTCTGGACAAACTGAGTCACCTGACAACAAAGGCTAGGTTGTCTTTTGGCTTAAGAATTCTGCTCTTGAGTTTGGTAAATTTTTCCTTCTGATCACAACTTATGCCAGCATCACAGGCTGGGGAGGTGTCCTAGACAATCTGACCTTGTGGGGACTTGAACACCTGAGGAATCTCAACTCCTGATCAACATTCTAGTGCTTCAAGTCATTTTGTTGTACAATTCTGAACATCTCAGCTGAAGTGTCTCCCAATCAGGAGTCCGTCACACACTGCTATGGCAGTGGCGTGTATTGACCATCAGGAGGGAATTGGATGTCTTGCTGTGTCTATAGAAATAGAAAAGATTCTGTCTTGGGCAGAACTTCACGTTCCTTGTCTGCCACTTATATCCCAGGTGTGGAAAGTTGTCAGACAGACTACCTCTGCCAGGAGTGCCTAGACATAAGGGATTATCATGCACCCAGAAATGTTTCTGAACTTCTGTCGCAGGTAGGAGGCACTGGATGTGGACCTCCTGGCTTTGATATTCAACAGTAAACTGATAAGGTTTATCTCCAGGTACAAGGATTCTCTGGAGGAAACAGTGGATGCTCCTGTGGCTCAGTAATCGGGGGTGTTTCCTCTCCTGAAGCTCCTTCCTGGTTTGCGCTGCAAGATTGAAATGGAGGGCATTACAGGTACGCTCATAGCTGAAAACTGGCCTAGGCGGAAGTGATATTCTGACCTTCTCAGTCTTCTGGCAGACACTCTGTGTGCTCTTCCAGATCAGCCAGGTCTTCTTTCCCAAGGACCAATATACCATCCTACTTCACAGTTGCTGGCTTAAAACTGAAGGCAAAACTCTTTTTTTTTTTATATAAAGACAAGGAGGGTTATAACCCCTGTCAGTTTTTTTTGCCATCTGTGCCCCATTGAGGAAAGTTCTTTACTTGCTGTTCGATACCACAACAAGAAGTAAAGGGGAAATTCCTCTACAGTTAGGGACATCCCTGCTGGTCAGCAAGCTCACCAGAACTATGCAAAACTAAAAGAAAAATACTTTTGACTTCAGTTGCAGATTAACAGAATGGCCAGTGACTCTGTGATTCGCACGTTGTTAGAAGCCAGACTTCTATATCCCACAAGTTCTACCATTACACACGGAAGACATACTTTTTTGGTGAGAGGAAGGAAACTTTCGTCCTAGAAAATACTAAGCGGTACAAATCATCTGACTTTTTTACAGTAAGGCCTGGATGAACAATTGGCTCTAAGTACTATTAAGGGTCAGTGTTTAGCCACTTATTCTTTGATTTAATTTATACATGGTGTTTCTCATGTAGCTCCCCCTATGCACCCACCCGTTTCTCTGTAACATTTAAATTTGGTTCTCTCACCATTTCAAAAATTAACCTCTGAACCTTTTAGGGATATTCCAGTTTCACTTACAAGGAGGTTTTCCTTGTTACCATCACCTCTGCAAGGCGTGTGTCTGAACTGGTGTCTTTTAGTGTTAAGCCCTAAAGCCTACTTGCTTCCCAAGGGGATCTTAACCTGGAACTTGTGATCTCATCCCTTGGTCCAGCCCCAGTACATCAGAAGGAGACTTCCTTCTCCTGTGCGTGTCTACGTCACAGCAACTGACTCCCACTTTGTCATTCCTAATTGTCCCCATCAAGGAAAACCAGCTTTTTGTTTCACTGGTCTTAAGGATGAGGTCCCACCCTTTCCTGTCAAGGCACACTAGTATAATAGTGAGTACTTCTTGGGTTTTTAGGCATCAGGAAACTGTTTCCCAGATATACAAGGCTTCAAACCTTTTTGTTTACACATTCTCTAAGTTTTATCAGGTGGTTATTCAGGCCTCCTGGTGCCAGCTTTGGGCATAAGGTCTCTTTCAAATGGCTGTTTGAGTTGCAGTCAACTGTTTGCTTAGAGTTGGGCTTGTTATTGTTTTGCTTGCTTTGTTGCCCACCCTTCAGACTGCTTTTCAATGTCCAAAATGTCACTGAATCCTGTAGCTCTCAATGAACGAAAAAGACTACAGGATTTTTGTGCTCTCAAAACTGTATTTTCTTTCAGTTCATTGATGAATACCATGCTGGTCACTTTTTTTTTTTTGCCAGAGTCAAAATCCTCCTGTAGAGTACTCTGGCAGTATACCACAAATATCACTAAAGCATGTGTCCCTCAGAGGAATCAAACAAAATGACTTCATGACGAGTACAAAAAGTCTGGTTTTGTTTCATAATTTTACTTTGCCTTTATACAAAGAAGAGAAAATCGATGTTGAAGGCAATTCCACCCAAACAGAGTCTAGCAAGAGTTGCTGACTAATGAATAGGCATATAGCTGAAGTAGAAAAGTTGGCCTCAACCCCAAGGGCTACACAACTGCTAGTCTTAGAGTGGTTAGCTATTAGTGTTCATGGTGACAGCCACATTTCGTTACATTACATGTGCAAGTCTGTCTGGTCAGGCTGATTGAAAATAATATAAGCTACGTAAAATGTCTTTTTATTGCAGCAGTCAATTAAATTTTTTAGCTAAACCTTCTAATAGTTTAAAGTGATACTCGCTGAAAATATATCTTTGTTCCCTTTTAAAGCCAGACTAAGCTGGACTCCAGCTTTAGTATATTTGTTGTAGTAGGAAAACATCCTGATTCATGTTAGCACTGCATGTTTGTTATCGAAACATACAAGATGTAGTGATGTTGACTAGACAGTTTAAGGAAATCTGTTTTGAGAGAATATGGAGGCTGCCATTGACATGAGATCAGCATGGCAGCCAGGGGTCTACCATTTCTTAAAGAAAGTTGTCAACAATGGCAGGCTCCATACTCCTCTCAGCACAGGTTTTCCTTAAAGTCAGGTTGCACTTATAGGGTTTATTTATATAGCATATAGCTGGGCAGATGCCATTCACATGACACTGGTGCCCCTAATTGGCACTGAGGTGTATAGTTATTTCCTATACCCCTCAGGGGGCACTAGTGCTGTGCGAACAGCTGTAAGCTGGGCAGAAGTTATATTTATTAACCTGCTACTGTAAAACCCTATAGTTGTAATAATACTACAAGGCACACTATTGGTAAAGCAGCAACAGTGTGTTATAAAATATGTTTGTACAAATCCACTATTCCCAAATAGTATTATGATTCCTGTAATAGTCAGTGTAGTTCATTAATTGTTTTAAAGCAACCATGTAATTAAATCAAAAACCTGCAAAGAACCCTACCTGTTAAAGAATACTGTGAATGCATTTCTTTCCCATTGCCCTATGTGTACTATAATGCAGGTTTGCCTTTTTGGAGGTTTTTTTATTTAATGACAATTTAAATAATAATATAATAATAATAATATGCCTGTATGCAATTATTAGCAGCTGCACACTCCGAAGTTCAGCCATGTATTTCTTGTCAGTAAGATTTAATGCTAACGTGAGTACAAGAGATGCCACCATTTTTTCCTGTACGTTGTGGTCATTTTGATGTACATGTATGAATATCTTAAAGCCTATTGTGTTATGATGCACAGATAGATATTAAAAATCCTATCATACCATGATGTTCTGCTTTGAAAATATTACAAATTGACCTGTTTTTTTACTGCAAACCTAGTTAACAAAAAAGAGGTCATACATGTTGGCTTGTATGGGAGTTTTTAGTGCATGTTACTTTTGCCTGATTAAATGTTTCTGAAATGATCATTATACGTATTGGCAGATTCATTCTTTTATAAATGGCCTGCAAAGCATGATAATAAATCCACACCTATTCATATATTCTTAGAAGATGCATTTGTCACGTTGTAAGACCCCAACTTAATTTTTTTAAAACGGCAAAACCAGAAATGTGTCACATGTCACGAATGTTATTCATGATATAGCCTTAAGGGTAACCCATGGGAGATGACATAGGGATTTCCTGAGCTGTTGAAAGTCTAGTGTCCCACAGGGACAGAACTCCAACCATTAGTACAAAGCTATGGCCTCCCTTTTACAGCAAGAATACTGTTCATGTAGATCAAACTAAAATTAGCAGCCACAGCAGCAGCAGCAGCATTCTAAAGTTAACTACAAGAGCATTCCTTTATTGGACCTCTGAATGTAATATTAATCCTGTTTCCTGCGTGAGGCATTAGGAGGAATTAATTGCTATTTTCACACTAAACTTGTGTGCACACGGAATCTTCATGTACTATTTAGCTTTAGTGCTTCTGTTATAGAAGAATATTATTGACACTTATAAAAAAAAAAAGATTGCAAGTAAAAAGGTTTTATGTAAGTGAACCTTACAGACTTTGCACAAGTACACTAAAAATGTCCGTTCAGGTTGATGGTAACCTCAGTGGATCTTTGCTCAGATTTTATTTTCTAGACTTTGCTTTCTGCCTAAAACAGTCACACACCTTTCTTTAGTAATATAGTGATGCTTCTGTTCTCAAAGCCACCAGGTTCTGAGCTGGTCTCACCTCAGAAAGTATTACAATTAGAAAAGTGAGCACCATGAATGTGAACTATTACAGTAATTAAACTATTATTGATAGAAAAATGATGAGTGCACCTAAGAGGAAATATCACTCTTACAGCATTTCCCATTAGTAAATGACTGACAGTGAGGGTAGGTAATATTATCCAGTAACCCACTAGGGCTCCATTAAAGCGGAGCTCCAGGCAGATATAAAATACGCACATTGATGCCACTCTGTAAATATTAATCAGGTGAGCTGAAAGTAAATGTGCTGAAAAGTAACATGATGATTTGAGGAGAAACCAGAGTGAGCAGCAAGATGACTTCACCTGCTCTTTCTCTGTCCAATCGGCAGTATGGTGTCCGTGTGTATATCTCAGGACTCAATGGGTAGAAATACAATTTCCTTAGCAGGTAAAAAAAACCTCTTGTATGTATTTTATCTGTGTATGTGGTTCTTTTCCCGGAGTTCCATTTTAATCACTTCTTTCAATATCTGGCCACAGAACAAGGGAACAAGGGGTATGACATGCCTCACTCCTTTTGACAATTTTTTTTTTGCTATATGACAATGCCATATAGCAGTAAGACATGCCCACAGTAGCTAAGTAGAAGATAAAAATTCTATGAGGCTTTCATAACGTTCCTGGGGTGTGTCATTCACAAAAGCATTTTGCAAAGTCATTCACTGACCAAACCTTGTAAACTGAAAACTTTCTGTGCTCTCTGCCTGTGCTCAGTTCAGTTCTTTGGACTACTGACCCCTCCCCCCCTAGTTTATGGAGATGAGAGAGACGTGTTCTATAGTCCTGCCCTAAATAAAGGACAGAATACAGAATGTCTGTGTCTGGGGCCGCTCATCTGTCCCTTCCTTAACTGCAGGTAATCATTTCATTTGTGAATACATGCAAACAGCAGTTGACGGGATCAGCCTGTCATTGATTTGTACAGGCTTACTGTCCGCATTGGAACGCATACACCTTGCTGTACCTACCACAATAGTACACTGATCTTGGCAATGTATGGCCCTGAACTGCCTTGAAAATGAGGCCTTAGTCTCTCTCAACGTCATAAAGCAAGACTTGAGATGACAGCCTTGGTCCTTCAAAAATAAGCAGTCACCAATGGCAACTCCTATATTTTTGTCCTCTGGAATTTCCTTTAAAGAAGTAAGGAGACAGAAAAAAATCAACCACTGAAAAGAGCCTTTAAATGGTAAACGCCCATGCTCATGTTACATTACCCTTGCCTACCCTGTGAATAGCAGCACTAGGCTACTTTTAAATTGTTTCAAGAGACAGAATTTTCCCAAACTTCCCAATGTGACTTATTGATCAAATTGATACCTAAATATTTTCTTTTATATTTGATCAAAAAGATATTTTTACCTGACATACATGTCCATTAAAAAGATATATTCACCTGACATACATGTCCATTGGACTTTAAATATCAAGGTTGCACAGGGTGTGGCCTGCAACACTGGCTTATCTCTTTGGTATCCACACAGTACAGTATTACTACAACAATACAACTTTTTTTTACAACTAATAGAGACAATAACAGCTAAAATAGTAGGAAAGGGAAGCCATTCACTTGGAAACATTGGGCTCTGTTTTAGAGGATAACCTTCCTTCAAAGATTTTTGTTTTAGGTATCAGTGTTTAATAAATAACAAACATCAAAGGGACCTTTTACACACAAAAAAAGCTGAAGTTTTCCTGCAATTCTTGTGAACTGGGTCCGAATTCCTATAAGTAGCTCATATCCTGTACTTTCTGGTCTCAGGTGGTTAGCTGTTTTTGTGTAGAACACATGCCAAAAGAGCCTGTCACTCCATTCTGAATTATTAGCAAGTTCACAATATGTTTCACCAATTGATTCTGCTTCTCACGTACCATTCTTATTTTTAGTCAAATGAACAAGTGTGACAGATGTTTTGTTGGGGGTCATATCACTTGAGGAAGCTAAAGGACAAGGTTTGAAAGTGTTTTGTAAAATGTATAGAAATGTTGTGCTTTTATCGTCCTGCTGCATGGGACCTGTTCTATAGAATTCATTTTCCAGCCAGTAAACATTTTATTGCATACATCAACGTTGCTTTGATGGGAAAAAGATGGTTTATGCCTATAAAACCCACAGGAGATAATTAAAACCGGTTTTCATCCTGTCCATGGATTATTTTCTGCTCTGTGTGCTGGTATATGTTCTTTTTCATTGCATTGATCAGTGAGCCCTATCATTTGTGCTTACTTTTATATATTTAAGTCATATGGTCTTCGTGTGTAGTCCAAAACTGCAATTAGAATCATGATTAAAGGGCCAGTCCACCTAAAACCGATACATCAGATTTTGATAGATTCTATAGAGCGAACAACAAATAATGGTGTCTTTATAAATATTCAGGACATCGAGATAACTGCACTTGAGTTTCTAGGCTTATACAGCTACTGTGGCCATTACAAGCAACTCCCAATTTCCTTGTTGGAATGTAATATATTTATAAAATCGAGAATGCCAACAGGAGAATCATGAACAGTCTAAAGTCCCAGAGATTAGAGTCAGGTACATATGCCCTAATTCCCCAGGCACATTAGAAGACTAAAGAATTAGAAGATAAATCGCAATATGCCATCCATAAGTGAAATGTCAATTTTGATTGGCCCCCCCAAACTCCACAGGTGGCTCTACTGTCCATGTTCCCTGGCTCATTTGCATCTGTTAAAAGGGACCTCTTGAGGGTTTTTTTTTATAGCTGGAAGGGCAGCTATTCCAAGGCACTGAGGTTCCTAGTATGGGGGAATAGAAAATGGAATTGGATCGATCGATGTATATAGAGGAGTTTAACAGCCTCTCTATGATAGAGATGATAGATTTTATGCAACCTGGACTCCATGGTTACTTATTAGAACAATTATTTAAAAATATAAAAAATAGGGAATAATAATGTAAAAGTAACGAATGTTTGCGAAAATAAAATGTGGAAGGTTTTAGTGGCTCCTGGAGAGAGCACGCACAGGCATAATTATGTGGAGAAAATGTAGTTAAATTGTATATTGGACATGAATAATAATTGGTACTTATCTGAGGTCTCTCCCTTTTTTTTTTGTTTGATCGGGTTGCGAGTAATTTATTTTTGGGGGGATTTTCAAATAAAATATCCAGTACATAGGCATTAAATAGGTTGAAGGAGAGTTTAGGATTAGGCTAGACATTACTTGATACGGATGTTGTAAAATAGACTGTATATCTATGTGGGTCACAAAAAGAAGGAAGGGAGAGAAAGGATGAGAAAAGAGAAGAGGGTAGAAGAAGCCTATGAATGCATTGATGATTGATGCTATGTACATGAAGATATGTAATGTCTATATTGCATATATGGATTTGTATGGTTATTTTTGTTTGTCTAATAAAAAAAAATGTTAATATAATTTTGATTGGTCTGACCCTTTCATTCAATGAATGGGTTATATGTAGGCATAGATAAATGTTTTCAGGTTGCTAGATAAAACATTTATATGCATTTAAAACTAATTGGCCACTATAATTTTTCACTCCACTTTACCGGTGCACAAGAAATAAAACGATCTACCTTTTCTGGTGCTATTGTATATGTTTATGCCTAAAAAAAGCTTGGGCTTGAGAGCAAAAAAAAACACATTTTTTTGTGCACTAGCTTATGTCAGGGTTCAACAATAGTACAATAGCCTGTAAAATCAGTATCTGAAGAAGTCTCACAAACAGCAACATTCGAAGATTTTACTTTATTTGGAGACTTTCTGATTCATTTTCTGATTTTGTTTGTCTTTTCTTTTTCACCATCTTCTTCACGCCTAGTTCCACCTACCCCCAATCTCCACCTAGATCCCCTGGATTAGCTCAACTGGCTGACCAATGCTTCACATACCACAATATTTCTGGACTTACACCCTCATCCCCTGCACATCAGTGAACGGTAATAACTTTCCTTTATCTACACCACCACCATGACATTTCTCTTTGCATGTCAAATGCACAGCAAAAGTGTAACATGCAGACGCCTTTCTGCAGAAAACACATTTAAATAATAAGGGCATTTTTACTTTTGCTGCCGAATATTACTTCATAACATACTCTGCCCCAACAAGAACAAAAACATCAGCATGGCTAGCAATGCTGTTTAACACGCACACAACCTTTCACCTCACCCTCAGAGTAATATATCTGGAACACCGATATAGCATCCTCAGGGTCAACAATACAATAAACTAATGTCACCCTATGCAATGTTTATTCCCCTCCCAAATCTAATTCCTTAGACAAACCTTAGCTCTCCTATCTGGCCTTGAACATACCTACTTTTTTCTAGCAGGGGCCTTCAACCTATCTTTTACCCCCATCTAGATTGCCTTTCCTTTAAAAGTAGCCCCTCCCTTTCCCCAAAAAATCGCCAGTCCCATCACATAATTCAGCTCATCAGCAACCACAGTCTTTTTCATGCATGGTGGATCTTCTATCCCATAACAAAACTATGTCTCACACCCATCATACTCACACTAGACTTCTTTATCAACACTCTGCCTCTAAGAGCTTTAGAATGAGCAATGTTTCCCTACATTAGCTGGTTGGGCCATGCACTCATTACCATGACCCTAGAACTACACCCACTGCTTCTTAGGAAAGGCCACTGGTGTATAAATGAATATCTACCTCAATGCGACCCATACAGATTCAACCTACAACTCAAAGCTAACCTATATTTTGCCGAAAAGATTGATTCTGTCCCACATATCTCCACCATTTGGGAAACCCACAAATAAGTTATAAGAGGCTATAGCATACAGGAGTAATCCAAACTTATAAAGATAAATTAGCACATAAAATACAATTAGAGACAACAATTAAAACATCAGAAACTATGCTGCATGTGCACTCCACAATCACTACTTCACAGAAAATAGTGGACATTGAAAAAAGCATTAATACATCTTTAGCCTTGCTCCTATGATGAGGGGAACAAAGCAGACACCTTCTAGCAAGCAAGGTCCGGGATAAAATCCACAACATTACCCGCCCGTTATATGTGATGCTAACAGAATGTCATAGTAAGATCCTGATCGAATATTTGGGGATTACTGTTTGGGATGACCAACTTAGCCTAATCACTCTAGAAGAAATTGCAGAGATGATAAAACAACTGCCAAAACATAAAGTACCAGACCCAGGTGGTTTGCAATATCTTTAAAAACACTATCTTATGCCCTCCAGCCAAGTACGGCTTTTTTATTCAGTAAGTTTCTTACTTACAAGGTGACTCCATTCAATGTATAATGTCCTCCTTACCATCTTGTCTTGAATTGTATTGTGATTGTAATGTCTTCCTTATATTGTAATGCGCTGCTCAAACTGTTGGTGCTATATAAATACTATGTAATAATAATAATAATAATGTTCCAGGAAAAGACCCCCAAGACACCTCTAGCTATTGTCTGATTGCACTGATTAATTTAGTCCTAACAATTTTTTCATCCTAGCCACCAGATTAGGGTGCTTTTTACCCTCCATCATATGCAAAGATCAAGTGGGGTTCATCATGTACCATAGTCAGGTGATAACATCAGGAGAGCAGAGGAGAGACTTTGCAAATGTTCTAAACAAAATTCATTCCGAAGCTTTACTACCTAGCAAAGGCATTTGATCCACTGAGCTGGCCATTCATTCATGTATGTTGCCTTAAAACCCATCTCCGGGCAAAGAAAAAACATACCCTTACTTTCTTGAATACAACTGTTTTACTTTCCGGGTCCTGGTTCCTCACTTCTATTCTCCCTCCGCTCCAGATGTTGGGATGTCTCTTGGTGTACTCATATCTAATGCAGGTCAATGCACCTGCATACAAGTGATGCCATCAGCTGTACTTAGACCGCTAGAGCGAAGGGGAGGCAAATTGCTGCGGGGAATGGTCTTGCAGCCTGGACAGAGATTGCAGGAGTAGGAATCGGGTAAGTAAAACTGCTTTAATAGTGTCCCCAGAAATGAACAAGCACTTAACCCTTGCAGTGCTAGGGTAGCCCCACTGCAAGGGTAAGGGTATAGGTCATTCTGTACCTTATACAAAGAAAACGCTTACAAAATATTTGTGCAATTGTATTACACCCAAAAAGCTGTATTCCATATACCCAGCTGCCAGCAATATGTGCTGGAGATTCATTCAGAAGTGGACTCTTTACATCAAATAATATGGTCTTGCACAGTGATCTTCCCCTTTTGTCCCCTTTATAAATAGCCACTGGTCCTTTGACCCATGTACTAGGCCTCCCAATATCAGAGCTCCCTACAAATATTAAAAAGATCACTCATATTCTCATGGCTGCTAGCTGTCTGATTTAATTGAAATTAAAGCAGAACCTCTTTCCGACTATCCATGAATAACATAATCAAATCATGGAGGTAAGATTAAAGGAAATGCTAACAGCTAGACTACATAATACTCTGGATACATTTCAAACTGCATGGACCCCCTGGAAAGTGTTTCTCCAAGCCTAATGCACGTATATTCAATTTTAGAACACCTGAACGGTCTGACACTGATAGGCTCTACCCTTATCCTATCCCCAAACACCTAAAATCCTTCTCCTAAGCATGACCCAAAGCATAAACTACAGGAGACTGGCTTAAAACAACTATGTTAATGTCCCCAATTGGCCAAGTACAGATCTCAATCGAATAGAGAATTTGTGGCTGGGGAAAAAAGAAAGTCGCTTAACTCACAATCCCCATTCAACCTGACACATCGTGAGCAGTTTTGCAGAGAGGAATGGGGGAAAATTGTTCAGGTATTCAAAGCTGACGGGGGTCGAAGGCCCGCCGATGTCAAGTACAATGCAGCCCCCATAGCGCTATATTATATGTGAGGACGTCAAGGGACAATCTACATGCTGGAGTGTAGGGGAGATGAGGTGAGCTCTGAATACTGTGGGTGCAGGGGATCAGGTAAGTAAAGCTGCTTTGCCCAATACCCTAGACCTAAATGAGCATTCAATCCTCGCAGTGCAGGCGCAGCCCCACAGCAAGGGAGTTTTGTTTTTCCCCCGGACATGGGCTAGGATATGGCAACCGTAAATTGAATTTGTCACATGAGACACAAGATGGCATCCATGTAGACCAGACTTAAAGAAAATATTATCTTTTCTTGTTGTTGTTGAAAAGTAATCATCAGCAGAAAGCTTTTTTTAAATCTGTTTTTGACACTTTAACATCAGTCTGTTTAAAGATTGGACCTCCTAGTACTAGTATGTGCCAGGTAATTATTTAAAATGTCTGCTGACAAAATACATTTAAAGTGCAATGTTCCTTCACACATTACATCTGTCAGAATGTACAGGAGTAAAATATAACAGTTACCATTACTTTTACCTCTATTGAAGTGTAATCTTTTCCACTTACCCAAATGCTCTACAATGACTACTACTATTGGATTTCCGGCTAAAGTAGATGTCAAATTTCATTAAAAAAACTATCCAGTAGTTTTCATGTTAAAATGGTAATACATATGTATAAAATACTTCATGAGGATATACTGTGGCCCACATCTTAATTGGGTTATGTTTTTGCTTATGTGACAAATATATTTTTTCAATCGTAAGCCTGCTCAAGTTATTTAGAAGCCATGATTTATCCACAAGGTAGTCTATAATGCCCTATTTAATATTATAGGAATAAAAATAGGATAAAAAAGAAACAAATATGAGAAGATGATAAAAAGATGCAGTTTAAAACAACAAAGGCTTGTTATTTTTTCAGAGAGTTAACACAGCAGACTTAAAAAAGATGGAAAACTCTTGTACACTTGGAATCTCAGTCTGTCACTTGAGCACACTTATATTAAATAAATATATACAATATAGTAAAAAGGCTTTTTGAGGCTGATTTCTTTCTCGGTGGGGGTTGTAATCTTGTATCGAAAGTGATGATGTGGAGCACTGATGCACTCATAAGGGCACTTTGTATTGTTCCTGCATACTAATTTAAAATAAATCAAAGTATTTCTTATTTTCATCTGTATAACAGCAAGTGCTTTGAAGATGAGATAGCGTGGCATATTGAATAGCAAAAAGAAACCCCATCCTTTCTTGTGTGATAAAACAATGCTAGATAGGAACAACTCATCTTGTAAAAAAAAGTTGGAAATGTATCCTGGTTTATTGG
Organism: Nanorana parkeri; assembly: GCF_000935625.1. Classification (NCBI taxonomy): domain Eukaryota; kingdom Metazoa; phylum Chordata; class Amphibia; order Anura; family Dicroglossidae; genus Nanorana; species Nanorana parkeri. Next base: position 2,436,346 of record NW_017306339.1, read on the forward strand.
AACAGAACTTATGATTCATGGGCTTCGGAAACCATGATGTTTTCATTTACATCAAGCCAAATGTTTCACATTCCAAGAAAAAACAAAACTGAGCAATGTCCTGCATCACTGTATTGCCTCCTCCATGGGCATTTGTGGGAAATGTTTCTGTGTAGTATCTTTATGTTGAAGAAGCTGTAAAGATTGCCAAGTTAGACATGTTGTTCACCATTTTGTTTTGGCTATTGGTCTATCTTTGAAGGAATAGATTGCCAAGGATTTGTAACCACTGGTGTTTCTCATTCTTTTGTGTTCTATGCCCTGCAGTACACTCTGGAAACATATATCTTAGCAGTAGATCTACATTAACCCCTATGTGGAGCACACCACCCTATTAGATATCATACAACCACCAAATGTGGCTTCACGGTCGCTGTCCTGTTTTTTGTCTTTCCGTATTATCCAAAGTGCTTATGTGTGTGAAGTGGGTGCATTCTGCATTGGCTTAAAAAAGGTAGTACTACTGCTGCTAGGTAGATAGCACAGCACACATCAAAACACAAAGGTTCAATGTGATGCTCCTGTGTGTACAATTATAGGGGGAATACTAGTGATCGTACAAGATTTTTGAATCTGCTTGAATCCCTGATTGTGCTTGGTCAGTGGGTGTCTTTTGCTGTCATAGACATGAGATTATCTGAGTTGTCCTGGTTTTTAAGAAAGACCTGCCTGGCATGATGGCTGGCACAGACAACTGACTGGGTTATGAGGCCCTTTTCAGTTCTTCACTTAATCAAACTACAAGATCACTATGCTTCAAGTATTTTTGAAGCCAGTACCTTTTTTGGGGGGTAAAGAAGGCAATGGCTAAAACTTCTGTCAGGTTTTTTGTTGTTGTCTGTGTCCCTTTTTGATGTTTTCTTTCACTTCCTATCTCAAGACACTAAAGGAAGGAAAGTCCTCTCTTAGACATTTGTCACTGGAACAAATGCCCACATTAAGATTTACCCTCTATTTCTATAACAGTGGTAGCAATGGTCTACAGGAAAAATAGATAAGTAGGAGCTTCCAAGTGAGGAAACAAACAATAAAAACCCAACACAGGCAGAGGGACCACCATCTCGCTGCTGCTCCTGCTCATGAAGCAGTATGTCGATCTCCACTCTATTTCCACTTCCCGACTGCAGTAACCACAGTCAGGATGACCATTGGGTTGTGGGGACATCTACTCTGTATGCTCAGAGGGAGGCCCATAACCAGGGTCCCTGTTGTTACAGAGGGAATTGGTATCAGAGTTTTCCTCAACTCTGTCAGGTGAGTCCTCTCCCAAGTCCACAGGGCCTTCCCTGTCCACCCAGAGTGAACCATGCCTGCAGAGGCTTTAACCATGCTACATTGCCTTCCCCTGCAGTATCTGTCTCTGACACACCTGAGCGTTTGGGTCATTGTTCCCCGTGACCATCTCTGACTCAGATTCAGAGTCCCAGCAGTCTATCTCTGAAGAGATTGTTTTTGAGGTGCCACAGTCTTTTCCTTCATCCCTGATTTACGGGGGGTTGTTTCAGACCTTACTGATGCAGTGTGTGCTACCCTGTAGGATCATCCTACTGTTTCAGACCTTGGTGTCAGCATACATGGGGTTTTTGTATGATTCTCTACATCACCTAGCTGTTACAGTTCCTTCACCTTTGGGAAGAAGTGGGAGTCCTCCCCATGACAGGACAAAAAGCCTTGTTCCTATTCATTGCTAACAGTACTATTCTGACACACTGTCTTCCCCAAAGTCACTGCACTGAAATGTGGGTCTCCTCAACTTGTAGTCTCCACGCTGAAGGGAGAGGTTCTTCTCATCTCTTGTGTGGCAGACAGAAGTAATTGCTGGATCCTGTGCCCTCCGGGACTGTCAGCAGCAGATGTTGGGTTCCTGTTGCAAGTGACCCCTGTTGGGGGATGAGGTCCTCTTTATGTGGCTGACCCGCAGCCTCTCGAGGAAGGCTGCCTAGATGTTCCCTTAATCAGGTAAACGCTCGTAACAGTGAGACTAGGTTTCCTGTAACTGGCTCCACTTCACTGAACCAGCGTGGGCCAAAGTTGTTTTTGAGCCTTGTTCTGTGCTCAATGTTAGGCAGGTCCTGCAGAGTCCTTCAGGTCCCAGAGACACCTCTGGATGCTTAGTGAATAGAGCCCAGCAGCACAGAAGATCTGCAGAACCACTGGCAAATACTTTCATTACTCATTCCGGTTGTTTACTTCTACCCCACTTTGCCATGCACTGGTGAGATACCCGTGCCATGTGTGGTTTACATATGGGATCTGAATCTTTTTCCTCTGAGGTCCATTGATTAAATGGTCCTGGATCCACTGCCAGATCATTTTGCTGGCTGGATCTAACAACAGCATGGACCAATTTTACTCCACACATTGGCACCACAGTAAGAGATACAGTCACTCAGCTGCTACCTGCAGTTCACTAAAGGCACAGAGTAAGAGATACATTGTGGATTAATTAATATATGCAGTCCGAGACATCTCTCCGGGTAATGCAGAACTTTAAACAACTAGTTGTGTGAGTGAGTAGGAGTAAAGACTAATGCATGTTTGCCTTATGTGGAAAATACTTCCTTTAAATGAATTTCTAAGCTAACTCTGCCAGTGGGGCTTTGTCACTTGTATAACCTAGGGCTTTCATAGAGAATCAAGGGCGATGGGCTTTCATATACAGAAAATAGACAATCATATGAAATGTGTAAGATTGTTGCTGCTGTGTGTAAGGTTGTTGCTGTACATTTTAGTGCGTTAATAAATGTATTGCAGTTAATATTTCTTGTTTTTTAAAAAAAAATGGGGATTGACTCTGCTGTTTTAGTTTTTTTTTTTTTTTTTTTTTAATGAACAGGAGCTTTTATCAATATTTTTATGTGTGGACCTATGATCTGAAGCTATACTCCCATCTAGGTGCAGACGGAGGCAAAGCAGAGGAAGACATGCAGGAGACTGTAAATGCATCTTGCAGCTGAGAAAGCCCAGGAAATGTTTGGCTGCATCTCTTGGATATGTGTGGTTAGAATGCAGTGGGAGTAAGCCTGAATTTTTATTAGTGACTTTTATACAAACATAAAAAAAGTGCTCCTACTTAGTAAACCCAACAGTTCGTCAATGTGGTGTGAGTTAAAAAGCAATGTATCTCTAAGTTTAAATTATGAATGCTATATTACACTTATATTGCTGCCCATTAAGTTCCCACTGAATTACATGCATTGTTGTTGAGTCAAGTGATGGTTAAACAAAGAAAAGTTAATTCAACCAACCTCGAGGCTCCTTTCTAAGACTAAATAGATAGCAGGGAATGCATCTGTCAATATTGTAGCCAACAGTTTACTTGTATACAATTAGTTTCATTGTCTTCCTTTTTCTCAACTTGATTATAATAAAGTATTCTCTGTATTACAAGTGCCAATTTGGCGAGAATAAATTACACGGTCTGATAAAGGTCATTTTGATTTCTTTTTTGCTGCGTTCTTATTTGCAGCTAAAGACAACAGTGTAAAGGATATGATTATATGGACTGCATATTTTTGACAGGATTGTAGAACTCTTGAAAGAATCGGGTATAAATTCTGTATCAATGGCAATTTGCATTTGCTTGTTCTACTTGTGTAAGATTTTTGTTTGTGATTAGCGCCTTTTGTGTTTTCAGCTTAACTACATCATGAGTCTGAATGAAGGCCACTGCAGTTTATGGTAGAGGTTTCCTTTTACAATTACAACCTTCTTACATATTGGCGGGTGGGGGTTGTGAGGTCCTTGCCAGAATATCTTTACATCTATTTTTATTTCCCTTAAATGGGTTTTCCATTTTCAGCGAAAAGTGAGATATGCCTCTGCCCGATATTGACAAACTTAAAGTGTATTTCCACTTTTGCAGTCACATATGAGAAAACACTTCTTACCCAGATGTTTTGTTGCAGCAGGCAACATGGCTGATTTCAGGTTTTTCTAAAAACTTTATAGAAAGTCTTAGGACTAAAATTTGATGATTGTGTTTCTCTCATTAACATTTGAATGCAGTAGCCAGAGTTGTAATCCTTTATCCCTTCACTCCTCACATCCCCCCTTTACATTATAAAGAAGAAGCAATTAGAAAAATTAACCCTTAAGATGTCAATAAACCCTAACCCAAGTAAAAACAATTTAAACTGCAAGAAGCATTTTTTAAAAATATATTTGTTTATCTTATGCTATGCGAATGGGAACATATAGCAAATATAAAATAGGTGTTATCCCAATAAGGCTGCAAAAATGGAATTACACTTTAAACTGCACTTAAACATTTGGATCATAGTGATATTTCAAACTGTTTTCTGTACTCAGTATTACACATGCCTTGAATCATTTAATCAGTCAGTTGCAAATATTACGCAGTTTAAGGTCCATGGTAATGCAACAAACCTCCCTGTAAGTGGGTGCAAGAGGAAAATTGCCCCCAGATTGTACATAAAGAGAGTGCAAATGATAGACAGATGCACGTTGAACTCCAAAGTCAAGGTGCATCAATGTCTGATCGTGCCATCCATAATTTTTGAGTGACAGTGTACTGAAAGGAAGAAGAGTCAGAAGGACTCTAATGTTGAATGAAAAACATAAAAAAGCCATACTGGAATTTGCTAAAATGCATATTGACAAGCCACAATGCTTCTGGATGAATGTCATTTGGACAGATGAGACAACACTGGAGCCTTTTGGCAAGTCATATCAGCTCTATGTTCACTAGATGAAAAATCGAAACTATCAGAAAAAACACTGTACTTCCTGTGGAACATGGGTGAGGCTTAGTAATGTTTTGGAGCTGCTGTGCTGTGTCTGGCACAGGGTGCCTTGAATCTGCAGGGCACAATGGAATATAAAGACTATCAGGGAATTCTGGAGCGAAATGTACCGTTCAGTGTCAGACAGCTCTGTTTTAGTCACAGGTCATTGGTCCTCCCAACAGGATAATGACTCAAAATACACAGCTAAAACAAACCAAGAATGTCTAAAATAAAAACCTTGGACTAACCCTAATCCTGTTGAACATTTGTATAAAGAGATGACACATGCAGTCTGGAGATTGCACCCTTAACACCTGAGGCAGCAGGGGCAGTTTGCCCAAGAAGAGTGAGTCAAACAGCTACCTGTGGGCAGGTGCAGAAGCTGCTTTGAAAGCTAATTGCTTGTTTGCAGTGATTGCCTCTAAAGATTGTGCAACAAAATATTAGGTTGAGTCCCATCATTTTTGTCCATGCCATTTTTATTTCTTTATTATTTGAAATACTCTTTTCAATCAAAAGCAAAGTCAGATTTTTAATAAAAATGGAACAAACAATATTGGATGCCAATTACTTGGGTCAGTTTCAATCTATTTCAAAGAAAATTGTGGGTTCTTATTTTTTCGTATAAGGGTACCAACAAATATGTCCACGTCTGTATGTCCGCAGTAGTGTTTATCTGTTTGGAATCACACAGAAAAACTCTGTTACAGGGCATACTTTGTCAATGGTCAATGTTTTAACCTTGTTTTTTTTTTTCTTAAATTTGTTCCATTAATCAAACTTTTTATTAATTAAAGCGAGCCTTCCATGGCAAACGGAAGGTCCGTTTTTTTGCCAGCCCCCTGCCTCACAACGCAAACCATACATTAAAAAAAAACCTTGTACTCCAACACTTCCAGGGGGCCAAGGCGACGTCACTGTGCCTCCTGGTAGATCTGGGAACTAAAAATATCATGAGGATGCATTCTTGCAATGGGCTGGAGTGCATTCTTGCAGGATTTTTAGCTCCCAGCTCTATCCTCAGAGGCCCGGGACAATTTTTTTTTTTTTTTAGAGATACGGTTGGTTTACAAATGGCTTTTGCAGCCTTGAGAAGGCACCCTTCAAATCCGAGACAGCTGGAGCAGTTTTCTGAAGAAGAGTGGGACACTTTTCAGCAACCATAGCAGTTCTGCTCAAAAGAAAACAAAGCAAATATATACAGGTGAGACTCGAATAATTAGAATATCGTGCAAAGTTCATTTATTTCACTAATGCAACTTAAAAGGTGAAACTAATATATGAGATAGACTCATTACATGCAAAGCAAGATAATTCAAGCCGAGATTTGTCATAATTTTGATGATTATGGCTTACAGCTCATGAAAACCCCAAGAACCCCAAATCCACAACCTCAAATAAGTAGATTATTAGATGCAATCAATAAAACAAGGATTGTACATAGAACAATATCGGACCTCTGAAAAGTACAAGCATGCATATGTACTCAGTACTTGGTTTGGGCCCCTTTTGCAGCACTTACTGCAATTACTTTTGCACGATATTCTAATTATTCGAGTTTCACCTTTATAGGAATGTCTCACGGGCCTGCAGTATGGACGATTCAAAAGTCAGGCCCTGTTGGAATGGCTTATCCAATTTCCATGGGCACAGTTACAAAACTAAAACATTGTAATCTACAAAAGCACAGTTTGCGAGATAATCATATGCATTTACACATTGGTGATTTTGCATTTTGATTGTGATAAAATACTAGCATTTTCACCGTAGTGGGGTCACAGGTGACATCTGACCTTGAGTCTGGGGTAATGCGGAAACTATGGAACAAGCTTACTGCTGGGTCATGCAACCTAAATATCCCTTTTGATAAAGACATTCATGCTTCCACAATACACAAGCTGTATGTGTTTATTTACAGTGCATATATTTTTGAAAAATGATACCCAATTAATTGCAGTCCTCGTGAAGAAAGTTGTTCCTATTTGTAGTTCTGTAGTTAGTGATGGCAATAATATTTTAACTTAGGTTAGAAGGCTTCATAATAATGGCATGATTTTCTCGTAAATCAACTGGTACCGTTCTGTATTTATATAAACAAGGCAAAGCTAGTAGCCAGGGTTCCCTTTTCCCTTAAAAGCATCATGTTTTCTATAACAGTCATTATCCTTGTTTGTAACTTTATACAAGCCTAATGTAGATTTCTATAACAGACCTCAATTTGCTGTCCCTAATTATATAGCCCTTTGAAATAGTACCTTTTAGTTGGTTGAGTAAGTAGCTTATAAACTTGTAATTACAACAACAACATAAAAAGAATCTAGGTTGCAGAATAGGAAGTAGTATTTCCAGCAGATGGCAGGTTCTGTTATGCAATTAAGTAGAAGGCTTTGAAAAGATCTCTGATACTTGTCAGCCTTTTTCTTGTTGTGGATTTTCCCTGTCTTGCTCATTACAGCCGTGATAGGTAAGACAGGCTGCTGGCCAAACAGCAAATGCGGCACATGTTGTCCTTTGTGAGAGCTGTACAGTACACTGTGATTGCCATTGCCTTTGCGGATATGAAAGTGCCACTTATGTCAGCAAATTACCACTGTGTCATATTTACTTGCGTGTTAGACAGCTTGCGGTCACCTATCAGGTTCAGCCCCCACTTTTATCTCTTGCACACCTGCACAAGACCTCACCACAGACAGTGAGCAAAGTTGTTGTCATTTAAGTCAAACTTTCTCCCTTTTTACACAATGAGGAGCCGCCATGGTATCATTAGCATTAACCGGCACTTTGCAGCAATTACAGACACAAGGAAAGGAACACAAGCTACATGTGTGGTAGGGTGTTTAGAGTTTAAGCCATTATTGCTTTGAGGTTTATGCTTCATTTAAGCTCCTTACAGCAGCCTGCATCATATTTCAACATTGAATAGGAGAAGTGTGACTCCAGTTGACAGCTTGCAGGTTTTTCTTTTCATTATCTTTTTCTGTGAACTGTAACACAGGGCAATCAAAACACTAGAAAATGTAGATGTAAAAGTGTGACATATATACATATATATATATGTATGTATATATATGTATGTATGTATATATATATATATATATGTATATGTGTGTGTAAAAAATGTGTTTTCCTGACACCAACATGGCAGCATACAAATGGGTATGGCTCATTCATATGCTGCCATGTATTGGCGTCAGGAAAGGAAAATTACCGATAAGTAAGTATACAATTTTCCGGTATATATGTATGTGTGTGTGCGCTTGTTTTTTCTTCTGGTGTTTGGAAATTCATTTTTAACAACACATTTCTTCTGGTGTAAGGCCAGCTTTAAGCTTTGGAAAACTAGAACTTCCAGGAAAAAAATGTGGCTGCTGTGAGGGGAAGAGACAGCTCCTGTTGATGAGAGGCTTATCCACTCCTGCCTCCCACACCTATATGGCCTGTTCACACATACAGCGGTGAGCTGTATTTTACCGCACTGGATCAATGCAGGTCACCACTAGAACATATAGATAACCAGTGTCTTTTATGTGCCCTGTTCACATAACAAGGTGGGTGAATTGGACGATGCAGCATGCATGTAAACTGTGACAGCTCCGGGCACTGTGTGATACACCGCACTGCTGGAGCTGCCACAATGCACTAGCCAACCTGCTAAAGCTTAGCATTTTAGCTGACAGTCTAGTGTGAACGCGCCCTAAATATTGATCAGTGAAGTTGGCTATTATGGTTATGGGCCAATAGTGGAGACAGGAGGGAGTGATATTGGATCTTCGGTCCACAGCAGCAGGTTAAGAATTGCATAATAGAGTTCCCTGCGTTTATGGACTACTGGGGCACTTAAGCATCAGTGTCTTTGCGTGCACCGCTACAGGCTTCCATATATGTATATGTATCTAAAACAAAAAATCATACTTTAAAACAGGGATCCACAAATCCCAGGAGCTCCATATGCTCCTTAAAAATGACAGCTGCCTCCTAACTTTTGAGTTTTTTTCTCTAGTCTAGTCTTGGAGCTGGAGAAGTATCTGTACTTGTACATGTACCAAGTATGGTACTTGGTATCTGACCACCCACCCCTAGTAACCAACCAGCTTCTCTTGATTGGTTGTCATGTGCATCTGCGCCAGATTTTGTCTGCTCCAGTTTTGATTCATTCTCCTCAATGTGTCTCGGGGACCGGAGCAAATAAGGTAAAAACAGTGGCAATTTGTTTATAATACACATTGTTTGGTAAACTTAATATCATCCAGTCAGCGTTTAGGTCTACTAGACTTTTTGTACACTGCTGTTGCAGAACCACATTAGCAGTCAATATCTTGGTTCATGTTCTTGTTGCTACCCTTCTGTAATGGAAACATTTTCTAGTCAATAAAGCAGTTTCACCCATTGTGGAAAGATTAAAATTGCACCCTTCATGACATTTGTAAACAAGGATTTTTTGAACTAGACCTATAATTTGGTTGCATACAAGTTCTTTTTTGTTTCATGTCTGCTACGTCTGTAGCAGGAGAGCTGCAAGAAAATGTGCTGTTTCCTTATTTGTGATGATTATTAATTGTACATGACAGGAAATTATTTTGCAATGCTACAGGAGTCCATGGTTTGTCATTTCATGCATCTCAGTAGTCAATGTTATGTATAGCAAATAAAGAAATAAGTAATCTGAAAGTTAACTGTATTGCACCACAGGGGATATTGAGGTTATGTTAATCACATAGGATTTAGATCAAATGACAAGTATAAAAATCCATTTTTAATGGCATGTTGTTGACTTTCTTAAAAAGTGGTGACAGTGATGCATTATGTCTAAGTGACATATTGACATTATCAATTATATGTTATTAAACAGTTCAGCTAACTGAATGATTTAACGTGTGTTTAACTGCCTTTTTCAATTAAAGACAGCAAAGGCAGGGAGACCAGGCAGAATAGCACAAGCCATATATTTCCCCTTGTTAACACTGGCGCTGCTGACATGCAAGTGATGAGAGAGTTAGCCTTTAGCTCTGGGCTGTAATGGCCAAGTTCTTAAAGGCCTAGAAAGTGATTAATGATTAGTAGCTGGGGTTAGAGCACAAGGCTGCTTGTCTTTTTTTTCCCCTTCTGTTTGCCTGCTTTGGATTTTTATTCCTGCCAACTGGTTGCACATTTGGGAGGTGTTATTACATCATGGTTACAATACTGCTGTTTTTTGTTTGTATTGGTCTCTTTGCCTGCCCAGATTAAGCCGTGTTTTAATTCAGATATTAGCTTGGCTTCTAAAAGGGATTATCCAAGGCCTCATTAGTGTACTGATCAGAACCAAAACTGATGAACTTGTGTGACATTTCAAACCCATGGGACAGCATGACCTTCATGCCTTTCTTCATTCACCTTGTACACAAAGGTAGAGGTGTTATAAGGGGTTAAGTGCAGCCAATCATGCAGCGAGTCTCTTTAATGAAGCCAAGCATTGAAATTAGCACACATTTTAGATGCAGTGAACCCTGCTGCCATTTGCATTTTTCTCTTGCTTTGCTTAACCCCTTCATGACTGAGGCCCTTTTTTCCATTTTTGCACCCATGTTATATTCCACATTTTAGGCCTGAAAATGACGTAAAACCCCCCAACATTATATATTTTCTGAATGCCAAGACCCTATAGAATAAAATGGTGGTAGTTGAAAATTTTTATGTTGCGCAATATTAGCGCAACTCCTTATTAAACCCCAAAATTTAGTGACAAATTTAATTAAATGCCCCAAAACACAACAAATTACCAATTTTTTTAATGAAATATAAAAGATGAGGTTACAACACTGAAGCTACAAGATCAGTTGATTGTGTAAGCATGGTGCTGCCATTCCTCCAGAGACTTACAGGTGTCAGTAATTCTATCAAGGATGAAGACAAACACTCATGATAGTGTGTGTGGGTTTCTCTTTTGACCCAGGTCCCTTAACACTGTGAAACAGATCGTGGAAGGTATTTAAACTGCTCATAGTAGATCAAAAATATTCTGGAAGCTGCCTGATTAGCATTTCCAACTATTGTAACCAATGCAAAATGAACACCATAAGTCAGCTGTTTATTACCTTACTATACTGCTTTCAAACTTCGATTCATATGCCACAACATGTATCTTGCCAACACTGGATCCACAGTAATGATAGATAGTATGCAATCTATGGCATGTCTTATATTCTAAAGCAGTGGTGGTCAACTTTCTTGATATAAGGGGGCCTCTGACATCAGCAAAGAGCCACACATAATATTCAGTAGATGTAATGTAACAGAAAGCTGTCCAAGACTGCGGTCATGTAACGGGAGATGGTCAGAGACTATAGGCATGCTATAAGAGATGGTTAGAAACTGCATACATGCAACAGGAGATGGTCAGAGACTATAGGCATGAGACTCCTATAGATCACTGCTATTACAGCCACTTTACAAACCAATGCTTCCACAGGGGTGCTTCCTACAGCCTCCAAAATAAAGCAAACCATTTACCATACTAGATTCCAGTCTAAGAAATATTTTCCTTTACTGGCCTAGGTAAGAACCTAGGTAAGGGAAACTCAGACTAATGTCTTCATGGGCCCAGGGGGCCACATCATAACTGCCAAATGGCTGCAGATTGGGCACCAGGGTTCTAAAGGGATATTGCCCTGGATCACATTAGTGTATTTGTATATTGTATCAGTATTGAATTCACATTCACACAGACAACTGACTACTTCATGCTTGGTACTTGAATAAGTAAGCTCTAATAATGAGTTATATTTACAAATATTCACTTAAAGAAACATGGAGATGCTGCCCCTTGCAACTGGTTACCAACTCTTATTTTTCTAGAATAGTTTGTTTTGCATAGAGTAGGGAAGTGTAAAATCTCATGCCTGCTTGTTTTTTCCTGCCTGTGTACCATTGGGGAAATTTCCTTTCACTTCCTGTCCTAGAGACACACCAGGAAGTTAGTGGAAACATTTGTCACCTTTGAAAGATTTCACATTACCTCTTGTTTTGAGGACAACGCTAAAACTGTGGTTTTCTCCTCACTTTCTTTCTTGGTGATCAGAGCAAATAGAGGGGTGAATGTTCCCAATGGGGACACAAAGCAATACAAATTTGACAAAGGGTCTAACCATTCCCCGCTCTATCACAAAGCTAAAAAAAAGGGGAGGTTTCTAGAGATACAAATGAAAAGCTATCGCTTAGTTTTGTACTTTGGGCAGAACACCTGTGTTTCCTTTCTCTAGTTTTGTTTGTACTCGTATGACTTCTCTGGTAAAGTATTTATGAGAATGTGTGGAATTACGCAAACAGTGAATGCTACCAGAAAGCAAGAGTCGTTTGTAAATGGGAAGTGATATTACAAGCATGTGCATTTTAAGTGTTAGGACGCTAATATACACATTCATTCAGGACAATGGCTCACTAAATAGTAAAGGAAGCAAAACGATGACTGACCCAGAACCTGTACATGCAAAATAAAATCAGCTCCCATATTTCTTTCCTTTTATAACAATAATTTCAATCAAATGGAAAGGTATGTTGGTTTATGGGTAAGGGTATACTGCCGACCCCTGTGGTGTGACATTAGAGTATTAGGATGTAGCCTGTTTTATTTTTCATTTTTAACATTGCCATACCTAGACTGGATCATGCTAATAGCAGCGCTCTCTGCTTTAAATGCATTAAGAGGCAAAGGTAATAGTTAACCAAAATTTACATCTCCCAAACACAACATTCTGTGCAAAGAATTGACTTTGTTAATGCCATAAATTGACTTTAAAGAAGCACTCCAGGTGGAAAACAACTTAGGGTTACCCATGCACTGCAAGGGTTAACTGCTCATTTTGGTCTAGGGTGTAAAATAAGAAAGATATACTCACCTGAACCTTGGTCCCACCTGGCTGTGAGGACAGTCCCTGCAGCCTCTGTCTACCTTCGCCTGCTAGTCTAAGGATCTGTGAGTCATCACACCCAATACAGTGTATTAGACGTGAATGCGGAGGAAAATTCCACCACTGGAGTGGAGAGGGAGATAGGCTGCAGGGACCAGTCTAGCAGCCAGGCGGAACCAAGGATATCTTTATTTTACACCCTAGACCAAATTGAGAACTTAACTCTTTCAGTGCAGGGGTAGCCCCACTGCAAGTGTTAATAATTCTGCCCGGGGCTGTTCTCTAAGGTGCTTGGTTGAATTCAGCTATGTCATTAGCAGATGTTTCTCCCCTAAATAAGATAATCTTGGTTTACTATATCTGATCAAATATTATCGCATCGATCAGCATAAAATGTAGTAAGATCTAACCTCATGCCAAGTTTATTTTCTGGATCGTTCTATACAATAATGATAACAATAGTAATAAGACAAAATGTCTGATCTAATGAAACATTTTAGGAAAGTTAAAAAAGAAAATCACTCTTTTAGATGCTGAATTTGTCAAGTTTCCAACCAGACCCTTCCGTAAAAGAATCCAAAGCTGCTTCTCTTTTTTGACTGGGTATAATGTATTAGATACATGTATTTTGCCATATTACTTGGTTTCTCCCCAAAAAGGTTATTTTGATACCAAAAGGGCAAGTACCCTGGAACATTAGCAAGTGAGTACAATGGAGAATCCACCCTGTGCACGTCTCTGGTATATCAGTTTGCTGTTTACACTTTGAGCTTTAAAAAAAAACACTCTTGTTTATAGGTAAATAATACTTTGGTTACTCTTTCTTTGATCCAAACAAAATTTCAATTTCAAAATGATCAACAAGACGTCTAAAGCTATCAAGAGAAATTCTGAAAGTAGGTCTGGATATGAATGTATAAAATGCCTCTAGTTATAAAGGACTACATCATTGCTTCCAATGATTTCTCTTGTTATTATGAGATGCTGACTGATTTGATTAAAAAAAATGTACCCAAAACTCCTTGTGTTTGGACAGTTTAAACAGATATGTACCACACTGACTCCTTCAAATGCTAGGGATGTGTCACTGGAAGGAGCTGGTGTGAAAATCTGCAATTTTCACATTGCTCACTAGACCCTTTCCACGCTGTAATGATAAGCGAGGTTCCTGTACAAATATTGTGATTTGCTGTCACTCAGCATAAAAGTGTTATAAACAGGAAAGGGCACTGTTTCAGTAAATGTCAATTTGGCAGACAAGTTTAAAGTACTTCCTGAATATTTTTGTTGATACCCACCAAGGGACAATTATGAAGCTCAATTTTTCCTTTCTGAAAGATTTTCTTTAGTGAACTGTAAAAGAAACCATGAGGATTCCTTCCATTTGTACAATTGCCTCTATACGTTTCCGTCACTGGCACATATTCCAGAAGCCTCAAGTAGTGATTGTGTTAAGTGTTTATGTACTTATAACTTAAGCACCATTAGCAATGATTTTTGCACTGTTGGTTTCTGAAGCTGACATTTAAGGTGTGTGGATCATACCGAATCCCTATTCTTTTTATTAGTTACAATGAACGAACTTCCTCCCGAAATGTAGAGTATTTTAGGAATTATTTAACAAAACCCCCTAACAAGTGGATTTGATGGCTATAAGGCTTACAAAGAGCTTTGCGGTTTTGTTCTATTAAAACGCATTAATGTTAAAGGGCGCTTATTCATTTCTTTAACATAATCAGCATACACGTCAGGTCTCGGTTCTTTCTCCGTGCACAAGGGTATTTCAGAGCTAAAGTGCCATGTCATTTCTTTTCTTGTCCTCCACACTTCAGTACAACAGTTTTTCTGTACTTTTCAGAAGTAGTGCTTTTGGGTAGAATGCAAAGGTTTCAAAAGAGCCTCATCTCCATCTGGTTTTATTCGATAATCCTTTATCCACCATCTCCAGCTCTCTCATTCCGTCGCTTTCTTGCCTGTGGCTACATTTCTATCTCTGCATCAATTAGCACAGTGATTTATACAACAAGCAAGCAGTTTAGAGGTAATGGTACACAATTAACATCTCATTCCGCCATAAAGGCTATGCTAAATACCCCAGTCACTGCTTTCTCTGCCTAGAATTGAAATAAGTGTTTGTCCTAATTCATATGCTATCTGATGTGAAGTGGGCCCGCTTTGTACTGCACTACACCATTAATCTAATTATAGATAGCTGCAAATGAAGTGCTGTCTGAACAGAGGAGCGGGTAAAATAGCGCTTTTATCATTTGTCAGGACTGTGAAGTGAGATCGCACATTGCATGGCATCGTAGCAAAGAAAAACACAAGCCAGATAACATTACTGCCTGTTGCATGCTTTTTTTTTTCTTTCTTTCTTTTCCTATAATTACAGCAGCATTGCAAACACAACTGGCTGTTAGATATAAATAGAGCTGTAGATGTGCTGTCATGTGGGTTGCAGAGGAAAATCCTCTGAGTGCTGTTGAATTAAATGATGCATTCTGATTGACAGCTACCTTGAGACTGCACTGATGGAGTTGTCAAAGCATTATGCTAACAGTCTAGTCTAGTGAGTGCAGATGTATGCTGCCGTGTGGCTCACACAGCATCCTAACAACTATCTGCTCATTTACCTTGTTCATCATGTTTGTTATTCCAAGAGAAGGGCATCTACAAGCTTTTACATAAAATGTTTTGTGTGGATGTGTTTATTGCTCAGGCAGTTCAACCTGCCCATAAAAACAGAAGGCTGTCTTATGCTGGTTTCACATCAGGCTTTAAATAAAATATAGAATATGTATGCATGTATGTGTATAAATTCATATTTATGTAAGTGCTAGCTGTAAGTGACCTTCAATGCTAAATATGTAAAACTTGGAACCGTTTACAACTTTAATTGCAATGTGAGGTGGCCCTGGAACACCTCAGGTGCTTTTGTTATCTTGAATTAGTCTTTTTCTGTTTTTTTTGCGGTTACTGAAGGCTAACATGGTGTAGCAATCTGTTCTCTCTGCGTGGCAGCTTTCAAGGGACTGATGTTACTGCTGATAAGGAAAATGACTAATTTGTGTTCTTCTATTTCCTTGCTGCCATCAAGCCACTGATGAGAGGTGCTCTATCAGATACTTGCTGTATGCTATCAATTCCTTTTACTGAAGAGCTGTTTTGGCCTTTGTATTGAGCTGTGAGAGAATATAGGGGGCTCTGTGATCCCTATATGTCCAGTAGTTGCCTTGCTTTCTCAATTTACACTAAAGCTGCAGAAAATTGTATTGTCATTTTTTGGCTCGGATAGCTTTGTGCACACTTTTACACATTGAAGTTTAATAATTATCAGTAATCTAAATGAAATATGTGGCACCTACCTTATGTTCTACAGTCTAACTAAAGACATTTGTATTGAAAAATGAAAATAATAATATATAACATTTCTTATAGTTGTTGCATATGGCTTGTCTAACTGGTCAAAAAGGCAATTATTGTTTAATACATATGCCCTAGTAATAGTAGAACTAATAACAGCAAAGATGAAAATAATGCAGCTGATCTTCTCCAGATTACTGGCTTAATATGCCTGGTTCTGCACAGTGTCTTTGTATGGTGGCAGCCATCTTGGTGAAGCAGGGGTTTGCTTCCTCATATCAGGACCTCCATCATAGAGAACAGTGACCATAACAGTAGTGACATTGCCAAATCTAACCTTCATATATCCTGAGCATTTAGAGGCAGCAGTGACTTAGATCTCACACTGTAGATACACTGCTATAAGGCTCAAGGCACAGGAGTGTCTAGGAACTCTCACATACAAGAACGTTTCAGGAGGTAGTCAAGAGAAAAGGTACAGCTTAGGTACAATGAATTTACTAAAGGTTCACTGTAACATAGCAAATCTTGACTTTTTGAGGTTAGGCCCACTTTAACATGCCTCCCACAGCCCCTGTTTTAGCAGGGCAGTAAGATTTTTATGTTTTAGTGTCAAGGGAATTATAATGGGTTTCAACAGATATGGTGAGCTTGAGCTGCTGTCTTTAAGATGTTAAAAGGTATGCAGTTGTTTAAAAACTCCTTACCTCGATTCCAGCAGCTATGCATCTCTCCACCACATGGAGACCACAGCACACAGTGCGAAACTCATTTCTTTCAGAGGCATTTGGGGGGGAATTTATCAAAAACTGCAGCAGCTGTGCATGGCAACCAATCAGCTTCTCTCTTCAGTTTGTTCAGTTATGATTTGAAAATGAAAAAGAGAAGCTGATTGGTTGCCATGCACAGCTGCTCCAGATTTTGTCTGCTCCAGTTTTGACAAATTCTCCTCTTAATGTTTTATCTCTATTAAGAAAAAAAAGAGGGGGGGGGGTATACTGCTGGACTTCTTAAAATTGCAAGCATTTTATAAATAATACCATGCAAAATTGAGGTATCTTATGTTTTTTACCAATCGATATGTTGTAAAAAATGCTCTTGATGCACAAAATATAATGAAAATGCTTGTGGAAAACAAATAGAACTTCATACCTTTTCCATGCAGAAAGATTTGACTATTCTGCAGCCACATACTGTTTTCATCTACTGTTCTGATGTCAATGTACAGCATGGGAAGCCTACATGTGTGAGACAAAGCTTACTTTGTCATAAATAATAAAAACCTGACCCTCAGCTCTGAATAACTCGGGTAATTGACTGTGCTTTCTTTGTGAAATGAATATCCTTATTAAAATGTTTTGCCGTCTTTTTGCTTTACATATATAGAATTTTTTTAAGGCTAGCAAATGTGTGCCTGTTTATGGATGGGTTAGTTTAGGATGAATGCTCATTTGGCTTCTGGTGATTCAACACAATGGTATGAATTACTGCCCAACCAGACAATATTTTAGCTCGACACTAGAGTGGTAGAGTGTGTCATCTCACGAAGTTGATCATGGAAGGAAACAGGTTGGGTTGATTTAAGCAAACCAATCTGGAACTTGACTTCAGATAAGAGTAGCGGCACAATTAAAGGTGTATGCAAAATTGAAGAGCAGTAAAGATAACCGATAAAATTTTGAGTTTTATTACAAAACTTGACTTATTTAAAATTAAACATAGTACAACATAAGAACATACATTCTTTACTTACATACAATATAGGGAAGTATTGACAGGTTAGAGATTTCTCTGGTTTAAGGGATGGTTGTATGGATTATTAGATGAATCGCGTTGGTGATATCAAATATGGAACTTTTACATCCTAGTTCTAGGAAGTGTCCATATGTACTTTTGGTTTGAACTGCAGGCTTAGGTCACATTTTATGGTCCATGCAGCTTCCCCTCTTTTTGTCTTTTTGAGAGACAGGAAAGAAAATATAGTTAACATGATTGGGATTATCTAAACCTTGTTAATATTAACAAGGTGATTTTGTGCGATGACCTGGTAAAGTTCAACTATGTCTGGATAAAACACACAAACCCTCATCTGTCGGGTTTTTCTTATGGGGAGCGTTCTTTTCTTGTCCAGATGACCACATTACCGCTGTGACACAAAGTGAGGCGAGATCTCCAATGGAGACAATGGCAGGAATAAAATGTAGACATAGAATCTAACCTTCCCCTGCTCTACTAAAAATAAGTGTTTTATTGCTATGGGATCACAGATATTTTACTTCACATCATGTCCTGGTGATCATGTTGTCACTAGGATTATTGGATGAATTTGCATAAGGGAAAATCTCAGGAAGTAAGGGAAAATCTCCCAAATAGCACCAAAGACGGCAGTAAAAACATTATGGAAGTTTAAACTAGGGATGCACCAATATCGGCCGCCGAAACATATCGGCCAAAAATGGCACTTTTGGCATAATGCTGAAAGAGCCATGTTTTGGCCGATCGGCGCATCCCTGCTTTCTTTCCTCCCCGCTGGGCGCTGCTCTGTGTTCCAGTGGGGAGAAAAGAAAGTGACAGCCGGCCAAACGCTGCGAGAGGAGAGCGCTGTGAGCGGCCGGCGTCTCTCCTCCCACACCGCTCAGCCGCCTATCACAGTCCGGCAGAGCGGTGTGGGGGCGGAGACAGCGCTGTCACAGGTGGCTGGGCTTTCCTCTCTACACTGCTCGATCAGCCTCCTGTGACATCGTGTCAGAGAGAAGAGCAAGGTACACACACTCAGCGATCATTGAGCGCTGAGTGCGTGTACATAATTGAGGACATGGTATGTTAACTATATCCTCAATTATGAATGAATGGGGAGTGATCTACATCACCCCCATTCATTCATAATTGTAGTTATAGTAAACAAACAATGTTCTCATGTTATCAATGAACAGGAACACTCATAGAGGATTCTTGTTCATTGATAGTAAAGTTAAGTGTTTTCATCTGGGAATCTTAGTTTAAAAAATATGCAGATTTTTCCATGTATATATTTCTTTCTTGTTAACTACATTGTATAATTGCATGTACATGTTTATTGGAATTGGCTATGACTGTTTATTTTAGTGGAATTCGATTGCCATTATATTACACACTTGCCAGATGGTCCCACAATTGTATTTGCTTACCCAGAAATGGGTAAAATAACCTCAAAAGGGCATGTGCCATTTTAAAATAAATAAAAATGCAGTAGTATTTGCTTCTTACTGTAGTTGGTATGCACTTCAATATTATTGCAGTTTTGCAGGTTTTGTCCAGTGCTGTTCCTGGCTCTTTAAAGTCCTATTTAACACTTAGCATAAATTGGCTAAATATATTCCATATGCATCAAAACAAAATGTTCAATGTCATACATTTTGTTTTCTTTCTAAAACAGCCTCAGACTGAATAGGCGTCCTGTCACCTGCCAACAGCTACAGAATGGGAACCTTGCTGTCTGGTGGGTATGCAGTGGTTTTTATGCAGAGGTCTGGCATACCCTCTACTGTGTTAGACCTATAGCTCTGCAATCAGCAAATCTAATTCTTCCAGGCTGTTTGGGGAACTCTAGCCTTGCCTCAGCCCAGCCTGGGATTTCTGCAAAGAGATCACTGCTTCCACACCGAGAGCAAAGGTCCCCCTCTGCAGCATTCTGGAGGGCACAGGCTTTTTAAAAGAACCTAACTGTAAGACTTTGCATATTTTTTGTTTTAATGCACCTGTAATGTACTTCCCTCATTTAAACTGAATGTTCAATTGGGCTTTAATGATAAAGCCAGTTTGCAGTGATTTGTTTTTTCTTGCCTCCACCAGCAACTGCTTTGCATGCTAATTTCATGGATTAGCTATTATTTCTACATATGCAAATAAAAGTATGGACAAAATCTGTACCATTGCTCCTCCCATATCATAGTGCAACTCAGATCAAATTCTCTGTGCAGGAACCTTTGTGAGGATCCAAGAGTATGAATATTAAACAGCTTGTAGAGTTTAGACAAACGTCTCCCAATCCTGCTGATTTCATTTGGATAATGGGATGATCCTCATGATTGGGCTGTTTATGTATTCCTTTTTCTGATATTAATTGGCCAGGAGTTTACTCTTGGTGGTTGGTTCCTGTACACGTAATGACAATGACCCAAACCTGCCAAGATCAAGAGCATGAAGATTAGGCAGTTGTCATCTAATGCCTACAGGTACCTTCACTATTTTCAAAAGACCTTATTAGTAAGCTTTGAATACATGCATTGTATACTCCTTTTTTTTATTTGTTGAACAATTGACTAATAATGTGTCTCAATCTGTTGTTGATCTTGTAATTAAAACAATTTATGAAAACTGTTTTAAAGTATTCCTTTGTCTACTGATCAAGCCTGTCAGCCCCTTTTTATCTGAACTTTGACATCTCTACTTTCTCCAGTTAATTGTTTTTCATTCACTGAAGAACTTGATGGGCCGTCAACAGCCTCTTAAGATCTCCTTGCAGCCTGTGATTCTGTCAGTTGTAAAACTCTCTAGAGATTGAAACATATATTGTCCTGAAAAGACTGCACATCCTAGTCAACATCTGATCATGTCTCATGATTTGTGCGTTGGTGATTTAAAAGGGCTTGTTTCACTTTGTAAGAGCAAGCTGGTTGGTGATCAGTACAGCAGCAATATCTGCCTCCTATAAGCACTGATATTGGTGGATTTATGGATATGATTTGAAAGTTCACCTTGTAGTCATCTGTCATCTAAAGAGTCTAAAGAGATGTATAGTTTGAATTGTAGTTTCCTGTGTAATTATATTGATGTTCGTTTCATACACTATACATGGCCTGTATGACATACACCTATATACAGTAAAATGATTGCAAATGCACACATTATTGATCTCTCCAGCAAAATGAAATAGAAATTTATAAAAAAAACTGATCTTGAATAGAAGTAAGCCACATCTACAAAACCTTAAATATTTATTTGGTTAATGAAGATGGATTTTCAAAGCCTAAGTAATTGTTTCCAGCAGGCCATAACCAAGAACAAATGGCATACCTGCAAATG
The DNA here is from genome assembly GCF_000935625.1 of Nanorana parkeri. NCBI lineage: Eukaryota > Metazoa > Chordata > Amphibia > Anura > Dicroglossidae > Nanorana > Nanorana parkeri. The sequence continues at coordinate 2,457,446 of NW_017306339.1, forward strand.
TAATGTTGTTCCACCAAGTGTTTGTGTCCAGATAATGATTAAAGTTCATATATGATTAGAAAATTATAAAGGTTTCCATTTCTGACCTTTCTTTCTTTTTAGAATAGTCATTCCCTGGCTGCCATGCTGATGCTTTGGTATTAATGCTTTATAAGTTACTGACCTGGTAGTAAAGAGGGAAGGGTGATTTGCTTGTTCCAGCTTTGTGACTTAAACTTATTTATACCAGACATACATTGGCAACTTTAAATTCACTCTCATCATAGCCTTAGTCTGTATATCCAGGGACCAATAGAGCCATGCAAAAGCTCTAGCCTAACAGCGGCGAACCTATGGCACGCATGCCCAGAGGGCCCTCTGTTAGCACATGAGCCTAGGCAGAGGTGTCGAATTCATATCACTATCTGTGCTGGGCGGGTAGTTTTTTTTTCTTCTACATTTAGCCCTGCTTCGGGCAAGTAGGGCTAAATGTACTGCGGGGAAGCCGCTGCTTGTTTAGTACAAGTGATCTCGGAGATCACTTGTATGCAGCCTGCGGGTATGTCTTTCCCCCTGCTCCCATGGTCTGTTCCCCTGCTGGCCGCCTCTCTCTCCGCTGTGGTTTTCGAGTAAAAGAGAATAAGATAAATAAAAAAGTAAAAGAATAAATAAAAATAAACAAAAGTGATAAAGTAAAAAAATAATAAAAAAATAAAATCTTTAAATGTTTGAAAATGTGTGTTTCGCTGTTTTGCCTGAGGCAGTGATGCTGAACGTTTTTTAAAGCCCAGTGCCCAAACTAAAACACAATGCCAAACTTATTTTCAATGATGTTGGCACTTTAAGATAAATTGATTTTGCGTTTACGTTTGGGCACTCGGGCTCAAATACGTTTAGGCATCACTGCTTTAGACAGTATTGTAGTGTTGTAGATTTATAACGTATCTGTCACAAAGCAAAATACTTATGTGATTATGCTTTGATGGAAGTAACTACTCCCTGATAGCTTACAAGTAGTAGAACAATGCTAAACCTTTTTCGAGAGTCACTGTGCTGAAAATAGTATGCAGCATGTGAATCAGAATATGGCAATTTCCATTAGACTAATAACACAGGTGTTTTTTCTTTATAAGAGATTCCATTTGAATAGAATTTAAGGTAAAACTACACAGGGATTCGTAAGCTTCAGTCGATCAACATACTTTCTAACTTTCAGAGGTGACCAAATGGGACACCGGCTGGCACAAAGTATGTAGACAAAGTACATACCATTGCCATGCCCCCTATTATATGGACCAGGACGAATAATACGCACATGATACACAGATGATTTGTTAAACCCACATGTGCTTTATTGTACTGCTACTTTTCCTTTATACCGGCTTCTGAGAATAGCAAATGCAATAATTAAGAGGATGGATGAAAGATTTAGGGGTCTATTTTTCAATGTTTTCAAGATTTACACAACTTTCACAAAATGGTCACTAATTTTTCTAATGTTTTTATGTGGAAAATTTTGGTTGAAAGTTGTAAGACTCTTGGGTGAAAACCTCTTGGTGTAGTACAACATTTTTGGTAGTTACATTTTCCTTTTTTTTTTTTTTATAGAGCTTACTGCTTCAGATCAAAAACATAGACAAAAGAGGCACAGAGGGATTTATTTCCAACAGGGGCAGTTACAAACTATGGATCAATCATTCCAATTTATTTTCCTTAACTTTTATTATGGTCACTAGAAAACTGCAGATTATTTGCATTAATGCTATAGAACACATATGGTAGCAGGCCATAGAAAACAAAGATAGGAATCACCTATCAGTCCTCTAATAGTTGTGGGCTACATGACTGAAAAACTCTTCAAAGTCATCCAAGTAACCAGGGCTTACATACGTTTTTTGCTTCTGTGTTAACCAGTTGACATCCGCGGTGTTAAACCCCCTTCCCATCCAGGCCATTTTTCAGTATAGTTCATGCACACAACAAAAAAATGAAGCTGCTCAATGTGGCTATTTTATGGAGAAACATTTGGGACTGTGCATTAGTCTGTTTTCGTAAAGATAAAGCAGTTGGGCAAGCAGTTATAGAAAAAAGACCGATGTAGATATCGGTTATTTTCTAAAGACCAACATAGGCTGACACCGTCCTTTCTTCTGGAGGGTGGCTACTTTTATTCCCCATGGTCCCTGTAGGTGTTGTAAAGTAGTCACCACTCCAAGCTCACTCCTGTGATGGACAACAATCTCATGTTTAGTTTACTAATTTGTATTAAGATTGTAGTCCATCACAGGAGTGAGATTGGAATAGTAGCTACTTTACAACACACAGGGACCATGAGGAACAAAAGTAGCCACCCTCCAGAAGGAAGGACAGTGTCAGTATGAATTCAGAGATGATTTAAGGATTTACAGCTGAGTGATACACAAATAAGATACATTTTTGTTAATAGGTACATGAATGCATTTATAAGATTTAACTCCTGAGTTTAGTGTCACTTAAGCGTGAGAGGGGAAGTGTAGGCAATGAATTGGCTTTAGCCATTGAGCTCTGTAAACAAGGTAAGTACACGCAGCATACTATGTGAAAATGAGCCTAAAGCTCCACCTGCTGATTTAAATAATAGTACAAAATATTTACATAGCAAAAAAGATAATAGTTCAACAATTTTTATTTTTCAATCTTGACCATAATACATGCTAAGAGAAAATGTATACAAAACCCCAACTCAGTGCCTTCAAGGCAGTGAAGTAGATTGCAAATCTAGAATAACAATATGCTTATTTTGTCAAGATTTTGTTTAGAGCAAGCTTCAACACCAGAACATTTGTACATATGAAATGTTTGTATAATAATAGGTATACATTTCCAGACTGAAAACTAGTTTGAAATTAATTTTGTTTTGTGCATGGCAAACTATAGGAAGATATTTGTATGTTTTGTGCAGGGCAAACTATAGGAAGATATTTGTATGTATTGTGCAGGCCATAGTACAGGAAGATATTTGTATGTTTTGTGCAGGCCATACTATAGGAAGATATTTGTATGTATTGTGCAGGCCAAACTATAGGAAGATATTTGTATGTATTGTGCAGGCCAAACTATAGGAAGATATTTGTATGTTTTGTGCAGGCCATAGTATAGGAAGATATTTGTATGTTTTGTGCAGGCCATACTATAGGAAGATATTTGTGTTTTGTGCAGGCCATACTATAGGGACATATTTTTATGTTTTGTGCAATCCATAATAGGGGCATATTTAAATGTTTTGTACAAGCTATACTATAGGGAGAAGTGTATATGTTTTGTGCAGGCCATACTATAGTGTCATATTTATGATTTTTGCAGGCCATTTTATAAGGACATATTTATAAAGTGGTAAATGCAACCTTTACTGGTGAGTTGCTCACCACACTGATAAAGCATTTATGCTATGGACCAAGTAAAAAAATGTCCATAATCTAATCTAATCTAATGGATCAAGCTAAAAATGGCCATAATCCGAATCTAATTTCAACATTTGATAACAACTCAATACAAATGTGTCAAATGTTGTTGGCACAATGTGTCATATGAAATTGATACTCAATGATGCTGCAATATTTATTGTATGTTTGTCTCTATATTTATGTTATTTTAGGAGATTTTGGCACTGCCATAAACACAAGGCAAAGTGCATTAATAGATAAATTAGCACTTTTCCCTAAGCTACAAAATTCTGGTTGGCATGAGTTAACTGCACACTATATCTGTTTGCATGAAGTTATTGAATAAGTGTGTGTGCTTTGACTTGACTACAATTATATTAAATACCTGCATCTAAAAAACTCATCTATGTCAATGGGAAAAGTCAAGATAAAGTGAAGAAAACAATAGCTTGTACCAGTTGTAACACTGAAAATAGATTAGTTCTTGTCTGTTTTGTATATAATACTGCGGTTTTACCCTCTTTGAGTTTTGTAATTTAGCGTATTGTTTCATAGTGTACACAATAGGTTGATCATTGTATCATTCAGACACTTTCTTGTTTAAATGCTTTTTTCATTTCAAGCCACAGCAGTTTAAAAACAATTATTACCAAAATGTTTACATAGCAGAGGTGTTTTTAAGATGTAAACTGATGTAAAGGCATTTGGTTTACAATGATTCTTGGAAATTTAAAAAAAATGCATGCATTATCATTCCAGACCAGAGTCTAATAATTGTGGAGTCCTGTTCCCCCATTTTTTTTATACTATTTTCATAGTATAAGCTGAATCCAGACGACATACACAGATCCCAAAACTGTGCAATTTTGTGTAATTATATTCCCCCCTATAGGTTTAATGAAAGACTTTTAAGCACAATTTATCTTTGATAAATACTCCCTCTGCACAGAATGTTTATTAGATTGACAGGAAAATGCACTCTGCTTGCTTTTTCCTCACCACTTATGAGTCAGGCAAATTTTAATTGGAGCAAAAAGCTTTTATTTGCACTGTAATTTTGCTTAAGGATCATATCCTTCAGAATCTGGCAGACACTTGTAATACTTGATTGCAAAACACATACTCAGGAGGAAAAAAAATCCACCACGAAGATGTTATTATTCACACTGTCAGATTAGTGAAATTGGACAAGCAACATGTTATCAAATCTTAACAGCTTTACTAAAGATTAGCCATTTTCTTCTATAAAACTGACTGAGGTCACTGAAAAAATGCTTCCAAAGTATTTATACCTTTCATCTAATGAAAAATAAAACCCAACTGGCACCACTGTTATGGAATGTGATATGGGAGTTATCGTACTGCTTACGATGTAATTTTATGCTTTTCAATGATTAATTGTACATTTTTTTGTGTTAGCATTTAACAGTATTTTACATGTTGGGCACAACTGAGGAGGATTTTTCATTTGAAGTCCACGAGTGTTCATTTAAAAAATTGCATTTTATATTAAATATAAGCGCATAAGGATGATAAAATGTATTCTGGCATATTAATAGTTATATAGTGCAGAGTATCTCTAAGCCATGCCAGCCTTTCAGATATAAAAACCAAGCCAAACAGAGATCAGCATTTGACTGTATATAGTTCAGTTTAAAATCCCTTACCGCTATCAGTTTCTGCACTCTAGATCATGTGCCAACTAACATTATTACACAAAGAGACGTACTGCCATCTACTGGCGGCCCAGTTGAGTCAAAAGTCGGCTCTCATTTGCACTTCAGTTCAAGCGTTGAGGATAATTCCTTGCAGATAGTAAGAGCATTTCACTGGGAAATAAAGACCAGCTATGCTTAAATGTTTCAGTCTAGACCAATAAGCTTAAAAACATCCCAAAAGAGCTAAACTGCTTTCTCTTTAATTAAAATTTACTTTGAAAACGCATTCATTCTGATTTATATATTTAAATAAACTAACAGAATGGTCTCAGTTCAGTTCTAGGGATAGCTGCACTTTATTTTTTAAATATAAGAACTTTATTTTTTTTTTTCCATAGAGTTCAAAAATGAGATTTTATAATCTCTGGATCAATAGTGGTAACACAATATTATGTTTTTGTGCTGTATACATGTTTGAGATATTTTTAGACATTCATTAAAACAATTTGAAACTAAAAAGAAAATGTTTGAAGCTTAGTATCATACAACAAACAAGCTGCTGCAAAATAAAATATTACCGGCTATCACTGTGAGCTGGCTAACCTGAATACAAGATGTTTTTGTAAACATGTTTGTTTGTAGCGGTAAAAATAATTAAAGAACAGTAGTAAATACATTACCCTTGTTGATATCTTGTTCTACCTGCAGAACTGCATATCTTTTTATGCAAATGAAATATAATTGTTTAATTTCTTTTGTTAATTTTAAGTACAAACTACAAGTGCTGACAAAGCATGCAGCTGAACTGAGCAAGTACATGCCAGAGAAGGTGGAAGAAGATACTAGTAGCATTCTGAGATCACCGATGCCTGGAACAGTGGTCGCTGTGTCTGTTAAACCTGGGGACATGGTAAGAAATAGCAATTAATTCTAAATAAAACTATGTTGTGTGACATAAATGAAGCAAAACATTTTTTTTCTTTTTTCTCTTTTTAATATTTGTGTTTTTGTGCTGATGATGTTTATAATGGAGATGTATGCCAAAAACAAGGGGGTTAGTATAAAAAAATAATAATAATGCATAGGTGTATAATTATGGATGCATATTGGCTGCAAGCAGATAAACTCAGTCATTTTCACCCTAAAATGTTATTGTGTTATATTCCAGTAAGGCACCCTATTGTGCCTCACATAGGAGTGTCTGAGGGTTGCTGGCAAAATGGTTAACTGTTATGATCACTTTTTTTTCTTGCAAACTGTTCGAATGATGAATGATGTGGAATAACGCTTAGGTCCCTTTTTCACAGTCTGGTACCACCTTCTCCAAAAAGGTTTACCTTCGTTTTAAGATATTAGATGTACAAATACTAATTTGGCCCCAACTCTTTTCCATGCCCTTTATAAATACTTTTCATGCCATTTTTATAATTAATTTATTTGCTTATTTTTTTATTCGTTTTTTTTCACAGAGTTTATATACCCCGTAAACCGTACACATATAATAAGACAAAGGGCAAAATGTAGTAACCACGTCAGGTTTTAGTTTTCTCCCGTCAGTCAAATAAAAGATGATTTCTCAGGTTAAAAGCTGCATAATATAGTCTTTCTTACTAAATAAGCTCATGTATGTGGAATCTGTTCTCATTAGCACTGATCTGGTTATGCAAGGGTAATAAACAATGTGATGGTGAATTAAAACCTTAATGAGCGGATTTACTAATTTTTCTTTTACATTTTCACACTCGGAAAAGCAGAATAATTCATTTTCTACTAAATTACCCCCCTAGTGTCAGTTACAAAACTTTCCCAGCATACTGGAAAATTCATCTTGATTAAGGACGTTAGTGGAAGTAGGCAGACCAAGCTTTTCCAGCATTTATGTATCAAATATTTTTTTCTGACAATTTTAACTTCATGATTTTAGGCCCATGAATGATATTGAATTGTATGAAATACATAACATAACATAAGGGAGTCTGCTGAACATTGTATAGCCTTTCAGCTTTCTAATTCTTTCAAATAACTAACTGTGCTGTATCTTCAGCCATGTGATGTTAACATAACTTCATCTAGTGCATCAACATTTCAAATAATATATTTTACTATTAGTGTATTACTTTATTAAATATTGAGAAAAAATGAATATTGGGCACAGAACATTTTTATGTGTAGGGAAAAGGACACATGAAACTGAAAAAATAATAAAAAGTTGAAATATATCAAAGGTTTCAGCAAGGTACAGGAGGAAAGGCAGAGGTCACCTTCTGAAACTAGAGGGTGGGAGGCTCTCGGGAAATGTAAGGAAGTACTTCAAGGGAAGGGTGATGAATTCATGCTATTTACAGTGAGGGAATTGAAATGTGCTCTGAACAGACATAAAGCCATCCTAAAAGACTAAGGAACCAAAGGATATGAAATGCTCTGAATTTTCACAGCAGCCTAGGTGGGCCTCTTACATCTGTACTTTTCTATTGTCTCACGTTTTTGTATTCTAGGTCATAGGCAGAATATCATCATGTTAACATTTTAACTGCAGTAAAGTCTTTCCAGTCACACAAAGTTCAGTATATGTGGACGTGTGAAGAATTAAGGTTACATCTTTCAAACATTAAAAATAGTCATTGCTGGATATTTTCTCTCACCAAATTCTTGCCCTATTAATAAACCAATGCATGAATATTGTCCCTTTTAGTTTGTTGCTTCAAATTGGAATCCGGAAACATTTTTCATTAGCATAGATGGTGAAGGTGAAATGTAGCTAGTAATGGGCCACTATTAAAAATTATTTTTAGTTCTATACCTTGTCACTGTACGGCAGTTACAAACACTTAAATATGTAGCATACAATAAAGAAGTATACATATTTAGAGTTTTGCATAATTTATAGTGATTCAATATAGTAGATTCAGGAAAGGGGATTTGATTGTATTGTATACATGAAACTTTTTTATTTTGATATGTATGTATTTACTGACTCCGATTGCTGTGCTCATTGTCAATTGCCATTTGTTGATATTTTCTATTTTACATTCTAGACCAGTGGTTTTGTCACTAGTTTTAGAAAGAGAGTTACAAAACACGTCTTTTGCTCAGTGGAAACTGTTTTCACTTTTACCATTATTTCAGTTTTTAGTGTTAAAGCCTGCTGGTTGAAAAAACTAGGACAAATAAATATATGTAGTAGATAATAACAAATAATATTTGAGTCGGCTAGCTTGAAGCCCTTAGCTGAAGTCATTTCGGAAGATGTATATGCCCAGCCTTGGCTTGCAAATGAAAACACACCTTCTCTCTAACTGTGAGACATTTACATTGCTTGTTCTTTATTTCACCACTTTTCTATCTTTTGTAAAGTGTAGCATGGTTGCATTGGAAAATGTCACTTTCTTGCTATCAAGGTGTCACTATCATGTTAAATAAAAATTTAGGTTTAAATATTTTTTTATACACTTCCTTAGAAGAGACTAGAAAGCAGACTGTAAAAAATTGATTCACCTTATCACACATTGTGTGAAACCCATTTCTTCTGCTTACAGACAGTGGGAGATTCAAACAGTCAGCATGCCTGAGTGCAGCAGAACAGAATGCTTTAGAATTGTTGTTACATTTAAGGCAGTGGACTCCAAGTCGTTCATGGTCTTTAATATCGATTTAATGAAGGAGCACAGTGCATCCAATCAGTGGACTGGGAGCTGAGTGTGTACTTCTATCTAGGCTGACCATGGGCTGAAAAAAACAATCTATGGATGAAAACTTTAACCAAAGGAGTTTCCTACAGTTTCCATTCTACGAAAGACATGCAATCAGTTGGTCTCTGTTAAGATGTTTAGCATTATTGCATTTATGAATGCCATTTATTGTATAATTACTTATGCTTGCCATATACATGGCATTTTGCTCGCAATTCACGCCACTTTTAAATAGGTTTTGTTACTAAAACAAACAGATCAAGGCATCCTACCACCCACTGTTTGTATTAATAGAACAGGGTTGTTGGCTTAAACTGTTTGATTGTTTTTGCCAAATTGGTTGAAATTATTATTTTTTACTCTTTTTGCAAACCTTTCCAAAACAAAATTAGAATTACACAAAGACCTAGGATAACATAGTTGGAAAAGGAAACCTGTATAATAATTAGGGATGCACCGATATATCTGCTGAAAATGCCAAAATGCAGAAAGTGCCATTTTCTGACCGATATAGAGGTGCATCCATTCTTTCTCTCCTCCCTGCTGGGCACTGCTCTGTGTCCCACCGGGGAGGAGAGAAACTGTCACAGGCGGCTGAGCGCTGCGGAAGGAGAACGCTGTGAGCGGCCGGCGTCTATCCTCCCACACCACTCAGCCTCCTATGACAGATCGGTGTGTGGTCGGAGACAGCCGGCGCTGTCACAGCAGGCTGAGCTCCACTCACTCACTGACACAGGAAGGAGAATGAGGTACAAACACTCAACAATCAGTGATCGCTGAGTGTTTGTAAATAATTAAGGACATAGTATGTCTACTATATCCTCAATAATGAATGGGAAGTGATCTACATCACCTCCTGTTCATTCATGATTGTGGATATAGTAAACACACTATGCTCTCATGTTATGAATGAACACTCAGTATAGAGGATTCCTGTTCATTGATAACGGGCTGCAGAAAAAGAGATTGAGGACTCTGTCATCAATCTGTTTTTTTATGTTAAAAAGGAAATATCAAGGTTCCGTTTAAATGTAAAGTAAAATATTTAATAAAAATGACTAAATAAATAAAAATAAAATATAAAATTTGGTTTTGGCCTGACATTTTTTTTCATTTCGGTTTTGACATTTTCATTTTGGTGCACCTCTTATAATATCATTAGTTAAAGGTGTCCCATGCTTTTAATGTTGATCATCACAATCTTTCATTCATCTATAGATAAAAAATAAAGTTTAAGTGAAATTAGTTGATCAGTGTGTCCTATACTGGAATACACTGATGGTCTGTCTCGGGTACTTAACTCAGGCATGGCTCAAACAAGTGGATTGTAGTGCCATAGGAAAAAGGGCAATACACTAAATTTAGCTCAGATTCTCTCAACAGCAATATAATGCATTTTCTGTACTCTTTGGCGCTGTTGCCAAGCTTTCCATTCACTATCTTTTATTTCAGCGTTCTGTGTGGATCACAGAACATCACAATGCAGTTACATGTCTCTATGTACTTCTGAACTTAAAATCACTTATAAGAAGCAGGCAGCAGGCTGAATATAGTATGAAAACCGGGATTGTGCATGTGTGTTGGTATCACTTATCTGCATTGGCTTATGTTTTCTCCTGGATTTTATCATACACAAACAGATTTAAAATGTTCTAGCCGTAGGCAAACCACAGAGATGAGATTAGCCATATTGTCTGTCTGTCAAGACATCTTTCCTCTTAAAGCTCTTTCCAATAAATTGTATAGTTGTTTCAGGCCGAACATGCATGCTTATGAACTGCGCAGAACCATTGGCATTGGTGTTACCTTTGGAGAACAAAAGCTGTTGAAGAAAATCCAACAAATATGCTAAAAGCCAAATTATTTGAACTAATTATCAGCACTTGCATAGCCCGAGCTTCTCTTTTGTGGGTCACATGCCACAGATAAACCACCACAGCTCGAAACAAGAGTAACAAACTCACATAAAAAGCAGTGCAAACCAAATAGAAATCCAGAGGTGAGACTTAAAAGAGAACTATGGGGTAAGTGTTTTTCCCCATAGTTCTCTTAAGGGTCACGGGAGGACATATACTAGCATCTTCCCGTGACCCAAAGCTCAGTATATCGCAAGCTACAGCTCACGTTATACTGAGACCGCCGCAGCCGGGACAGATCCTGACCAATGCTGTTGAGATCCACCCAGCTGCGTGAATGACAGCTGGCTCTGCCTATCTAGAGGCAGAGCCAGCTGTAGCCTCCCCCTCCCAGTCCGTTCCTCCACTCAGCGCTGGAGGATCGAAGGGGGGAATCCATGCGGGGGAGCAGTGGCTGACAGTCACCGCTCTCTGGAGGGAGATAATCGAGAAGTGAGCGAGCGATGGTATGCGTACACTCACTTCCCGATCTGTTGAGCCGACGTGTGACAGTTTAATGGGATGGGTGATTTTCACTCACTTCATAGTCCTCCTTTAAGGATTCAAAATCCAAGTCAACTCTAGAAATCATGACCAGTACATAAGAACTTTTATTTATGTTGCAATATATCTTAAAATAAAGATTGTCAGCCCTTAAAGTTTGCCTTTAACCCCTTTCACTAAACAATCACAGCAGTATGCAGCCCTGCATGCTGATTTAAAATCAACTTCCATTCATTAGTTAAACAAACATGTTTTTCATGTACTTACAAATAGAGTTCATCTACAACCCCAATTCCAAAAAAGTTGGGAAGCTGTGTAAAGTCACACATTCTAAAAATGAAATGATTTGCAAATCTCATAAACCCATATTTTATTCACAATAGAAAATAGAAAACATTACACATGTTTAAACAGAGAAAATGTACCATTTTAAGAAAAAAAATAAGGTAATTTTGAAATTGATGGCAGCAATTTCTCAAAAAAAGTTGGGGACAGGGCAACAAAAAGCTGGCAAAGTAAGGGGTCTCAAACAAGGAAGAGCTGGAAAAACATTTTGCAAAAAAGCGTCCCAACTTTTTTGGAATTGGGGTTGTACTTTCTGGTCCAGTTCTTGCACAAATTATGTAATATGCCAAAGCATTGCATCCTGGGAAGGTTACATCAGCAGAGCATTGCTGGGAAGTCTCATCTCTAATCTCGCAAGATCTCGGGGAAAGGCATTTTCCTCCCCTGAGATGATGCGCATGGTCACATGTCCTGGTCATATGTGACCGAGTTCCAGAATATAATGGGAAAACTAGCAACCTGCCCTTAGATAACATGGCCACTGTCAGAAAACTGGGAAATAAAAGAGAAATAAGTTATGCATAGCAATTATCTAGAAGTATCTGTTTGTAAATGTCCATTACTAAACATTTCTAAAGATGTGTTTGTTGTTGTTTTAAAGATATGGGTAAAGGTCCACTTTAAAGCTCACCTAAGTTGTATAAAACCAATTGGGAGTCTCTTGCTTTCAATTTCTAGATAATTATCATTTGAAAAAATGTGGTTAATGGTTATAATCACAGAGTTGTGTTGGAGTTTGGGATCCTTCAGTTTGACAACTGGATGCCAATTAAGGTGCCCATACACCTGCCCATTATCGTACGATAGTTGTGGGTGATCCCGCGATCGTACGATAATCGGCAGGTGTATGGGCAGCTTGCGACCGCTTCTACTGTAAGGTCGCACGACTTTCGTCTTCCGAGCGTGCTGGAAAACCTGCCGAAAATCGTGCGATTTTCGGCGGGTTGGTGGCGTGCTCGGAAGACGAATGCCACATGGGCCGGTGTGTGCAAGCACTGCAATCATCGGAAGTCCTCCCTTCAGTGGTACTGCCTGTCTTCAAGTACGATCTGCCTGTCCAAGATGAGCAGATCGTACGACATTTTAATCACCTTACAACCATCGCACAACAAAAGTCGTGCGATGGTTGTAAGGTGTACGGACAGCTTAAGTTTGCAGAGCTTCATATACAAGTCATCCCAGAAGAAACATTTTGGACAACCATTAACCTGCATCCGGAGATGGGTTATCAAAGGGGGGCTATTAAGAACCCTGAGCCCTGTTTTTATATGAATTTGCTTCATTTTCTGTTGTATCACCAAGACATTGAGTGAGGAAAATCTCTCCAAGAGGGATGCAGAGACAAGTAATTTGGTTAGTTGAGTGGTGTTTGGTTGGGGTTAGAACCTCTGCCATGTTTTCGTTGCTGTCTATGCTCCCTTTGTCAAAATTTTAATAGAGTAGAACTCCAGTCAAAATGTTTAAAGTCATAATGAAGTTAACTAGGACTTAAGAATAATGTGTACAGCAAGCTTTTCAAAGCATTTGCAAAGCTCTCAAACAAATGCAAGCAGCTGTGTTAAAGACTTTAAATCAACCTTCAGCTCCAGTTTAGAGATGTTAAAACATCTTGATGGGATTGCAGGCTGTCAATTTAACCCTTTCCCTGTCCTCATCGAAATGCTTACAGTAGAAGGGAACTGCTTGCTGCTGGCCAGGTCAGTAAACCTAACGTCGGCTGCCTAAGCTCGTGTTTGCTTCAACAACTAAACACATATGGCATAAGGGTCAAAGTATATTTCCACTTTTGCTGTCAAATTTGAGAAATCCCCACTGTATGTTTGTTGTGCGTTTCCATTCACACATCATCCCTAAAAATATTTTTTAAAAATATTTCTTACCTTTCAGGTGTGTGTTTGGAGCAGGGTTACATATAGGACACTATAGGCAGCGTCTAATACTTTGAATAGATGGCAATGTGCAGATAAGGGACAGACTTGAGTGACCGTTTGATTAAACGCACATTAACATACAATGTACCACTTGAGCTTTGAGATCTTTTATCTTTGTTAAGACAGACAGTACTGCACATCTACTTTACAAGTGATAATGGAGGTCTGTCAGCACAGTAGAGACAGGGTTAATTATGGCAAACGTAACTCCCCAGCCCCCTCCTTAACATTACATAGAAGGGAAAAGTAAGATTTTTTTTCAGCAAGTAAAAAGGTAAGCAGCCATTTTTAAATATCTTTTATGCTATGTGAATGAGAACATGCAACATATATAAAAGATGTGTATGCCAATTTGGCTGCAAAAGTTGCTTTAAAAGCTTTAACTAAGTTGTCCGAAGATTGCTGGAGCTCATGTGTACAAGGTCTAAAGCTGACATAATAGATGATCTCTTCACCCTAACTTGCCATTTTTCATGAATATCATAATTACCATCACTAAAGAAACACATTCTATCAGAACTGGGGGAAAAAGGTTTGTCTTTTACTCAGTAGTAGGAGTCAATGAACTGTGGAGTAGTCCATTTTACTTAGGGAGCTTTCACACCTATTTGCATGCAGTAACACACATTACTGCATCTATGCATTTTTTTTCTTTTTGTGCATGCATAATGAAAAGTGAGGGAGAATTATTTAGAACAGGAATTTTCAAAACACAATAAACTACATATAGCAGATAAATGTGTACTAACCACATCGGAATTAATGAATTTCTACCTGAAATGCATTTTTGTGCAGTAAAATGCATGTTTTATTTTTTTTTAGCTAGAAACACATTTTAAAAAGTATGTTAATATTAATGGATATAGTGATCTTTACAAGTTAAGTATAGTATAGAAATGACATTGAAATCGTACCTATAATAATAACTATGGCAAAGGTATTTCAAATTTAAAATCAAATAAAATGTAAAAAAAGTATCAGTTTCAAATGCTGCCACAATTTCCATTGGGGGAACAACAATGTTGTGAATGATGGGGCTGAGCAATGTATGTGTAAAATTCTTACCACAGTAAACATAAGAAGTTAGAACCAATTGTACTTTTTTTTACCAACATTCAATGAATGTTTGTTTAATACCCCAAGGCAAATGGCTCAGAGTTTATAGGACAATTTGGTGCTGAACAGAGCGAATAGGAGTCAGTGAAGTGTGACTTCCAGACCATCCTGACTATCATGGGTGGGGCTTATTATTGCGTTTAGTGGTTCCATTAACTGGGTTGTATTGGGGCAGTCTTTACACAGTATTGGTGGAAATAAATGACATTTTTTTTTCAATAATTGGTGGCAGATGGAGATAGATATTGCGCCTTAAAGAAAGATTTTCCACAGGTCATAAGCAACCCTTCCACTGCCATTTTTTTCTAACTGCAAATTAATCTTAATGTTTCATATAGTGTTTACATTTTAGGACACACATTTTTCTCCTCATTGAATTGTCCCAGCTTTATTTAGACATGTTTCATATGGTCCAGCTGCTGTTGGTCTAAGCAGGCCCTTGTTAACTTGAAGGCTTGGTACAATGTAGATTGCAGATACTTTGTTGGGCATTCAGTCCTGCTTTTCTACTCTGTAGTCATGTTGAATGTTTCTGTCCAAGTTTTCATCTTATAGATCTGTATTTTTCTCTCTGCTACCAAGTAACACAAAGTGACAGCTGCTTTCTAATCCTGTTAGCAGCCATCTTAATCGAATGTCATGACAAATCTTGTCCTCCCACCTACTCCATTTGAGCAGGAGAATTGTGTTCAGAAACCTGTTTAGATGGGACACAGACAATATGCGTTGAGCAGACATTGACATCCAATTATTTTGGGATTTGTGTGCTTTCCTACGTAACAGTCCGGTTGTAGTTTCCAGAAAGAAATTACGGATGGCGCAAAAAGAAGTATTTCTTTTAGGTGTTTACTTACAGATGCAACATCAGCATAATGCTGTAACGTTTCTGATTCCAGCATCACATTTGAAAGTTGTGATTGTAGTTTAAATATAAAGATGTGGCAGATTCATTTCTGGCCAGTTGTGAATGCTTGTTTCTAGGCAACAGTCTGTAATTCATAAAAGCCTAAACAGGTGGATGCAGATAGGAGGCCTTGCAGGATATCTCCTCGATTCTAGTTCAGGCACAAAAAAAATCTAACTCGCATCTTGATAGCTTGGAAGAAAAAAAGCAACTGAACCAGAATTATAAGGGAGATAATTGGCGACTAGGGGATCTTAACCCAGATATAATTTAGCCATAAAGCAGCACTGCAGGCACAATGGGGGGAATTTATCAAATCTGGAGCATACAGAATCTGGAGCAGCTTCCCATAGTAACCAATCTTCAGTTTGTTCAGTTAAGCTTTGAAAATGAAAGATAGAAGCTGATTGGTTGCCATGGACAACTGCTCCAGATTCTGCCTGCTCCAGTTTTGATAAATTCCCCTCAATGCCTATTAATAAGAGATAACCTTTATATGTGCAGATAATAATAATATGAGATCGTATAGGGATTATGATATGTATGTTATGGGAAAATAGAAATCGAATGAGTTCCATCTTAATAATTGTCCTGAACACTGCACAACACAGAATGGTAATATTCAGAGTTATTCTTAATTCCTTCGTCTGGACAAGCAGTTAAGGTCAAACCTTTAATGCACAAGGAAGAAATTATCACCACATGAAACTGTCACAAACTGAGGAAAATTGATTGGAAATTTAATTTTCTTTTAGTATTTTTTTAATGTTTGTACCCTTACAACACTTAGGGTTATATTTGCAAAGCAGTGAATCTGACAGTCGCCAAACTTTCTCTGCAGGTGAATTTTCTCAGTGCATGGGTTTTAAATGACAGTGATTAATCCACCACCTGAGAATGTTTGGTGAAATTAACAAACACTGCTTTATAAATATTCCCCTTAGCATTTGATAGGCAGAAAAGTATCAGAACATTACATCACTGTGAGGTGGCCAGAATTTTCAAACTCGTTTTATTTGGCTTCTTTGTTAAAACAAATTAGTTTTCATCGTATTT
Source organism: Nanorana parkeri (assembly GCF_000935625.1). Lineage (NCBI taxonomy): Eukaryota > Metazoa > Chordata > Amphibia > Anura > Dicroglossidae > Nanorana > Nanorana parkeri. Next base: position 2,473,945 of record NW_017306339.1, read on the forward strand.
TTGTTCAGTCTCTACCTGGAGCAGTGAGCTAATTCTAACGCAATGCACATATGTAAAAAAAAAAATTGACTATTAGTTGGAGATCATGGCAGTGAGCTGAGAATTTATTCACAATCCAAGATACATATTAAAATCTTGCACCTGTGCACCCCCCTCAAAAATAAAAAAAACTGTAATTGAAGGATTTCCACATTTGAAGGAAAATCAGCAGGGATGATATTGATCCGTCTTTTTAGGGGGCCAGAGTGCAGCAGAAGGTGATACTGTGGAAGGCCACCACAAGCCCTCTGTTTTTCTGCCAAATTAGGCAGAAGGCTGACAGTGAGAACAAAAGAAGGGTTCTATTCCACACTGCAGATTTATCCCAACCGTCTCCTCACACCCCCCTTAAAAATGTTTTTTTTTACCTACTGATTTCATAATGGTTTGGTTCTTAGTCTTGCATTGAAACAGTTACTGTTGAAATGGGCAGGAAACAGTTTTGTTTTAATTGCTAAAATGATTCGGAAGTGCTTCGTGTGCTGCTTCTATAAAGCAGGTGCTGTGCACTAATTGGCCTGTGCAGGCCTGACCCAAGGTCCCTTGCAGCGGGCCCAATTTTACGCAGAGTTGAAATAGCTTATTTATTATATTGTATAACCTGGCGTACATGATGTGTGCTTGCAAGTATTTTATTTCATGGTCTGCAATTTCTAATGTCATGTGGGTTTGGAAACCTGTGTTTCTTTGGTAATGTACTAGCAGCAGGTAAGCTCTAAATACCATCCATCAGAAGCTAATTTTTTTACCCAGATACTCTAATGACTGATGAACCTGTCTTTAGTACGAATGTTTAGCACAGTAGAGAGCCATATGCCACTGGCACGGTTTCCTGTGCTTTTTTTAGTGTTACTGCTGAACAGATTAGGCAAAATTTGAAATAACTGTAGCTTTATAACATATCTATAATTTTTTTTTTTTTAAAGTCGCAGCACTGAATTCTCTAGCGGAAATAACGGATAACATCTTTATAATGCAAATGAATAGCGTCTGTAATTAGTTATAACTGTTCCTGCGTATCCTTAAAAGGAATGGCATCATGCTTTGTTGCTTCCTGTCTGCTCCAAGCAGACCTGTGCACATTAGAAGTCCCTCCCCTGTGTGGGAAGAGCACAGCTGTTACTGTAAATCTCATCCAGTAACTGTATCACCCCATTTTGTGGCTCTGAAGGATGAAATTGAGAAATGGAGCACTGTGCAGTCATCCTTTACATCTGCAATTTTAGCTCTTGCATTTGATTTTCATGCTTTTATTCCAAAGCAAATGGCACTGGGCAAGCAACAGAGTTCCTGATAAATGTCCACTATTCTCTTCCATGCTTTTTATATCATACGTCTTTGGTTTTGCTGGCCACCTCGGTGAATTAGAGCAGAGTGAAGGAGGAGTTCCTTAAGCATAGATGTGATAGCTTTCCTGCAGCACACTGATGCCACATAGGAAAAGCTCAGAAAAAGTTTGCAGGTGCTTTAATTAGAAATAAAAAGAAAGTATACATCATTAACACAACAAATTCAATGATGGGCTTGAAGATAAGTCTCTTGGGGAGACCTTCTCTGAAAATGAAAGGGACTTGATAGATTTCCATATCATTTATAACTCCCCTAATTGCATTTGGAAGGCTTGCCAATAAAATGGAAAATTGGCAGCCTATATCCATTATAGTAATTTTGCCGACAATGGCAAGCAGCTGGCTTTACTGGGTTTTATTTCCCACCACCCATAATTAATCATCAGCTGGAAATGTCTGAAACTTAAGATCGTGGCAGTGCCATGTCACATCCACACTTCTTAAAACAGTAAAATCGGTTGACTATACACATAGACGGTTCCTTCAAGCTAATGTGTTGCGGTACAAGGCAGACTGCTGCTTAATGAGTGTTACTTTGATAATCGGATGTGAAGGTGACCTACGACCCTCCATGTCAAAGGAGAGGATGCAGCAAGCTGGATGAAAGATACAGGACGGAGATCTGCAAACTTTATACCAATTAGACAAGGAGTACAGAATACATCAGTGCAGATTGGGTTTATCAGAGAGACTTGTAAGGCTTGTGACCATTTTGGAGGAGTAGCTCTGAAAACGGCCTGTCATAGCAATTTGGGCTGTGACCAGTGATCTCATTTTTTTTTCTTTGTAGAATGTAACTTAAGGAGTGAAGTTGGTTGCTCTCAAAATATTCATTTTGATGGCTATTTGTAGAAGTCTCGTCTTATTTTTCATCTAAATAAGCTTGAAACTGCATAAGCTTTTGAGGACTGATTCTTCACAGTGTTGTAATTTAAGACTGTCCTACTTTGGTCACTGGTGAGAGTTATTTTATACATTATCATTGTTTTGGGGCCTAATGCATGTTTACGTATCTGCGGTTTGATGTGCGTTAACACGTTATTAGACAAGTTATAGGCATTTTTGTTTTTCCATGTCCATTGCCAGCGCAGTGCAAACCTATTGCCTCCCTTAAAACCAACAATTAAAGCAAAGTTTTTTTATTGGCATGTTCACATTTTTCCATGAGCTGTCACTGTCCAAATTCAACAATCAGTCACACCCCCTAACACTGAAGTCACTTGGGGAAATTAGTGGAGAAAATACAATTGTCTCTTGGCAGTAACAAAATATTGATGCTAGACAATATCTTTCACTGAATATAAAAAGGGTGAAGATAAAACAAGTATACCAGTGACATCATCTTTGTTGATAAGGTTGAGTTGTGGCCTCTTGAAGATTAGGTTATAAATGTAATTTCAACCCTAAACGTTCAGTTATGGGTGGAGTATGCTCCCCCAAATCATCCACCTGCTTTTTATGTCTAAGGGCTTGTTCACACCAGATGCAGTCTGTTAAGTTTGGCAGCTGCATCAAACTCGTGTCACAATACTTTCCAATGTCATTTCTGGTGCTCTGTTCACACCAGTGCATTCCGTTCCGATGCAGTCACAATAAATCCTGCTTGCCACATTTTAGCTTCACCTGATCGGAACACATAAGAAATGCATGCATACGCACTGGACTGCACCTGAAAGGCCATTTTAAGCTTAAAAAGTGTAAAGACGCAGCAATCGGACTGCAGCTGTATGGTTGCACGCACTTTTGATACCGTTAGTGTGTGAACTGGCCCTAAGGGACTTATGTCATAGGTTTTTCCACACCCTATATTCTGTTATTGTTCCCATCCAGCTGGGAGCTTTGCTTGTTCCCATTCCTTATGCTGTGCTTCCTATATTAAAGGGATGAAAAATCCCACAGGGAGAATATAGCACATTGTGATGGCTCTGGTAGGTGTGCAGACCTTGCAACTGAAATGTAGAGATCTTACCACCAGAGTCCTTGAGAGATATAAGAAACCATTTTTCAGCATCTACCTAAACTGAAATAATCTGTTTTAAACTTTCCATCAAACTTCAGAAGTGTCTGTTATATCTGTGTACTGACAGGGGCCTCATAGGTTATGACTGTAGCAGATTTGGATCAGAGTAGTGTGGACAAATAACACCTTCAACGTATGTTCAGTAAGTCCCATCTTCCAGGCCAGCATGAGATCTCACATTTCCATCGCAAACACCAAGGAAATGCTAATTAAAGCTTCATCTCCAGACATTTCACAAACTCTTCAATGTGTCACTCATTTGTTGGCTTTCTTCATAACTGCTGGTGTAAAAATAAAATACTGTTTCCTATGCAGAGCAGATTTGTGTTGCTTTAGTGTTTTTTTAATGTATGAAAACTACCAGATAACTTATGCGCATTGCTGAATTTATCAAATATTCCATTTCGTATGTGCTTCACACTTCAGGGTAAGGTACTATGTAAGTACAGGTTGTAATACTATATAATTACAGGTTGTTATGAAGATCTGATACCTGGTCATGTTATAGCTTGCTTTCTAATGAGAGCTTACACATTTTTTGTGTGTTGTTTTCCGTATGTCTAAAATTCATGACAATTTTACTGCGATAGGTGTCCGAGGGCCAAGAGATCTGTGTAATTGAAGCTATGAAGATGCAAAACAGCATGACAGCTGCTAAAACCGCCAAGGTAATGTTACAAAACCTACTATCACATTTCTCTCTTATCTGATAGGATGGATTTATGTAACTAGGTGCTTCAAACTGGAGCAGAGGAACATGATATTGTTGCCCATAACATTCAGTCACGTTTTAGCTTTTACACTTTACTTTGTTAGCAAATTAAATGTGGAATAAATTGTTGTAGGCAATTGCTTTGATTTTCTTTGATCCATTCTATATATTGTTTATATATATTGGACCAACTGTGAGAAAATGTATCAAGCTGACCCAATCAGGTATGTCTGTAATGTAAACCATCAAGGCCATGTTCACACAGGAGCTGGATGTTGAAGAACAACCTGCCAGACTTATACCAGACTGCAAGCAATTGGAGTCAATAGACAGCCATCACAATGCATTCATTGCCCATGTTTTATGCTTAGTACATATTATCTGAACCTTTTTTTGTGTGGGGATGTGGGGGGGTTGTCAGAAGCAAAGACCCTATTTAAAAATACCCTGTCACCAAACAATCATCAAAGTATTTTATGCATGTCTTATTTATGTAGACATCCACAACCCATGAGACTTCTGCTGGGTGCTGCTTTTGTGGATGTGATGTTAGCAGCCCCAGCACACTCAAGTGACACTTTATAGCATTCCCCTTTTCTCCTCCCGCAGCAACTACATACAATGTTATTTAGAAGGGACTTGGAGGGAGGGGACCGAGATGCTGCCAGGACAGGCATCAATTAGACATTCCCAGAAAAGCACAGAACTATGAAGTGCAAGGAGGGAGGGGTTGTGATATAGAATTGACTGGTCAGTGTTTCTAGAAAGTTAAAAAGCTCATTGCAAGAGAACACAAACTATTTATGGAAGGACAACACTGCAACACTGCTTTTTTGTGCCTTTATCTGCAATTTTTTTTAAATTGGTGCCATTATCTCTTTAAGTGTTATTCTGACAGAAATGTATCAGTGGAGTGCAGCCCACATACATATACAAACACACACAGACACTATTCACACCCTTGGAGTTTTTCATGTTTTGCTGTTGTAGAACATTGAATCTTGCTGGATTTTATTTTTGTTGTCTTACACTGAACCAACAGAAATATATTTTTTGTGTCAAAGTGAAGACAGATCTCTGCAGTAGGATTTCAATTATTTAAAAGGAAAAAAACACAAAATAACTGATTGGGCAATGATATACACACTTGAATATGACACACCTAAATCATCACTGATCTAAGCTATTCTTTTCAAAAGTCACATAAATAAAGTGTAACTATAGACAACAGCACAAATGACTCTATGACGCCATCTCTTACGTCAGAGTACTGTGACTGGCGGGCCAGCTAAGTGAAGCAGCTTTTGGGGAATGGTTACATTGAGAGGAGAAAGCCTGCGGGAGCGAGGATTAACGTAAGTATAGTGTTAAGGGGGACGGGGGG
>NW_017306339.1:2479762-2529833 GCF_000935625.1 Nanorana parkeri
GAGTAGATTTCACAGCAATCTATAATAGGGCTGCAGTTGAAACCATTTTATTTCCGGGTTGCAACACTAGAAAATGTGGAAAAGACCAAGAGAGGTGAATGCTTGTAAAAAGTGATATTTAAAAAAAAAGTTTTTATAATCACTATTTCCACTTAGCAAAGCAGATAATTTGAATGAAACTTCAATCTCTGAATATTGCTCGGCCTTTCTATGCGTTATTCCTGTTAAATCTCCCATTCTGGAAAGGTGTCCACAGCTGTGTATTATGTATAAGAGCTAATCATCTGAATTCCACAGTACTGGCTAAACTGATTTATCTGTGCTTAATGTATCTAAATTATTGTAATGTTTTGAACAGGTAGCAGCTGTGCATTGCAAGCCCGGCGAAACCGTAGGAGAGGGAGATCTACTGGTGCAGCTGGAATAAATCCCATTCACTACAAGACTCCAATTGATGCTTTATACGTGATTTCCCATCAACTGTCACATATTCATGTTTTGAAATGACATATCTACAAAACAGATTTTATACAATTATATTTATTGCAAATTCAGGTGTGATAAATAAACATGATTACGAAATTCTCTATTACAATGGCTTATGTGTGTTATATCATCACAATACTTTCCAATGTGACTTCCAACATTTACAGTTTCCGAGAACTCTTCAGAATACTACTTGTTAATACTGTTAATGCTTCTTTTAGATTTTCTTGTCTCATAGGGAATGGAAATGTAACAAATTGTCAGATTTGTGAAAATGGCCTTGTCTAACATACATTGTAACACCTTTTTAGTAATATGTATTTAAATATGCAATGCTTAAGCTTTAGTGTGGATCCAGTGCTTAGTGAAAAGTACATTGAACAGTAGGGTGTTGCTGCAAGGTGTTCTAATCTTAAAGTGAACATTTTGTAGAGAGAAAAAAAAACAAAACAATCCTCGTAAGTTTATATGTTGCAAGGATAATGGCAAATGTCACTACTCCCTGCTGTTTGGTACAAACTCACACCTGCATTCCTTTCCTTCTTCCTGTGTGCTATATATGCCTTTTAGTCACATGAGTAGTGCCCGAGTTAGCATTAAAAAAGAAGAAAAAAACGAAGTTTCCAGGGCAGGACTTGAAATTAAGACACTGCCCACCTAAAACAGGACACACAAGACTCATCCTTAACCCCTTCGTGACTGGAGACGTACACTGTACATCCGTCACAAAGTGCCTATATGACTGGCCAGGTACACTGTACGTGACAAGTTATTTAAGGCTCTGTAATGCTGGTAACAGCTGATTCTCAGCGCTTACCAGTCATTAATGAATGTCTCAGTATTGAGGCATTCTTTAATGAAATAGTTAAGCTTTTATAAAAGCTTCTTTCTTTCATTAATGAAAGAATGAAGCCGTTACATACAAATACGGGAGTGCTAAATAGCGATCCCGTATTTGACAGCTGAAAATAGCAGAGAGGTAGCAGAGTGACACCTCTCTGCTATTCGTTTTGACAGCTCGATAGCCCGATGTTTATGATACATTTTAGGCGCAGGAATATTACAATGTATCACTTCTGATCATCTAGGCGCGATCAAAGAACTTTAGTGAGATCTGAATCTGACATGCTGTCAGGATCAGTCTCTAAGGTTATTATTAGCTGTTCCTAAGTTTGGAGCAGCCTAATAATAGCCAAAAATTAAAAAAGTTAATTTATCAAGCAGTCATAGTGACTGCTTGATATAAACTGACAAAAAAAGTTTTGTTTTACAAAGTGTAAAAAAAATAAAGTGTAAATCAAAATTAGGAAAATAAAATTATATATAAATATATTTTTTATACTATCATTATTATAAAAAATTTCTACAAAATAAATAAATAATCAAAACTTGTGAAAAAATTGTTTTTTTCCTCATTTCTTTATATTTTATTTTAAGTGAGTCGTTAGGGCTATCTAATTATATCAAACATGTGTACCTATCTGTTCTCTAAAAAACAATATATAATATGTGTGAGTACATTTAGAAAGAAAGTATATTACAGCCGTGGAAGAATCACACAGCAAAAATGTAAAAAGTGTGTGAGTCATTTATGAACAGAAACTGAAAACTAGCTCAGTCACGAAGGGGTTAAATAAAGAAATGCCTGTTAATGAAGGTAAAGTGAAACATATTGAAATAATATGATTGTACTAAAAACGCACATACAGGGTGGAAATACCGTGTTGTCCTGGAAGATTCATAGAAATTAAGTTGCCAGCTAACTTACTTTTCCCCAGTCATCTTCCAGAACATCACTGAAGAGAATAAGGTGAGAAATCAAACTTGCTTGCCCAACCCTTCTGCCAAATGCCTGGTGTTGAGTGTTTCCAAACCGGTGACATGGCTGCATCTAACTTTGGACATTTGGTCCATGACTTAGAGAAAACAAAAGACTAGAAGGGAGAAAAGGAACTATTCATGTTCCTTCTATGGAGCCTTGATAGAATCTTTCAATGTATCGTAAATAGGAAGTACATTTCTTTTTCTTGCAGTCCTCTAGATAAATCGCTGATTGAATTCTTTACAAATGTCTAAAATGCCCTGAACTGTTTTTACGAGTTTTTCTGTTTTATCTGACATTTCCCCTGTGGAAGAATTATCCCCTTCAGCTTCTTTAGGGGCATCTGACATATCTTTGGAAATCTCTGTGATAATGCTACCATCCTGCATGGGCGAAGAAGTCAGAGAGGGATTGGACTGACCTGCAGAAGAAGTCACAGCAAAAATCTTGTAATAAGAATCTAAAAAACTAAGTGGAGGACATCTCTTCTCTCATAGAATTGATCAATCCCTTAAAGAGACTTATGGATTCCTTTGCCATCAATTTATTAACACATAATTGCCAGAATGATTTATTTCAAGATCCTGATAATACAAGAACCACATTATTTGCTTCTGGGCCTTTCAGGCTGGGGATCAGCAGGGTATTGGTTTTTTATCTGTATGGGCTTTGATCTGAAAAACAGCACCAATGAGATATTAATATTGCCCCAAGAGAATCCACAAAAGAGGAGACCCTCACACCCAGCTGCTTAGTAAAACAATGGAGAACCACTGTGCCCCTACCCTGTGTACCACAAGTGAAGGGGAAATGCATAAACAGGCATTTCTGCTTATCTTGGATCCAGTAGCGGGGTGATCCACCAGAGCAGAAGTGCGGTCTTTCACACCTGGTGTAGCCTGTTCTTTCATGTTGCCTGCAAGAGCTGGACCATGCTGTCCCTTAGTGGTCCTGTCCATTAGTTTACCCTTGTGGCAACTGTAAGCCACCAATGCCTGACAGAAGTTACAATTTTGCTATGTACCTTCCACCCCACTGGGGGTGGAAATGCATCACTAAAGCAAAAATGTATTTGGCACCCATCTATTCTAGTGGTATGTTCCTCAAGGAGGACCTGCCAGAAAGCACCGGTATACAACATGGCCCAGGAACCCCGTACACTGCAAGAACTGCAGTGACTTTGGCCACTTTCTCTGGAGTCTGGATGTGGTGGGGGGTGCAACTAGGTAACTAAAACAAAATAGACACAGTTGCCTCTCCAATAAAGGAAGAAAACCTCAGGGGGGAAAATGAAAGTTTATTTTCCTCAAAATAAAAGGTAATGAGAACTCTCTCAGCAGATATAAGGCAACTTTGTAAAGTAACCACAACCTGGAGCTTCTCTGTGAAAACAAATACATTTAGGCCGCAGATACACTGGTGATTTTTAGTGGTTAAAACACGATTCTAAAATTGCTAGTTATTACTACAGATAATGATTGCTAAACAGATAGAACAATTGGCAAAACTGGAGTATAATACTTGCTACATTTAAAATTTTGAAGTGTGTAAATGTAACTATCTTCCAGACTCAGTTCTGTCACACTCCTTTACTTGAAAAACGCTGAGACATGTATGCCATGTATACTTTTGTGGGAAACATGCTTTTTTTATTCACAGATTTTAAGTCTGTATCTGTATTGACAGTTTGGGTGTATGCAGGTGTGAAATATAGTAGCATTCTAATGGAACATAAATACAACTGTTTCTTGACCCCTAGTGCAATGCAGATACTAAGGAATGTTTTATAATCTGGCATCTCTGCAATTTGGTCCTAGTTGTCAGATTTATTGGATATTCCAGAAAAAAAGGCAACAAGCAGCAGATAAAGTTGGAAAGTGGGTACAGAGACCAAACATTAACTGAACAGTAGAACAGAAATGACCTAGCTGTCTATTAATTTGGAATATTTAGTAATCTCTCATATTTGTTAGATGCCACTTAATTACAGGGACATGTCACTGCAGCAGTCAAATGCTTTAGATAAAAGCCTAACAATCTGTGTTTTGTTGGCAATAGAAGAAAACCACAAATGCCACTAAAAAAAAGGGTGAAACTTAAAGGAGAACTATGAGGCGAGTGAAAATCATTTGGCCTCGTAGTTCTAGCAGACCTGTGACAATGAGACTGTCACAGGTCGGCTCAATAGATCGGGAAGGGAGCGAACACATACCGTCGCTCGCTCACTTCTCGATCATCTCCCTGCCCGATCCTCCAGCGCTGACTGGCGGAACGGACGGGGGAAGGGGTCGGGTACAGTTGGCTCTGCCTCTAAATAGGCAGAGCCAGCTGTCACTCACGCAGCTGGGTGGATCCAGACAGTAATGTCGGGATCCGTCCCGGCTGCGGCGTCTCAGTATACCGTGAGTTGTAGCTTGCGGTATACTGAGCTTTGAGTGACGGGAGGACGCTAGTTTAAGTCCTCCCGTTACCCGTAGGAGAACTATGGGGAAAAACACTGACCCCATAGTTCTCCTTTAATGTGTGCTAGTGTTGAAATCAGAATAATCAATTAACCTTTACAACTCTATTTATCTATTTTGTTACACTGGGAATAAGCTATATACAAAATAAGGTTATTGAGAGAAAAGAAACCTGACAGAGTTATTTCACAAAAGGGTGAAGAGTTTGGAGAAGGCAGAAGAAGTGAACAATCTAGGACAAAATAGATGTATGGAAAAATTCTCCAATTCACCTCACTTTCCTGTTCAGCTATGTTGTCCTACATTGTTCACTTCTTCTGCCTTCTCCAAACTCTTCACCCTGCTGTGAATAACCCTGTTAGTTTCATGTACAGTTAACTGCTAGTGGATATCGCACGTATCCCATATAGGACGCCAGTGCACAGTATAAAATTACTGAAACTGTTGTTTTCTTTTTAAAACATCTATTATTCGTTGGATGTGAGAAGCTCATAAATTCTAAGCAAATAGGCTTTCCACTTACAAATGGTTTATTCATTTCTATCATAAAATCGCATACATTGAGGATTTTGTTTGCTAAATACCACCATTGGTTTTGACAGTTGCTGTGACTTTCCAAGGACTACAATGGCAACAGGCTGATAAAGACCACAGAAGCATTCTACAATTCGTCTAAAATTTTTGGGTTCACACAATGTATGAAGATAGTAGAAGCCGAATGACTTAAATAGTACTGAAATATGTATCTCAAATATGAATTATTTCATCAGAATATCTTTTCATTGCAGTGTATTAGAGGTAGAATTTCCTGCGTGAATAAGGCCACATTTATTATCTGTCCAGATGACTAATGAAAAGCAGGCCATGTGTCCCATAGGAATCATAACAGTCATGGTAAGTTAGACTAAGCCACTTTGGCTTGTAGCTCGTTGTGCTGTAGACAAAACACTCGATGGTGTTAGCAGCTGGTCTCTCCTCAGGTGAGTCATCTTTACCTTCCCACTCCAATATTTCAATCCTCTTAATGGTGCGTTGGTACATGTCTGGGCAGCATTCAAATTCATCCAGGAATTGTAGCATCTGGTCATCAACCAAATAGATTTCTCCAGCAATATGACGACCTGTTCCAGGTATTTCCAAGAGGAATGGAATGTTGCCTTCCTCCGCAATGACCAATGGATACTTGTCCACAGTCTGGCCCCTGCCTTTAAAGAATGCTTTTCCAAGCTTAGGATCTGTCATAATGTGGTAGTTTGGTTGTCCTTTTTTAAGGGTTCCATACACAAAGATATTATGCATGACTTCTTCCTGTGAAAAAAATGACCGAAAACACAGATCTTTATTTAAAATACAGTAGATGGTAGGATATGTTATTAACCACTTCAAGACCAGGTGTTTAGACCCCCTTCCTGGCCAGGCCATTTTTCAGTATTCAGCGCTGCAGTACTTTGACTGATGTTTATTCCGTCATGCAACGCTGTACTGAAATGAATTTTATACAATTTTTTGGGGACAGATAGAGCTTTCCTTTGGTGGTATTTAAACACCACTTATTTTTTATTATAATTAGGAAAAATGATAGAAAATTTTGGGAAAAAAAAGTTTTTTTTTACATTATGTTAGGAAACATTTATTATTACCTAGTTTTTTGGTAAAATATAAAAGATCGGGTCACGTCGGGTAAATAGACACCAAACATGTCAAGCTTTAAAATTGCGCGCACCCGCGAAATCGCAGAAAACTACCATACCCAAAATTGGCCATGGGCGACGCTTTAAAAGCTTTTACCGCTCATCAGTTTAGTGTCATCAGTGATTGATGGCCCTAGAATTATTGCTCTCACTCCGACGTTCGCGGCGATATGTAACATGTGCGGCGTAATGGGCGCAATCGGCTTTTTTGCACGTATGCGCCCCGACGCATGTTTGCATGCGTGTATGTATGGGTGGGGACTTAAAAAAAAAAATGTTTTTTTCTTTATTCTTTTTTATGGTGTAACTTTAAATTTGGGGGGGGAACTTAAATTTTTTAGCGCGCGCGGGGGGGACGTGTCTGAGCGGACTTCTAAAGACGCCCGCTCAGATCTAGAGAGCTCGGGCCGGCCGTTTTTTTACTACAGCCGGCCCGGAGGTGGTTAATGAAACAGACTCGGCCTATATTCCCTAAAACAATCTCGAACATGACCCATTTTTCCAAAAGAGGTTTCAGTTTTGTTGAGAAAAAAAAAATCATATGCTGGTCACCGACCTAAAGTGTAAGCATTTTTGTACACCTTATTGCAGGTTGCCATTGTGCCTTACTACTATTGCTATAGCTAGAAGAGTCAATTTTTAGGAGTGTACATAAAATAAATGGTCCATGAGAAGATGATATCTTAGTCACTATGGAAGCCGGACTGAATAAGTATATGGTATCCCACCACCATAGTCTCCAACAGTTATAAGTTGTTGCTAAATTCAACCTCTTACCATCTCTCCATACCTTACTTTTAGGCCCACATGGGCTTTAGCTTGTATAGCAAGCTTTTAAAAGCAATTATCAAAGCTTTCAGCAGGCTTCGGACAGCTTTCTGAAATTCTAGAAACAACTTTCAGCTCGTTTGGGGATGATCAAATCATTATGGTAGTGCTGGATGTCACTTTATAAAAACTGCCAGCAGACTTTTAGTAGATTTTAAGCACAACTGAAGGTTCCTGAAAGCATGCTAAGGGTTTGCTCAAAGAATTAAAAATAAAAAGCTGCCTGAAAGCTTTGCAATTGCTTTGTAACAGCTTGCTATCCATGGTGCTCTTATACAAGCTAAAGCATGTTCATATAAGGCTTTGAAAGCCAGATGTATCCTCTTTTCTTTTCATTAAAGGACACCGCAGATATTTAAATTCCTGACCATTGGGTTATAGAGCCTTTTTCAGAAGTAGGTCACCAGGCAAAAAATCAAAAGCACAGCCTAGGAATGAGTGCTATGATTGTCCCTGCATCGCCCTGTTGGAGGGTCATCTAACCTGGATTCAGCTGGACAACACCATGGCAGTAGTGTATATCATTTATCTAGGTGGCCTTGCTGCAACAAGAGCAGTAGAAAGAATCCTTCCAGCTTTGCCCACTGTTGGCAGGCAGACTTCTGCCATCACAGCATGATTCAGGGGACTGGGCCCTATATCCAGAAGTGTTCCAGAACCTATGGCACAGTTGGGGGTCACCAGAAGTGGACCTTCTACTGCACAGGTTCTGAAGGTACTCTGGGCAAGTTGTCTCCAAGTACAGGATCTTTATCTGCACCCTTTTTCATCTGAAACTTTTTCCATGTCTGCTCTGCTGGATCGAGATGGAGGGCATTGCAGTGATCCTCGTGATTCCTGATAGGCCCAGACGGCTGTGATACTCTGACTAGCTAAATTACTGGTGGATGCTTTGTGAGCTCTCCCCACTAGATTTTTGATCTCATGGACTGCTTTACTTTCTGGCTTTTCAGTCACTGCCTTTAACGGCATGGCTGTTGAAGCCCCAGTCCTAGGAGACAGAGGTCTCTCTGAATGGTAATTCTTGTGCTCTGAGCATTAGGTAGTCTACTTTCCACAAAGGTCCGCCTTTGCACATGGATAGAATGCTTTGCTGGGCTCCATATCAACTATTGCACATGAGTACCATCTGAGGTACATCCCAGTTCTTGAGATCTAATTCAAAGTCCGCTAGCTTTCTATTCCTTGATAGGCGTTTGTATAGAGGGTCACCTGTGTAGTTCTTCCTGTACAGTTTCCTGTGACTGTTGAATTGAGTATGTTTGCTTTTTTTTTTTTTAGTTGCCTCAGCTCCTTTTAACCTGTTGGGAAATTCTGCTTTTCCACTTTATTCTCTGTCAGTGGGTGCAATCCCTCTGCGAGGCACGTTTTCTGTCTTGTAAGAATGTAAGAATTCTCTCTGGTCCTAAACAGGGATAGAGTGGTTTTGAGGCCCAATGTCTTCTTTCCTAATGTGGTTTCAGCTTTTCTGACGTCTCCAGGTGGAACTAACACTTGCACTTTTCTTTATGTCTGTAGAAAACTGCTTTGGAGGAAGTTCCATATTCTGTTCACAGATCATGTGTCCTATAAGGGGTATTGTACCTTTCCTGTCTTAGGGCAGTTGCTTTGTTTGCCCATCCCTCGGTAGAAACTGCTTTAGGATGTCCCATTGGTCAGAAATGCAAGCTCTCCGCTGAGTCCTTCAATGAACAGAAGAGAAAATAGTATTTTTGTACTGCTTGTGTGTGAGTTGCCCCTAGCAGATGGCGGCTTTGGCCACTGTCAGGGGGTTACCTATAGGCTGCACTTTTTTTTGTGTCCTACTTATGATGAGTGGCACTAGAACCCAATGATCAGAGATTGAAAACCTCCAGTGTCCTTCAATGCATGCAGTGGAAAGGATTTTACATATACAGTATATAAAATATGTATATATGTTTTTATACAAGTATAAGATGTATATAGGATCTCTTTTGACAGTTCAGGCTCTTGCACCAGTGCCTTTCTTTTTATTATCTGAATGCATGTATCAGGTAAATACCTAGTAAATAGTTTTCCAAAAAGATATTTGACCTATATTTACATATGTGAAATACATTGTGTTTGGTAATCATATATACTAGTTCTACCTTTTTTTTTTAAATTTGTAGATGTTGATCATTTAAGATATCCAAAAATAGAGCACTATAATCTTTTTACATGTCTAAGAAATTGCTGCTGTATAATAGCCAAACATCGTGTGTTGTGAGGTGCATATTTCATATTTGCAATTTCCTGACACAGTAGAGTTCAAATCTAAACATGGAAGCTTCTGTTACTTGGATAACAAAGAACCTTCTGCTTCTTCTCTTTTATTAACAGAATCCTTACTTTTATAGTTAAATGTTCAGTAATCAACACTTGTACTCGAGGAAGAAACTTGCCCCAGAAGGAACTGCAAAAGGGTCAAAGGTGAACACTAAAACACGCAATTAATTCTCATAAGAGGATTAAGCCACTCATGTTCACTCTGAATCAGAAAAATGAATTGTGAATACATTGTTCAAATCCAAGAATTTAGATGTCAAGACCAATAACTGTGAAATGGAGGAAGTGAGCACACAGGAGAACCAAGCACAGGAAACTAATAAAAGCCTCACATCACAGGCAATACTGATGAACGTTAATGCATCCAATTAACCAGAGCAAATGCTTCAGTGACGTCAACTGTTGAACAGCAGTCAGCTTACTATTTTATAGCTATATATACATTGAAACACATCAGACCTTTCCAGTGCATGGTCAGTCCAGCAGCGTATTATAGTAAACGATAGGGATGCAGGGAAGAACAAATGGAAATAATCCATTGCAGAATGCAGTTATGTAACCTGAAGGTCAACTACACTTTTGTTTTAGAAATCAATATTGTACTAAGCCTGGCATGCTTATTAGAGCCTCTATAGAAATGCTAGACCTTTTTTCACACCCAATAATATTTGGTCATGATCTGCTTAACTTGTTCCTCCATGTGGCCACCATTTTGGTTAATTTTAGCAACAAGTACACAGGAATTACTATCCAGTCTTCTACAAGTCCCAACATTCAACACACCTCAAACAACATATTCCCACCCTCTACATCTGTTCCCCTCATGTGTTAGCCAATTGGTTGAAACATGTACATTAACAAGATCTTTCTTGCTTACTAGGAATTGTCAACTTCAACTGAGTGTGTAATGCCAACATATCCAGCAATTGACTAAGTGGTGGGCAGGGTGAACAGTGGGTAGAGGGTTGGAACAAGTTTCCTTATGTGCTCTTTGTATTACTTTAAAGAAGAACTCTGGCCAACATTTTTATTGACTCTTGCAGTGGGGCTACCCCTGGACTGCATGGGTTAACTGCTCATTTTTGTCTTGGGACTAAAATAAAAAATGTTAAGCCCATCCGATCCTCGGAGCCAGCTTGCTCTTAGACTGGTCCTTCCAGTGTCTCTCCCCTTCCAATGAAGCATTCTAACTATTCTCAAGTTATCACGTCCATTTAAATGTATAGGGGACAAGAGGATGCTGAGGGACATCATTGCAGCAGAGGAGAGGGGCTGGGGGGAGCGTTGTGACAGCTGGCTGCCCCCCAGTTTCGGGTGAGTATAACTTTTCTTTATTTTAGTCTCTAGACACAAATGAGCGGTTAACCCTTGCACTGCAGGGTTAGCCCCACTGCAAGGGGTAATAAAATGTTGCCCCTAGAGTTCTGCTTTAAGGACAAGTTTACTTTAAAAAATAAATGACACTCCCCATTTGATGCTACAGCAAGATCCATAGTAGAAGAACCAAAAAAGAAAAGAATTTAAAAATAAAGCGTGAAAGATATAATGCAGAGAAAACCAGAATGGAGGTGCAATGTCGAGCAATCTGTTCAACAGGTTGGAGCCATTGCAATTAATATTTTCCTTCACCTGCTTGATTTCTGGTTCTGGTATTTGCAGCTACACAAAGCACGTGTTTGATCTCTTGATTAGCACAGAGTAAAGGAGGCAATCCGCAGGCCCAGGCACATTCTGTGCAATCCTCAACTTGATCTTTGGCATGCACCCCACCATTTCAGAATGCGGGATCACTTGTTAAAGCTAAACTCTGGGCTGGAGAAAAAGGTAAAGTGCAACTAAAGCCAAGTGCCCTGCACCCTCTGCAATGCCTACTCATGTTGTAGGCTCCATTCCCTCCTGAGCGGTTTTCCGTGGGTATTTGGCCCTACGGAACCGCACTAAACATAAAAAACAATGCATTGCAATGGGCACTGTTCAGACTATTGCGGCGGCCGCGCGGTATGAAACTGGACATCATGCAAAATAGTACAAGGATAATTTTATGAGCAGATTCTGCATGTCCCGGCTATAGTAATAGCTGTAAACGTGTGGAATCCATGTGTATGTTAACGTTTGCGTGGTTGTCCGTGCAAAAAGCTTGTATGAGGTCCCGGGATGTGCGCCCCCTCCGCGGCTCCCCCCCTCCCGCTGGTCCCGGGCTCCGCTGTGCCCGGTGCGAGCCCAGGACCAGCATACTGCCTCTGTCACAGGGTATCAGAGGGAGGTCGGTACACGAGCTCCCTCCGGTCCCCTCTCCTCTGCAAGAATGCGGAAGTGTTGTATATTACTTCACTTCCGCATTCTTGTGTCACTCTCCAGCTTCAGAAGCCTAGGGGGTTCCTAGGTGACATTAGGGGTCTTGGAGACCCCTGATGTCTCCATAAAGAGGACCTGTCACATATTTTGCTATCACATGAGGGGGTTTTCTTAGCCTCTTATGTGATAGCAATACAGTTAAGTGGGGGGGGAAAAAAATGTAAGTTTCCCGCCCAAAATTGTAAAGTTACAAATAAAAAAGAATTAATTTATTTTTTTTAAAGTCCCCCCCATACATACACGCATGCAAACAGGCGTCGGTGCGAAAACGACGATTTCGCCCATTACGCCGCACATGTTACATATCGTTGCGACCGTCGGAATAAGAGCAATCATTTTAGGGCCATCAATCACTGATAACATTAAACTGATGAGCGGTAAAAGCTTTTAAAGCGTCGACTATGGCCAATTTTGGGTATGGTAGTGTTTTGTGATTTTGCAGGTGCGCGCAATTTGAAAGCTTGACATGTTTGGTGTCTATTTACCCGACGTGACCCCCGTCTTTTATATTTTACCAAAAATATGGGTAATAATCATTGTTTCCTAATATAATGAAAAAAATAATTAAATAATAATTTAAATAATTTTTCCTTAATAAAGTAAAAAATAAAACCCCCAGTGGTGATTAAATACCACCAAAAGAAAGCTCTATCTGTCCCCCAAAAATGGTATAAAATTCATTTCAGTACAGCGTTGCATGACGGAATAAACGTCAGTCAAAGTACCGCAGCGCTGAATACTGAAAAATGGCCTGGCCAGGACGGGGGTCTAAACACCCCGGTCAGCAAGTGGTTAAACAAAAGAAAAAACATCTGGAAGGGGATGGTACAAGGAAAAAGCTCTGTTACAATGTGCACAACTTATTTTGATGGCATCAGTTTGTAACAAAGTCCACGTCGCATGCTAGGCTTCCCTGAGAACACTGCAGCATGATATGCTGGAGTAGTATGTGGAGGCCCTGGGCAAGTATCCTTGGCATATAGAACCCATGGACTCTAGCAGCCATGGGCATGAAAGGGCAGCAATGGAGCAGACAAAATCTAGAGCAGTTGTCCACGGCAACCAATCGGCTGTCTTTAGTTTGTTCAGTTAAGCTTTGAAAATGAAAGAGAGCTGATTGGTTGCCATGGGCAACTGTTCCAGATTTTGTCTGCTCCCGTTTTGATTAATTCCCCTCACTGAGTGTTTACCTGCATTTAGAGAAAATACAGAGGCAGATTAGATACTCTGAATGTGTAAACGCACATACATTTAACAGTTTAACACATAAACAGTTTGTTTATACTTCCCAGATCATTTCTCCTACATTTAGATAAACCAAACGCAGGAGGCTAATGTGAATGTGGTCTTAGAGAAGCACGTTAGCCCTCATTCAGACAACAGTCGTGGGTGGGTGTGTGTGTGTGTGTGTGTGTGTGTATTTTCAGGTGTTTTTCAGCTTTGAGTGCTTTTGTCAGGCTGCATTCACACATAGTGTTTGCGGCCCCTGCACAGAAGACCGTGCGGGATGAAAACGCTAATGTTTTTCAATCTGTGCAGAACGTGTGTAATCCACTGGATTGCAAAACAAATGGCAAACGCACTCATCAATTTGTTACCAGCTTTCCAGCAAGGTGCACATGGAAGGGCTTAATACAGTACAGCAGCAAAAAGTTCCCCAGCACACTCACCACCCAGCATGTAAAAAAACTTGTCTCACCACTAAAGTTAATAACAGAGGTTTGGATACACGTCTTCTGCAGAAAATGTGACAGCCGCACAGCCGCGCCAAGGCACCTCTTATAGTGCGGTCCTAACTCTAAACTATTGCTCCAATGCAATCCAATGGGGCAAAGGGTCCTGCTGTCGCGGGTCGTGTGTCGCTACAGCAGGACCCTTTTTGGAGCGGATTTAGCCGCAATTCAAGCTTGCTCAATGCGAGCTTGAACGCGACATTGCGCGGCAAATCTCGCGATGTCGTGCAATATGCAAATCGCGCGACAAACGCGCGATTTGCATATCGCGCAGTGGGAACGGGGCCTAGGGCTTCGTTCACACTGACCACTTGTGTTTTTATGCACAGATCTGTCTGCAAAATCTGTCAGGATGGAAGCTTTGTTTATACTTCCAGACGCTTACAATTACACGCATGAAACAGTGCATTTGCATGCCATTTGAAGTTAAAATCAATTCCTGGACGCTCCTTTCTTCTAACTGCAGCTAAACTGCAGAGAAAAGCATCTAAACACAAGGAGGGGATTTATCAAAACTGGAGCAGACAAAATCTGGAGCAGTTGCCTATGGCAACCAATCAGCTTCTCTCTTCAGTTTCTTCAGTTAAGATTTGAAAATTAAAGAGACGCTGATTGGTCGCCAGGTGCAGCTGCTCCAGATTTGATACATTTCCCTCTAGGTGTGACTAGATCCATTAGAAATCATTAGGTGCGTATATACCGGTATTTAGAAAACCATTTAAACGCCTCTAATCGCACCCAGTGTGAATGGAGCCTTACTGTTATTTTAGCTCCCTAGGCACAATAAGCACTTAACCCTTGTAGTGCTGGGGTAGCCCCACTGCAAGGGTTAAGATTTGATTTGCCCGGAGTTCTGCTTCAAAGTGTGCCTGCTTCTTCTTCTTCTCTTGCAATCTATCCAGACACCAGAATGTCATGGAGCAGGGTCCCTGGTCACGTGTCTCCTCATCCTGTGCCCGGGAAGAATGTATACATATCTGAGAGCAGATAGCAATGCGCATGTGCACCTCATACTGTCTCACCCCCTTCTATGAACTGCTTTATAATAGTATCCCCCAGCCGTTCCCCGACCCCTCCCTCTATCTGCCTGCTCTTCTCACACACTTCTTCATTCCCGAACACACTCACCACCCGCAGAGAGAGACCAGCTCAGCTGCCGTGTAGACTAAGAAGTGTATGAGCCGAGCACTCTTTCCTCGCCTCCTGCACTCTGAGGCCACGCCCCGTCACATGATCTCCCTGTTCAGAGGTCACTGTTCTGGACCTGAGTCCTGCCAGCTTGGCTCACTAATGGCCCCAGTAACTCATTTACAGACACTAAGACACTTCTCTTCTCACACACTATAAATATATATTATTCAGAGAAAAGATACAGCTCCCCTCTGAACTTTTATTTCTCATTTTTTTTTATTAAACAAATTCCACCAAAAGAAGCAATTCCATTTCTGTAACATGACACGGCAGTGTAGCTGCTGACAATGGGAAGGTCCCCTGTGGGTACACTGCAAGGATTGTAAAGGCTAAGGGTGCCCACACACCTTACGATTATCGTACGATAATCGCGGGAAATCCCGCGATCGTACGATGTTCCTAAGGTGTGTGGAAGCCGTGCGACCTCTACTACTGTAAGGTCGCACGACTTTAAACTTACTGACATGTTTGAAAACCCGCCGAGCATCGTACGATGTTCGGCGGGTTTGTGGCATGTCTTAGGGTGCCCACACACCTTACGATTATCGTACGATAATCGCGGGAAATCCCGCGATCGTACGATGTTCGTAAGGTGTGTGGAAGCCGTGTGACCTCTACTACTGTAAGGTCGCACGACTTTAAACTTACGGACATGTTTGAAAACCCGCCGAGCATCGTACGATGTTCGGCGGGTTTGTGGCATGTCCGTACGATAACAGCCGCACGGGCCGGTGTGCGCAAGCGCACACTGCCCGTTCGGCATTGCGGTCATCGGAAGCCCGCCCCTCAGGGGGCGTGGCTTGCGATCATCGCAAGTACGATCTGCCTATGCAACATAGGCAGATCGTACGTTTTTTTAAGTACCTTACAACCATCGCAAGACAAAAGTCTTGCGATGGTTGTAATGTGTGTGCCCAGCCTTAGGCTACTTTTCTGACCACTCAAATTTAGTGTGCAACATGAAGGGCTTGTTCACACCGAATGTGGTGCGTTCCAGAGCGGTAGCTGCTGTCCCTCACAAAACTTCCCCTGCGTTCTGGGGCGGGAGGGGGCAAGGCGGTGCATTGAATTCAATGGTACCACTTCCACAGTGCGATCGGACGTGTGGCAAAACTTTGCCTGCATTCTGTTCCACTGCAAAAGCAAAAAAATAGAGCAAGCAGCATTTTTTGCGTTGGCAGTGGAACAGAATGCAGGCAAAGTTTTGCCGCACGTCCGATCGCACTGTGGGCGTGGAAGTGGTACCATTGAATTAAATGCACTGCAACGCCCTCTCCCGCCCCAGAACGCAAGGGGAAGGTTTGTAAGCTACTGCTCTGGAACGCACCACATTCAGTGTGAACAAGCATGAAATGTGGTTACACACCCCAAATGACCCCCCTCTTACCAGGATTCAGTATACATTTAAAATTCACACAAGAAAATATCGTGCCAATACGTTTTTTTTTAGCAAGCAAGCACTGGTGATCTCAGATAAATCACCAACCTCATAGCCATGCACATGAAAAGTGCCGCACTACAGTTCAAATGCCACAGATCAGTAAGTGCGTATAAGGGATTGTATGCACACCTCTGATGGAGTCGGTGTGACGTAACGCGCGTAGGGTGGAGCTGGTGACACAGAGAGGTAGGAGGCGCATCCTAGTACTGCCAGTGCTTCACCCAAGGATAGGAGCAGTCTTTTAGCTGCCTCCATCCTTGGTTACCATTCTCTGTTATTCATGTGAGGAGCTTTTTAATAATATCTTTATTCATTTTATTTTTAAATAAAGGGATCTTTTGCAAAACACACTGTCCACTGTCAAACTCCTACAGGGGAATTTATCAAAACTGGAGCAGACAGAATCTGGAGCAGTTGGCAACCAATCAGCTTCTGTCTTCAGTTTGTTCAGTTAAGGTTTGAAAATGAAAGAGAGAAGCTGATTGGTTGCCATGCACAGCTGCTCCAGATTTTGTCTGCTCCAGATATGATAAATTCCCCTCAAGGTATCTGGTTATCTGGTGGTTGACAACAATATTAAGCCTGATGAAGGGGCCCCGTGCGCCCCCGAAAGCGCTTGTTTTCATTTGACATGGTTCTCATTAAATGATCACATGGTTATCCTGAAAGGACTTTTAGTGTGCTGGTGACATGTCTTCAAGTGATTCATGCAACTAGCAGCGCCATCCGCAGTCATTGAGACCACCCTCTCTTGTCTTAAGGTGCCCATACACCTCCCGATTATCGTACGATAATCGCGGGTGATCCCGCGATCGTACAATAATCGGCAGGTGTTTTGGCAGCGTGCGACTGCTTCTACTGTAAGGTCGCGCGACTTTTGTCTTCCGAGCGCGCTGCAAAACCTGCCAAAAATCGTACGATTTTCAGCGGGTTGGTGGCGTGCTCGGAAGACGAATGCTGCACGGGCCACTTCACTGCCCGCTCAGCACTGCAATCATCGGATGATCGCAAGTACAATCTGCCTGTCCAAGATGGGCAGATCGTACAAAATTTTAATCACCTTACAACCATCGCACAACAAAAGTTGTGCAATGGTTGTAAGGTGTACGGGCAGCTTTAGGAGTATCCACTAAGGAGTGCAAGAGTCTCATACATTCAAATATCAGTGGAGTACAGGTCAGTGACATCCACATAGCCACATCATCCATTCACCGATTCATTCACCTCAGCAGAGGGACTCAGATCTCAGTGGAGTACAGGTCAGTGACATCCACATAGCCACATCCAGACTCAGAGTTGCTCCCCCACCCTGTCGAAGTTCTCCATTCAAAATTCCATCCAAACATCCAAGTGCCCCTCATGATCCATCACAGAGGTGAAGCTTCAAATCGCCTCATTCTCCAGTACTGCGTTATTAATTTAGGAGCAGTTTCTTTGTTCGCTTTTCTATTTTCCCGGCAGTGCCCCTTCTAATCTGTCATGGAGGAGAGACTTGAATTAAGTGATTTCAAGCCTCACCACCATGGTGGATCAGGAGGGGCACCACTGCACCAAAAGAAAAGAGCACCAAAGCAGGTCTAAGGACACTGATCCACCACGGAGGTCCGCTACAAAGGGATACATTATACAACAATGCAGAATACCATAAGCTATGGAGGACTACAAATCCCAGCAATACATTATACATCAATGCAGAATACCCCCATCTATAGAGGACTACAAATCCCAGCAATACATTATACGTCAATGCAGAACACCACCAGCTATGGAGGAATAAAAATCCCAGCAATACATTAGTCAGCAATGCTGAATACCATCGGCTATAGAGGACTACAAATCCCAGCAATACATTATACGGCAATGCAGAATAATCTGAAACTACATACTCTATGTTGCTCCGAGGGGGCGGCCTAAGGTCTCCAGGGTCTTAGCAGGGCTGCACATGGTCTCAGGTGGGCTGTTTGGAGTCTCACTAGGGCTGCGTGCGGTTTCACCAGAGCTGTGTGGGGTCTCACTAGGACTGTGCAGGAGGTGGGAATGAGGAGGAGGTGCGCCAGTGTTCTGTCAAAAGAGCCAATTCAGCAAAATCTCCAAATACATCGCTCCTGGGAGATTTGGAGGAATTGGCGTTACTGCGCATGCCCGACACCTTACGACTAAACCAGGAGGATTACTATACCACAGCTTAGCGCATACGTAAATAGCATTAATAACTCACATGTCGAGTTCTTCAACACCTGTGAGTGCGCAAGTGCGTGTAATGTTAGTATGCTGTTGGGCATGTGCTCTAACGCCAATTCGTCCAAATCTGCTGGCAAGTTACAGAAAACGGGCACACATCTCAGCTTTTACACCCCTAAGGCTCCATTTACACATTAGCGTTTTTCCACGCGCATCTGTCCGTGTGGAAATGCACTAAACACAAAAGGCAATGCATTTTAATGAAACCTGTTCACACCTGCATGTTCGTATGTGTGTACAAAAACGCACGAATGTGTGGAAAAGACGTGCGTATATTAAACTTTGTGCGTTTTTCATGTGTGCGTACCAACGCGTGAAAAACTGCGCTGAATTTCAAATGCCCAGGTATGAATGGAGCCTTAAGCGTTCCTAAGTGCTCCTGCTGACCTCCATATCAATACTTTGCCCTGTAGGGATGTGGGCATCCCTACCATCTCTCTGACATTACTGGTTGTCAGGCGCTGAGCAGGAATCCGGCAAGAGCATCCCAGGTTGTTAAGAGCTGAGAGCGGAGATGTGCATGGCCCTTAAATATCTCCCCACCCGGCTATTACCAACCAGGGACGCTCAGCCCAGGAAGCCTGCCGCCCCCCCATGTGACTTAAAGAGAAGCCGCCTGAGGCAATAGCCTCAGGCTGCCTTATTATAGGGATGGCCCTGCATCCACTGATCACTATTGCAATGCTTGGCAAGCTCCACTGAGAAGGAAAAAAAATAGACGCCCATTTTTTTCTTTTAATACTGTGTTTTCATGTATTGGTTTTAGGGATGCAACTATACCAATTCCGCTATCTGAATCGTACTCGTGAAAATGCCCTGATACTAAGCACCGAACCCGGCACTTTACATTTTTAAACGGAAGTGACTGCCTGAGTACCTGCATTTGCTGGGGACCTCGGCAACTTTCTTGTGAACCGCACGTTGCGGTTACAGTGCCGGACACACATTTCCTCCTTCTTCCTGGGGAACCCGCAAGACCCTCTGGACCCCGGGTGAGACACTGCAAAGCCTACTTAGACCCTGCACGGCCCTGGTGAGACCCTGCACAGTGCTCCTGAGATCCTACACAGCCCACCTGATACCCTCCACTGCCCCCCTGATACCCTCCACTGCCCCCCTGAGATCCTCCGCTGGAGACATCAGGGTGGTCCCCCAGAGCAGCACAGTGTATGAAGCTTCATATTATTTTGCATTGCTGTATAATGTATTGCTGGATTTGTAGTCCTCTATAGCCGGTGCCATTCAACATTGCTGTATATTGTATCACTGGGACTTGTAGTCCTCTATAGCTGATAATATTCTGCATTGCTGTATAATGTATTGCTGGGATGTGTAGTCTTCTATAGCTGGTTGCCATTCAACAACATTGCTGCATAATCTATTGCTGGGATTTGTAGTACCTCTACAGCTTGGAGTCTGGCAAAACTACCAGGGTTGCAGCAGTTGCAGTTGTGACCGGGCCCTGGCGCTCCACCGCTGTCCTAAAATCCTTAGTCTGTATTGTTTTAGAAAAACTGTCACATGACACTAAAAAAAAGTATCAGTAATTGGTATTAGCGAGTAATTGAGGAAAAGTATCGGTACTCGGTCTGGAAAAAATATTATTGTTGTATTCTTAATTATTTTTTTATTTTATTTTTTACAAAAACCTTTGTTGTAGATGAATATCTTTTCTGTTCTCAAGAAATAACACACAACCTGAAAAGCAGACTGTTTGCATTCGGGGGTTGTGCAACCATATGCAAACACATGTTTACACGGGTCTGGCATATACCCCCATACAGCCGTTGACCTCTATGGGAGTCTGTATGCAGAATATGTGGCTCCCTGGCAGGGAAAATACTCCAACTAAGTCCCCGTTCACACCTAAGCATTCACGTTCACACCTAAGCATTCACATTCACACCTAAGCATTGAAAAGCGTGCCAAACTCAAGGAAAAGAGCACACTTTGACGTGGATTCATGGAATGCATCAAAATGCGATTGCAGTGCCATTACTTGTTAATTGCACTCTAAACACGGCCTAGCAAATGTGCTTTTTTGTTCAAACGGACGCATGTCGTAGATTTTGCTACAAGGTACTTTTCCCATATTTGTTGTGCGTACGGCACCCATTGAAATCAATGGGGAATGCATGGCAAACGCAGGAAAAAAATTCCCATGAATGTGCAAAAACGAGCTTCGCCAGAATTAAGAGCGGATAATGGGTTTGTCATCCACACTGCACATTACTGGGAGTTTAAAGGAGAACTATGAGGTGAGTGCTTTTCACTCACCTCATAGTTCTAGCCGACCTGTGACAATGAGACTGTCACAGGTTGGCTCAGTAGATCGGGAGGTGAGCGAACACATACCGGTGTTTGTTCACTTCTCGAGACACTAAAAAAAAGTATCAGTAATTGGTATTAGCGAGTAATTGAGGAAAAGTATCGGTACTCGGTCTGGAAAAAATATTATTGTTGTATTCTTAATTATTTTTTTATTTTATTTTTTACAAAAACCTTTGTTGTAGATGAATATCTTTTCTGTTCTCAAGAAATAACACACAACCTGAAAAGCAGACTGTTTGCATTCGGGGGTTGTGCAACCATATGCAAACACATGTTTACACGGGTCTGGCATATACCCCCATACAGCCGTTGACCTCTATGGGAGTCTGTATGCAGAATATGTGGCTCCCTGGCAGGGAAAATACTCCAACTAAGTCCCCGTTCACACCTAAGCATTCACGTTCACACCTAAGCATTCACATTCACACCTAAGCATTGAAAAGCGTGCCAAACTCAAGGAAAAGAGCACACTTTGACGTGGATTCATGGAATGCATCAAAATGCGATTGCAGTGCCATTACTTGTTAATTGCACTCTAAACACGGCCTAGCAAATGTGCTTTTTTGTTCAAACGGACGCATGTCGTAGATTTTGCTACAAGGTACTTTTCCCATATTTGTTGTGCGTACGGCACCCATTGAAATCAATGGGGAATGCATGGCAAACGCAGGAAAAAAATTCCCATGAATGTGCAAAAACGAGCTTCGCCAGAATTAAGAGCGGATAATGGGTTTGTCATCCACACTGCACATTACTGGGAGTTTAAAGGAGAACTATGAGGTGAGTGCTTTTCACTCACCTCATAGTTCTAGCCGACCTGTGACAATGAGACTGTCACAGGTTGGCTCAGTAGATCGGGAGGTGAGCGAACACATACCGGTGTTTGTTCACTTCTCGATCCTGTCACTGCTTTCTGCCGTGACGGGGGAGGGGTGGATTCCCCCCTCCCCGCTCCGATCCGCCAGCGCTGACTGGTGGAACGGACAGGGGAGGGGGCGGGTACAGCTGGCTCTGCCTCTAGATAGGCAGAGCCAGCTGTCACTCACGCAGCTGTGCGGATCCCGTCATCTAAGTCGGGATCCGCTCCAGCTGCGGCATCTCAGTATACCGCGAGCTGTAGCTCGCGGTATACTGAGCTTAGGGTAACGGGAGGACGCTAGTTTATGTCCTCCGGTTACCCTAAGAAGAACTATGGGGAAAAGCCTTGACCCCATAGTTCTCCTTTAATTGCTGTGGAGTCCTCTGTGGATGCACTCACACATTGCACATTACTGTGTAGAACTTGTGGTCCAGGCGCAGTGTGAAGGATGGAGGGCCACAGACTGAAGTAAGGGTGGCCCAGTAACTGGCAATGTAAGCATTTACCGGGGCACTCTTTCTCCTGTCCAAGCCCCCCCAAGTGGTGGAATTTTAGGGCCCGGTCGAAGCTGCACCCACTGTGACCCTGGTAGTTCTGCCACTGTATAGAGGACTACAAATCCCGGCAATACATTATACAGCAATGCAGAATACCATCAGCTCTAGAGGACTACAAATCCCAGCAATACATTATACAGCAATGCAGAATACCATCATCTGTAGATAACTGGTTTCTGTGTCCCGTATTCTTGTCCTCAGTGCCAGGGAGCTCTGGGCCAGTCACTGGGCACAGGGCTCATGCCTGCTCCTCTGTCAGGGACCAGAACACCTGCAGGTGGCGCCGGAGCAGACCCTGCATTTCCAGTGCCCACCTGCAGGTGTCTCCAGGCAGCCAGGGGCTGTCAGGGACCTGCGCGCCTCCAGGTGGCACTGTGACTCTGGAACCAGGGCCTGCACTTCCAGGGCTCACCTGCAGGTGTGTGCAATTAAGCACCACCTGCTGATAATCTGGGAGGGTATTTAATCCCTCCCTGCAGTGAGCCTGGTGCCACAGTATTGTTGCCCTAACTTGAATCCTGAGTCCTGTCACCATTTCCTGATTCCTGTGACCTGACTCCTGTATCCTGGTGCCCCCTTGTACCCTGATCTTTGCCCCGTGGCTCCCCGTGTGTTGCCTTGCTCCCCAGATTTCACTTGCCCTGTTGTCTGTGTTTGTATTTGCATTCAGTTAGTTATTATTACTTGTTTGTGGTTACTTGTGGGTGTTGGTGGGGTTGTTTGTGTTTATATGATTTTGGTGTGTCTAATAAACTGCATGTTCATAAGCTCATTGGCAGTCTGATGTGGTCACACATTTGGTCCTCCCGTGTGGGTACCTGCATGCGGTATGGGGACACCCGCGCACGGTACCCTGACATCCTCATTGATGGGCTGCTCCTAGGTTTTCTTGAATGTGTTCCCGCATCCCCCTGCAATCCTCCTGCCACTACTAGCCTTGGGGGGCTCTCTACTGAGACAAATTAGGCTGCCGTGAGGCCCCAGCGTGGGCTGAGGTGACCAAATTTGCCTGACCAGAATGCAGCTCCTGCTATCGGGCAGAGTGGCGGTGGGAGCAGCACTTTTCTTGGGGGGAGGGGGGGGGTGCAATTGCCCCGTTTCTATTGGGTCTAATGTACTTTTTCTGGCGTTTGGCATTTTACAGCTTGTGACAAAACGCCCAGGTGTGAACAGGGGCCATTGAAATGAATGCGATTTCTTGCGTTGAGATTTTATTTTGCATTTATCTTTGAGTGTCAAAATGCCCAGGTGTGAACAGGGGCTCAGTCTGCAGCTGGCACAGCACTAGAGCCTACAGCAATCACATGGCCGGGCGGATGTCATTTCTGCCCCTGATTTAGAGTCTGCAGTTGCTACAGTGGAGCTGAACCTCCCACCTGCACCCAGCAGCACCTTGCCTGTCTATGCTTCAGATTGGCCTTGCACTTGCCCTTTCTCTCCAAATGTATCTTTACCTGCATCCATGGCTGCAGCCCACCATAATGTTGTGAGCCTCCAGCCAAAATGCAGTGCCTTTGCATTCATTCCCCATAGACTTCCGTGAGATCATCTTCTAAGCGTATTTTGCCTTGGGAGGTTGGCCCACAGATGCGTATAGGGTTTATCTGCATAAGATATCGTTTATATTTGGGGAGGAAGGATCACTGTAGATCAAGGGAGGGGCAAAAGGGATAAGTGCACCTAAAGTCAACTTATCCATTGAAGTGACTCTTTTACCAGCTGGAAAAAAGGAAACCTTTTAATACCTACCTGTCCCAATCTTTGCTCTCTTGAAGAATTACCACTGCTGAAAAATCTGCATCCAACACACTTTCAGGTGTGCTGAACGCCTGGTCCCAAACTGCGCACTGTGGCTTCACCTGCCGGCCCCTGCATCACTACTGTGTTTTGTTGTGATATAAGAAACACAGCAAAAGGTGAGTATTAAAGTTTTCCTTTACTGGTATTCCTTTTTTTTCCTTCCAGGTAGGGACAAAGTCGCTGTTAATGCAAAACACAGAATGTGAGCAGATTTTTTTTAACTCCGCTATCCAGAAAAAGGAAAACAATATCTGCAAGAGAAAATATTTAATACCTCTCTAGTGGGTGCTGACTTCCCTAGGACACCATGTGTGCTTATACATTGCCTTCACTCTGACGTTTATGCTCTGACACTGTTAGATTTATTTGGGTCAGCTTGGATTTGATTTTTACACTCTGTTTATCACAGTGTTTGCACTCCCTAGGCAGCCTACTGATTGCCTGATGATGCTCTAAAGACGCTGATGTTACTCACTATGTGCCGCTACTGTCCACATGACCATGAGTCACTTGGATGCTCATACCAGAGATCAGCATGTTTGACTGAGTTGACTGGTCCTTCTCTCTGGCAGTAAGATACAACCTTTTAAACTTTTACATTTTAAGTAAGATTTTGGCAAGTTATAGCAATCATGTTTTATTATTGTCTAATGGTGGGAGTCTGTTCATTTGTGTTATGGTTTTTGGAAGAGCTGCACTGGTGTTGAGGGCGGGGTAATTTGTGGGTAAGAACCAGAGTGGTCTATTTGTAGTGGTAAGCTCCTGCAGGGAATGGGAGAGGGAAAGATACTATGAGCTGGGGGGGGGGGGGCATTTCCCTCCCTCCTCTCTGTTCCAGTGCTCATTGGGGGACAGATGGGGGCACAGCTGGCTCTGGCTCCACAGAGGCAGAGCCAGCTGTCAAATAGGCAGCAGGGTTGATCCCAACAAATATTGTTAGGATCTTTCCCAGCTGCAGCACAGGTCTGCGGTGTCAGCAAAAAGCGGACACATTAGTAAATCTTCTCCTTTGACCCAAAAGAGAGCAAAAGCAAAAAAAAAAAGGGTTTGGCTTTAGTTCGCTTTTAAGGCAGCCTATTTGTTTTAAATGCGCTGACAGTGCACTTTAAAATGTATATAAACCTTAACTCCATATTTCAGTATATTTGGCATCATTCCTCACTGTATACAGTTTTCTTAAGCAAATGAAAGCTCCTTTAGTTGGCCATTGGGCTGTCTATCTCAGTGTTTTTCAACCTTTTTTGTGCAAAGGCACACTTTTTTCATGAAAAAAATCACGAGGCACACCACCATTAGAAAATGTTAAAAAAATTTACCTCTGTGCCTATATTGACTATATATAAAGTAATTCTCTTGAATAGGAATCAAATAAACACAAAGAAATTATTTTATAATTACTTTATTATGAAATAATAAAGTATTTTATAATTGTTCATATTTCTGTTCAATCCATGACTTAACTTCACAGAAGGGGGGAGGAGTCCGGTGACGTCGATGTCCGTGACGTCACCGGATCTCCGACGGAAGACCCGGAAGCCGGCGGAGAGGTGAGTAACTTTGATCGATCAAAATAATTTTGATCGATCAAAGAAATTAACGATTTATTGACGGCACACCAGAAAATATCTCACGGCACACTAGTGTGCCGCGGCACAGTGCTTGAAAAACGCTGGTCTATCTGATAGACCTTATAGGCAGCCCAATGACCAACTGAAGGTGCACACACAGCAAGCTGACAATGCTGCTGCTAACTGCGTTGTCAGTGTGCAGCAAGAAGTTCTGTAAGAAACTATGTAACAGAATAACAAAAAAAGATATGAAATAAAAACAATATTCTGTGCTCTTAAAAATGAATGCATGTGATAAAACCCAACCCTTGCATGATGTACAAATAGATATTCAAGAATTCATAATATCAACATACAGCAGTATAAATACAAAAAAGAAACATAAATAAGTCTTATAGATAGGGATGTCCCGATACCACTTTTTCAAGACCAAGTACTGTCCCTCATGTACTTGCCGATACCAATTACCGATTCTTTTCTTAAAGGGACATGCAACATTTTTTCTAAAACAATGAGACAACTACTTATAGATTATTGTCCCAAACAACATATAAACAGTGATGATGAATCAGTAAAACAAATAATCAGTGCATATATTAATAATAATCCCAAGAATGAAGTGATCCAAAATAAACGCGATTAAATCCTTGTGTTCACTTTCTTCATATTTCATCAGTGAATGAAGTCATTATTGTATATAAAGTTCCACAATCTCTCGACTCTGTGCTTCAATTCACCATCAATTAATCATCAGTGATCCACCTCCGGGGGTGGGATTCTATCCTTGTAAGAACTGTAAAGGTTGTAGAATAACCAAAAAGGTGACAAATGGATGAAACATTTTTTTCTTTCAAATTCAAATGGAAGACATTTCGAAATTAAAGAATTTATTTCCTGTCATCCATAATACATAACCTACATATTGGAGTGTCCTTGTGGCCTCCAATATGTAGGCAGGACTACTAGAGAAGTACGTATTAGAAATGGGGAGCATATAAATAGTATAAAAAACGTATTTGATCAGCATAGCGTTCCAAAACATTTTAAACGGGTCCACAATAAAAACCCTTCGTTGTTGACCTTTTCTGGAGTGGACAGCCAATGAAGGGGTATTAATAGAACTAGAATGATCTCACAGAATGAGACTGAATGGATTTATATGCTGGATACAATGTTTCCTAAAGGCTTGAATATTGAATTGGACCTAAACTGTTTCATCAGTAATAACTGAGGTGGAAATCACTGGTGATTAATATAAGCCCTTGTATGCCATCAACCTCCCCTGTATGGAGAGGGAAAGATGTAATAACTATTAGTTTCTGGGATAAAAATACCAAACCCTTCCATGCTACCTTTAGGTTATCATGCTAACGAGATAACCAATAGCATGATAAATGTTAGGTAACTATGTGATCCATTCATCAGGGGTTAATTGTATATTTTATGCGTGGGCCCATTAGTTTTAAATGGGATAGAGTGACATCTGATGGGAGGTTTGGAATATAGTTTCTGATTTCTGATTGTGAGATAATTAGTAAGATAATGCACATGGGGTAACCTGATTCCAATGACCTATGGTACTATCTAGGGGGATGTAGATCTTGAATCTAATAATATTTATGTTTTATAGTACAATGTTTTTATCTAAGGATTTTATAAGTTACACATTGGGTAATAGAAATATGGTATATTCCTGTATATACGTACTAATAAAGCGTTAGAGCAGCGGTTCTCAACCTGTGGGTCGGGACCCCTTCGGGGGTCGATTGACAATTTGCCAGGGGTCGCCGGGAGTCTCCCGCTATTAGATAGCGGCTCCCGGCCGCCCGGGAGAGAAACACTTGCTCCCGGAAAGTGCTCTGCTTGGAATGCATAACTAGATTCCTATTGGCTATTTCACTTTGCAATAGCAAACTAGCTATTGCACCCGCCCCCTGCTCCTGTCAATCAGCAGAGGGGCCCTGCAGTTCTCCATCAGGTCCCCATCTAGTGATTATAATTATTATTAATAATAAGAGCTGACACCCTCGGCTTGTGTTGTATGGTTTGCCATTTTAGCTGTTACAACAGTGGTTCTCAACCTGTGGGTTGCTGTGTGATTTCTGCTGTGCTAGGTGAGAGTCCTCCTCAGCCCTCTCCTAACGCAGCAGTGTCAGTTCTCCCGCCACCCCGCCAGATGTCGCTGCAGCAGCCGCGTCAACCCTAAATTTTACCGTTGGGGGTCACCACAACTTGGCAAATGTTACCAAGGGGTCCCGGCCCTAGACAGGTTGAGAACCACGCCGTTAGAGACTCCCATCTGGGTATGTAAATGTGGTATCTGGGAATTATAAAAGGAGATCAAGTCAGTGTGTATGCTACCCTTGAGAAAGTCCATTGGATGAAACGTGGAGGTTTGGGAGAGACACCGAGCAGACTCATCATTTTCAGCTGTTGGTGATTCAGTGGAGAGGGATTTCAGTGGAGAGGGAGACATTAGACACCAGGGAGCTGTGCAGAGCGATTATAGACCACTGGGTGGTTGAAATTATCTGGTGAGTGTGCTAGTGTTTGCGCTTCTGGAGGTGGATCACTGATGATTAATTGATGGATGGTGAATTGAAGCACAGAAGTCACGAGTGATTGTGGAACATTATATGCAATAATTATTTAATTCACTGATGTAATATAAAGAAAGTGAACACAAGGATTTCATCATGTTTTATTTTGGATCACATCATTCTTGGGATTATTTCTATATGGACTATATATAAATTGGAGTGAACATTTTGTATATATTAGTTGTCACAAAGTATATGCACCTAGAGGTTTATAGAAACGATTGGGGATAGCGCAGTGTCTTTTGTTTAATATATTGTGGGAGACGTTTATATAGCTTCACTTTATTTCTGCAGCTGTCCATAGGGTGTTATTGAGGAGTCCGGGGACAGCACTATAGCGTGAATAATCATCTATTTTAACATAATACCTATCCACTTAATAATTCGTTTTTTGTGCACGGTTTACTAACCAAAAAAACAAAATGTCTTATTTATAGAAAAAAAATATGTCTTTAAACATGGTGAAATATCAATAAAGTGCTTCAGAGCAAACTTCATTCACAAAGTGCAAGTTGCAAGATCTGTGTAAAGTGGAGTCAGTGAGGTAGTGTACCAGATCCACTTGAGAATCCCCAAAGGTGATAAACTCATTTGCAAATTTTGACCCCCTTGAATAAAGAAGAAGGTCACAAATTGTGATGATTCCATATTCCAGGAAAAGTTGAATAGTCACAGTATTCCTTAACAAATACACTGTGCCAGGGAAAAAAAAAAGAGAAGCGGAAGAGGTTAATTGAGCAAATTAATCTTTATACAAAAAAGTTTAATAAAAAACCCAATATCCACTTACATCAAAATGTGCAATTAGCACTAAGAAATGAGTGTATACCAGACTACAACTTTCTGATGCTGTGTGTGCATGTGGCCCCCAACATGCATGATGATGTCACAGTGTTCATGCCCTGTCCTACGCATTTCATAGACTTCATCATCAGGACCACTCTGGAATAGAACTGTAAAGGCAGCACAAGATGATCATACTGGCAGGCCTGCAGTGGTAACAGGAAATTGTAATGTTGGCAGGCCAGCAGCGGTGGTAAAAAATGCAAAAAGGAATCATATGGTTTAGGTACTGACTGTGACTAGTGCCAGCAGCGGTTGGCATACATGACCTTTCCTGGCACACGTTGGCGTGGGAACAGTGATGGCTTCCTGGGTGAAAAAATGGTGACTGCCACTTTGCTACAGCAATAAACCCCAAACCTAAGACACTATCAACCAAAACTCTTTTTTATATTTACTATTTTTACTAGCAGAAACTTTTTAAAAAAGAAAGAAAATAACATTAAAAACAAAAAAAAACATAGGAGGGGAACAGCAGCTACACAGCAACAGACGTTGTTGCTGACACAAACGGTAGCCTAACAAGTAGTGTTGGGTCTTATCACTGTGTATACAATGGGTGGTACACACAACGTAATACAATTTACAGTAATGGAACACTGCATTGTGAATATGGAGGGGTACACTCCACTCTCTGTAGCCAACCACACTGAATTTACTGTAATGTAGCATTAACTCAATGCACCACTGTATGTAGCACTACAGCAGTCACTATCTCTCCCTGAAATTGCTCTGAATGTCAGTTGCCCCTATCTACTTCAACACACACTGACAAAAAGCTGTTGGGAGTGCTGACGTTTATATGGAGGGGACAGGCAGATTTGCAAACCCCGATTATTGGTCATAGTAATCCACCTGACCACAGTTCACGTGTCATACAAAGCATTATGGGGGTACATTTTGCTGTCAGTTTACCAGGTAAAGTTTTTAGTGAACCCTGCATTGCCACAAATTTGAATCACATCCCTACCAGAGAGGCACCAAGCTGTTTCAAACACTATGAATAAAGATTTCCTCTTGTTGGGTCATATCTTCCCCTTCATGACTGTTTATTTGCAGAGTATTGGAAGGTAAGTGACTTGTCTAGTTCACAGTATGCCTTTCTCCTTTTCCTCTTATTCCCAAGCTTCTTCCTGAAATAAAACTGCATCCTAAATGTGTAATGCAAAAATAACAGTGCCCTGAACTGCAGAGACAATACTAACTGCAAACCAGCACACACAACGTGACAAACATTAAACTCTTAAAAGTAGAAACATGTCGGTGGCTAGAATAATCACTTAGTTCTCGTTGGTTCTGATGTAGTTACTACTGAATCTGTGTCAGGAAGATTATCATTATAGATTTTAAGATTATATATTGTTGTCTAGCTTCTACTGCTTGGTTCTCTGGCACAACAATATTCTTTTAAACATGCTGACCTCCAAACAATTATTTCTCCCTCAGTATCCTCCAGAACAATTTGTTGTGATCCTTTTATCTCATTGTTGTAGGACTTTAGTCTAACAATAGTGTTTTGGTCTACATATTACTGGCCACAAAACTTTCTGTGCTGATCAAACTTTGGCACCTGGAAATGGTGGAACACATTAACAGACAACTTGACCCTAAATTTAGAATTGTAATTTCAAATTGGCAGGCCTGGTGCCCTCATTTGCCCAATTTATGAAGTTAAAGGATGCAGTTACTATAGTGAGGAAAATGTCACCTTCTTTATGCTGATGACACCCAAATCTATCTTTCCACTCCTCAGGTCACCCCCTCTGTGTTATCACGTGTCACTAATCTACTCACTGAGATATCAGCATGGATGTCACACCACTACCTCAAACTCAGTCTGTCCAAAACTAAGCTTATAATATTTCCTGCTCTCCGTATTCCGTCCCCCGCCTTCTCCATCACAATCACCAGCACTACAATCAACTCATCCCATCAAGCCAGGGTACTCGGTGTAATCCTTGATTCTAGCTCTCCTTTTAGTCCTACTTCCAATCACTATCTAAATCTTGCCGACTCAACCTCCGTAAAATGTCTAAAATTCGCCCCTTTTTAACAAACAAACCCACAAAGCTTCTAATTCACTCCCTTGTAATCTCTTGTCTCGATCACTGTAACTCCCTCTTTGTTGGCCTACCACTAAACAGACTATCCCACTTCAGTCTATCATGAATGCTACCGTCACACTCATCCACCTTACCAACCGTTGTCTGCCACCCCCTCTGCAATCTCTCCACTGGATCTCAATTGCTCAATGAACCATGGAAGAGCTCAGCATTGAAGGGCACTTATGTGGTCAATGTAAAAGTTGCAGAAAGTTGCAAGCAGTGGATATATGCAAAAACATTTAAAATAAAAAAGTTTTTTAATAGGTTAAAACTTACCTGTGTCTTTGCCACGCGCTCCCGTCCGAACATCTGAAGAGTCTTAGGATTCTGCAAAGGATGCACAGTTCAGATCTTCAGCTGAGAGACGCGGAGAGACACAACGTAAGTCTATAGAGCAGCGTGCACCCGCACAGACTCTGTGGAACAGGAAGTGCCAGCTAACACAGAGGAGTCAGCGCTGGATCGGAGAGCGGCACCAGCGCTGGAGGGACAGCTGAAAACTACATTAAAGAAGAGGATCGGATCAAGAGGCATCATTTAAGGCAAGTCCTTACACTAACATTGGTGGGGGAAACATTTTATCCTTTAATGTCACTTGAAGCTTGGTTGACTGGGTAAGCACTTTGGAGTTCTCCAGATGGAGTGCAGCCAGCTGTGGGTCTGTGATCTGTCTGCTGTGTCAGCTACCACCCTGTGATTTTGTAGGCTTGAAAGTCATAACTGTGTGTGGATCAACAGGTAAGGCACTAACAGTTAAAACGTAAGTTTGAGTACACAATGTGAGTTAAAGTATTAAAAAACAGAATGGTCATAGAACAGTCACTGTTGGTGTCATATTGTAACAGTTGCAAGTTAGTGCATTGGCATTTTATGTACCACTCACATGGGTGAAGAGCCTGGCTGATGCTTTGACTGGGCACAATGGAGTTTAACCTTTCCTGCTCTCACATCTATAGACCCCTTATGGGTCAAAGCAATTTTAACATTTTTTAAATCAGATTTTATTTTGAAAGTTTAGCATTTTTTAGTTACAAACACATCCCAAAACCACTCAGGGGCAATAATACAGTCACAAATAAGCAACAAGATCAGAATATATCATATACGTTGCAGAACATAAAAAGTAAGACCCGGACAACTAAGTAGAGCACAAACCCTTTACCTGAGTAAGGGGTTCAGATAAAGCATTGGTGGAGGTACATGAATAAGGCGAAATAACTGTATAGGCTGAAAAGGACAACAGGCATTTAAAAGATTTCCCAACCATACTCAATGTGAAACCACTATGGAAATCAGCAAAGGTATTCAGCGATTCTAACCAGGAAGACCAGAGCAATGAATATTCATGGAAGGCATTTGGTAGGTGAGTTTCTTGAAGGCAATTAGCCTATCAAGATCCAATAGCCAGGCTTCTGCAGAAGGAAGAATATTGAAGACCCATTTGAGAACTACCTTTCTGTTTGCTGCAAAAAGTGACCTTAATTGTGGAGGAATCAAAAAAAGATCTCAGAATGCAAATAAGTGGAGTGTTACTGAGTAAGAAGTCAAAGAAAGAATTTACAATTGAAATGACTCAGTCTCATTAAGGCAGCGATGTTGGCCAACTCCAGAGGTGCAGTATGTTTTTCTGGCTGAAGCCAAAATTGCACAACAATAATCATCCCTCAGACATTTTATCTGTAGAAATATGAGATTTGATAGCCACTGTGCAAAATAAACATTTATTTCTGTCAGTATATGGGAATGAGAGAGAGACTTGTGATAGTTCCTATGATATATCTTCCCAATTTTCTTCTGGGATATACCTTAAATCTGCCTTCCACCCGTTTAAACTTCATTGGGAATTTGAGTATACATTTAGCAATGAAATGTTAATTCACACAGAAGATAGCCTTTTGTGCTGCTTGTAGTAACCAACTTATTGAAAAGTGGAATGGGAGAGACTGTCAGACTGGTAGTGCCCAACTGGGTATTTAGCGTGTGTGGTAGCTGTAAGTATTGAAATGGAAATGACAGTATGTGCTATGTAGAGAGTATGTAGATTAAACTTGATGTGATATTATAAAATGACCCTCTGAGTATAAAATGTTAGAAGTAAAGTCTGGAGAAGTGCCCGTTTATATTTTTTGTGTACCTTAATGGGTAATCTGTTTAGATCAGATGCCTTGTTGTTAGGAAACCTTGTGGTAGCCGTCTCCAACACTTGCATTGTGAGTGTCGCTTATAGTAACTCCTTAGCTTCAAGAGATAGAGAGATAGGGAAGGGAGACTGATGTTCTCCAGGAAGTCCCCAAGTTCTACATTAGTCTAGGTGGCAGTGGAAGTATAAAAGCATTGGTCTAAGATAGTCGCAGTCTTAGTATGGATATGTCCCGCACCTGCTACAGGTTTTGTCTTGCTGGTAATGGACTAATTTGTTTAATACAAAAGTCTTCTCAGAAAGGTTTTCAGGGAGTCTCACACAACTCCCTGTGGGGCAGAAAGTGTGTTAATGGATACATATGAAGACATTTAATTTTCCAGTGGTGTGTTTAAATCACATATGACGAAAAAAATGTTTAACAAGTCCCCAGGACAACATTGAGCCAATATTGAGAGCAGTGGGAATTTTTTCAAGGTTGCATTTTAATGGAGAAAACAAAAGGCAAGATGTCTGGAGTGCCTAGTACTAGGGAAATATGTGACAGCGTATTGTGTGTTTTGAAGTGGCATGATATTGTAATTTGCTGGGTGTGTTAAACACCATAAGGTCACACAATCAAGTTCAGAACATAATTTACTAAATCATTTAACCATAGTGTTGCTTCAGGTCGGTTATTGCTTCCCTTCCACAGTCAGGTGCTTGCACAGCTCGTCTTTGGTAATACTATTGCAGAAAACGTCGATAGCGGCACACCAACATATAACAATAGTGGGTTCTTTACTGATCCATAAAATCAATCACACAGGAGAGGATCAGAGACTTCTAACATGTTTCACATACACTGGTGCTTATTCATGGAATATTCTACGAGTAGGTTTGGATTGTTTGCCCTTGAGTCTAGTGGCCTTAGGTGTTTTTTTTTTTTTTTAAAGCCCCAGAAGTGTTAAGCTGGGTATACACGTCGATTTTCGGCCAGTTCCTGATGAACCGGCCAAAATTCACACCGTTGATGTCGCTGTTGGCACCCTTCCACCTGGCATCGCTTGATCAGCTGATCGAAGGAGCTGGTTGGGTATTCTTGGGTTAACAGAGCTAACAGCCAGTCAGCTTCTAGCTCCGTTCAAGTATTCTGACAGCGGCTGGCTGGTTTGAGTCTGGTTTAAATGATCTGTGAGATACATTTTAGCAGTGCCATTTTTTTTTTAACATTGGGCTTTCTGTATATAAGTGTTAGCAGGAAGGATATTGCAGTATCACAAAGAGGGTATGTTTAAAGATCACCAAATTTTTGACAAAGGAAATCGAGTGGCCTCGTATACTCCAGCAATGGAATATCAAGTAGGCAGTCTGTGCTTCTTGTATGTACTTCAGCACTTCATTTTCAGTCTTGGCTAGAGTGTACCTTTTATAATTTTTATGTCACTACTGGTTTACTTGGGAATCGACTCAAAAAATTCCCCACTGTGATGATAATGTCTGCATCATTTCAATGTGTAAGTCAGTGGGAAATGCTCCGAGCCTGCCACCCAGGCACGATTATTTGGGAAAATACACTTTCACCTGAATGGAACATGT
Organism: Nanorana parkeri; assembly: GCF_000935625.1. NCBI lineage: Eukaryota > Metazoa > Chordata > Amphibia > Anura > Dicroglossidae > Nanorana > Nanorana parkeri. The sequence continues at coordinate 2,514,683 of NW_017306339.1, forward strand.
ACTGCCCCTGCATCCTAGAATGTGCCGTATGGTTTATAATCTGCCACACAGCACAGCCAGGCAGATGCAAAAAAAAAAAAAGCACTGCTCACACCAAACATCCACAGACTTATTAGATAGTGAAAACGCAGCAAAATGGTGAAGACCATTTCTTTGCTCTATGAGCTTCCATCTTGTTCCCTGCATATTTGCATGCTGAACACCTGATTGGCTCCTAGCGCTGCATCTCTCTCTCAGTCTGAGTGCTGTTGTACTAGGAATTTTAATAGAGTCTAATAATATCTAATCAAATTCAGGTATTTATGCTAGTTATGCTAAAAAAATTGACTAATGGAAATATGTGTATAAATGCCTTTGAAAGGTTTGGGTTATGAGATAGTTATTAGTAATATTGGTGTCCCTGGGGCCATAATGATTCTGATATACATGTTTGCTTTCTGAACATAGACAATTGAGTGCTACAATTGCTTAGCATAACTATATATTTATATCACATAATTATTTACTAGTGTGGGTTTAATGTTTTTTCTGACTCTAAATATACCTATGATATTTTCCTTCACATACAACCAAAGGCACCTGGCTGGAGATGCTGGGGGCTGGCAATGTGGCAATGATACTTTAGACTCAAACATTTCATTGCCCATACTTCTGAGCTCTAGTTGCTGAGTGGTGGTATAATCCACATTCCTCTTATGGCATTTCAAGCATTGGAACACGTAGATTTTTCTTATATTGTTTAGCACTTCTGTTTTAAATTGTTTTGCTTGCATCTGTGGCTTTGGAATCTCTCTCTCTCTCTCTCTCTCTCTCTCTCTCTCTCTCTCTCTCATATATGATATACGAGATGAGATAACGAAGGCTAATTAGGGTAAAAGCCACTCTGGTTGTCATTTAATCTAGGTTTTAGAATACATTGCTGTTCCCTCTTGCCCAAGCATATTGGAGAGCAGTATGCGCTGCAAACAATAAATACTGCACACAAGAGTTTGAAGAGTTAACTGTTTTCCCCAAAGTTTGCATGATAGGGGAGAAATTTAAACTTGAGCTTAAAGTATATTAAACCCAAATGTTAAAAAAATAACTAACCTCAACTTGTATTGATTGCTGTATTGACATTCATTTGTCATTGTCTGTAATAGAACAGAAAACTAATTTAAAGACCACATTTAGAGAGTAGAGTTTACAAAATTATACTCTGAATGGTTTGAGATTGCTAGTGGTTTACCCCAAGGTTTAAACTTGGGACTATTACGTTTTAACCTTTAAATTATATAGAGCTTGGGATAATAAAATTTTTGGCAATAAATAAATATTTATAATATAAATACAATTTAGTATATACTCTCAATACCACAAATATTCTCAGGAGAATATTTGTGGTATTGAGAGTACATGCTATAACGTAATAAATATTTGGATGTATACAATAATACTCATATGGGATAAGGATGATACATCTTGATGTGCACAGGATGATTAACAACACATATGACCATGTTCTGTAAGGTTTTGAATAAGTATTGATTTTATGGAACCATATTGATTTGGAACAATAAAGACCAATTATTATAAGGCATTTTGTGTGGGTTGGTACCTCAAAAGTCTGATATGAGCCTTTGGAGATCTGGTTATTAGTGATTTTTGTGGATGTGGTACCCCTCAGTATCCCAACTGGTATACAATAGGTTACATTTAGGTCACAAAATGATTGTTGTGAACTGGAAAGAATGCCCCATACAAACCATTAGTAAGACCGCATCTCAAATATTCAGTTGAGTTTTGAGCAACAGTTCACAAAAAGCATGTTGTGGAACTTGAGAGAAAGCAAAGAAGGGCAAGTAAATGAATAAGAGGCATAGATGAGCAATGAGGAAAGATAAACCAACCGTAATGTATTTTCATCTTGAAATGAGGAATTTAAAGGACTACACGATCACACTGTATTAATTCATAAATGGTCCACATAGTAAACTTGGTGCAAAGTTGTTCACGTTAAGTCATTACAAATGACAAGGAGGCACTCTTTGGACCTGACACAAAAAAGGTTTAACCTCCACAGGACATCTTTACAGTACAAACAATGAAAATGTGGACTTGACTTCCACGGGAGATCGTTTTAGCCAACTGTGTAGATTATTTAAAAAAAGCTGGATGTGTTTCTAAATGCAAAGAATATAACTGATTTTTAAAGGAGAAGTCCAGGTTTTTTGAAATTAATCCCCACACTGCTAAGGTTAACTGCTTGTTTTGCTCTAGGGGTGGAAATAAAGAAAATATATTCACCTAATCCTTGGACCCGCCTGGCTGTCAGACCGGTCCCTGCAGCCTCTTCTCCCCAGGCTCTGGTGGTCTAAATAACCATGATGTCATCACGTCTAATGCAGGTCCATTAGATGGGAGGACATCAAGGGATATACCAGAGCGGAGAGGGAGAGAGGTGAGTGGATCACTACTACAGGTGAGTATAGCTCCTTTATTTATGTTCCTAGGCCAAAACGAGCATTTAACCCTTGCAGTGTGGGGTTTATTTTTTTTAAATTTTTTTTTTTTTATAAGTAATGTAGATTGTTGATCCAGGGAGTATCGGATTTTCTTCGGGGACAAGGAAGGATTTTTTTTCTCCCTGTTATAATGTTTTATAAGGGTTTTTTGCCTTCCTCTGAATCAACTGTGGATTTAGGCTTCTGAGTAAGCAGGTTTGTCATTTATTTATTTATTGTCTATTGGTTGAATTTGATGGGCATGTGCTTTTTTTTTTTTAACCTGACTTACTATATAACTATGTTCAGTTGAGTTCAATGAGAAATTATAGTCACATAAATAAATATATATATATATCCATTGTAATATATACTGCAAATTTTACAGGTAAGGAAGAAAATAGCTGTATATATTGCAAAATGATATACAGAGAAGCACTAGATATATAGTTGAATGGTCATACACAGTGATAAATAGAAAATACATAGACAATTGATAGAGCTGCACAGTGACAAGCCAGACCAAAAGCAACAATAGTGCTCCCTAGATCAATGTTTTGGGGTTTGTAATAACCCCTTTCTCAAGGAGTACCTGATGAATGCCCGTTGCTTCTTTTAAGTATACTATGAACTCCCATGGGCCAGTCCGTCTGTCATGCTGTGAACCCAGAAGTGAGGTTGTGTAGGCAGGACAAATTAATACACTGATTGTTAGGGGATTTGTCTCGTGAGATTTATCTTGTGGGGTATGCTTAAAAAGTAAAACTTGTTTATTGAATGTATTCAATAAGAGATTGTTGAGAGATAACTCTCTTGCACCCGTTAAAGTTTGTCAAGGGATTAATTCATTCCTAATAGTTTCTGCGAATAAAGTGTCAATAGTGCTGCTGAAAGCCTTTTATGTAAGAGCTCCCATTAAAATGTGTTACACACAAAGAGATCAATCTCATGAGATTTTAGTAGCATGACTGAGCTATTAAAAATCACATGTATAACCCTGGGCTCATGCAGCCTTGTTTTTAGGACTTGCCTACTTTTTTAGGTTATAGTTAGGATCCCCGAAAGATGGTGAGACTTGCAAGACATAGTGGTAGGGGAGTCTCAGTCTAGCTGAGAAATGCAATTTCTTGCTATTATTTTTTGTAGGCTCGTCAAGAAACAGCCAATTACTATATATGGTCTCCAACACACATGAAAGAAATGTGTTACTTCTCAGCAACATTTTAATTTTCTCTTGAGAAAATATGTTTCGTTTTGGCTCAGTGACCACTTGCACTGTAGTTACATATTCATTCTTTAGAAGTCCCTTGCAAGGAAGCAGGTGAAAAAACAAAAACATTGAACTTTAAACTTGAGTACTGCCTGTCTGAATGAAGTTATTTCTAGGTCCACTCAGTGTTTTATCTTAACAGTTAACCCACATACTGCTTCTACAGCCTTCCTGCTCTTTAATACAGCATACACTTAGACCTACCCAGAAGCGAAGGGTTAATATAAGCCAACGTGCAAAACCACACTTGTGGAATTACATCCTGTTGGGTTTTTTTTTAAGCTTTCATTTTGTTATGTACATTCCTATTTTCTATGTGACAGACAAGAGTTTCCTGCTTTGGATGACCCTTGTGAAACCTTACCGACTCTCTCAAAAGTTAATGGCAAGGCACCTTTCTTAGCTGCAGCCAAGGAATGAGTTCTTGCTTTGAAATCGAAGGGTTATGGTCCCTGCTCAGCAGTGGCTCTCTCAGAAACTATGAACTCCAGTCTGTAAAAACAAACAAGAGCATCACAGAGTAAATTGCTTGTAGGCTACTACGAAATTACTCTTTTGATGGTATTTTTAAACACATAAATGAAAAGGAATTTCTTAAAAGTGTAATCCCTTTAAAATGTTTCTTCTGAAACACCATGAAATGGAAGTTGCTGAACAATTGCACAGAGCTCCGCAGGAAATACTTAAAAGGAAATTATCATTAAAAGGACACATTGCCCCTATTTAATGTTGAGCCTATCACTCCTGGGGCTGGGCATGTCATTTTATGAAAAGGTGACCGTTCTATCACCTGGAAATCTATCCATATTTCCGGAGTACAGGTTTCACAGCATATGCTGCTGTGTTAATTTCATAGTATTCTGCACAATAATCTAAATATTAAATTGTGTAGAGTACTATGAAAAATACCCACACCTCACAGGATGAGTTGCATGATGTAAGCATTATGGATCATTCTATCAGATATAGAGCACTTTGTTAAGGTACGCTATAGGCAACTGAATGATGAGGGCCCTACGCACTAAATTCTGTTAATTCCATAATCACATAGGAGGTAGAGATGGAGGAGGAAGTTTTATTAGAAGGCTCACCAACTACTACCTCCATCTGGCAGCCCTCTCCCTTTGGGCTTGCCTATCTTTCTTTTTTTTTTTGCTTTTTTGGACTGCCCTAATTTGCGGAAGGTTTCTATATTTATTTTTTCCTGCTGCTCTTCCCCCTGGCTGTAGAAGTTCTATCCTCCATTTGGTGTGGCCAAAACGGAGAAGGGGAGGAAGATGTTAATTAGGACTGATTATAGTTAATGAAGAGTTTATAAGGAGTTACATTGGAATACAATGGAATTAAAAAAATATATATCTTTAACTTGTAAGATTGTCCTAACTGGTGTCATATGCAGATCAAAGGTCACCCTTTTAATCCACATCTGAATGGAATAGTAAATACAATGCAATGAACTAATTGTTACATTGTATTTACTCAATTACACTTTCAGTAAGCCAGATTAATGGTCGATGTAATTATGAAGGTAATAAAATGTACAGAACAAAAAAGGTTCTAAAAGATATGTTGTAACAGCAGAAGCTGTCCTAAAGAAAGAATTAGGTTTATGTGGCAGAGCAATAGGAAAAGGGATGGTCACGCCCCCTTCCACCCCAGAATGCAGGGAGGCTTACAGTATGTGATCCAGGGCATTCCAGCAGCTAACTTATTATTATTATACAGGATTTATATAGCGCCAATAACTGTGCTGGAATGCACTGTAATTGGTGTAAACATGCCCCTACATGTTGACCTTTCATGCAATAACGTTTATCAAAATGATGACTCCATTTTGTAATCTGTTGGCAATATGTATTGCATTTCTGTTCATATTGAAGTCCCTTCACATCTGTGAAAATGAATGATTGTTCACAGCTTGGTTTCTTTTTCCCTAAATAAGTGCGATTGCGGCAGCCCTTCCATGTTTGACAGTTTCCATACAGAGTAACTGAAGTTCCTCCAGAGGTGAAGTGCAATGGATTACAGCCACTGCATTTGTAGCCAGGCTGGATGGAAATCTGTTCAAACCCCTCCAAAACATCGTTCCATCTTCTTTCTTGCAGCTATTAAATAATTATCAGCAAGTGTGGCGATTATCAGTAGAGTCACTATGGTAAGAGACTAATTGTGTTGTGGTGGACGAGCAAAGGCATTAGGTTGGTGCTTAAATAAGAGGAGCAGTAGATGTACCAAATGGAAAAAGAGTAGATGTGGGGCAAGGGCTGGGCTGTTATTTTACCAAAGGACAAACAATGTATTACACTTAGAGCCAAATCACACTTTTCAATTAGAAATGCCAGCTAGCTCACGTCTATGTGCTGCAGGTAAGCATGCTTTTTTTGAAGCAGAACTAGATTCCGCTGATACCTACCTCACCTCCAGCAAGCTCCCTTGCCAGCACTGACAACTTCGCCTGTTTTTCTTCTAGGCTCAGCATATTCGGCCATCTTGACTGGCTGACACAGGATGACCACTTCTGCGCCTGTTAATTAATCCCGGCACCAAGACATGCAGAGATGCGCATGTTAAGATATATTGTATTATTGTTTCAATGTATGTGTACATAGGTGTGTGTGCACACATATGCATAAATGTTTATCAATATGCAAAGTACACTGAGGGCCATTTTAAACCTTTAAACCAAAGACAACTCCCTTGTATGTCTGGGGGGGTGGGTGGGTTAAAGTTCTGCTCTTAAAAGGACATACTACATTTTTGTGCATTTGGGCATGTTCTGCAGAGCCACAGAACAAAACATTACTATGATTGCACAAAAATCTACATAAATACATACAATTGTCAAAGGGGACTCACAGTTGGACTCTCCTTAAAATGTTTTTGCCAATATGACATTCATGAAAAAGGACTTATTACTAAATAAAGTAAGCACAAAGTGTAATAATGACTGTTCACATTACAGTGACCTATGGCAACCAAACTGCTTACATGTCCTCCTCATCGTCTGAGGGCACTCACATTCTGCGTGGTTAGCTGCAAAGGTTTATTGCACTTTGTACCTTTTTGCTATTTTATCTGCTGCAGAGGTCCAAGGATAGTATGCCTGGCTTAATTTGTGCCAGTGAGGAATGTACATGTTAGGATGATAAACATGTTGCCCCAAAATAACATATTTTTTTCTAGAATTAGCAAATATAAATGTGTATTTGTGATACGCATCAGTAAAGAAAAAGAGTTTCTTGAAAGCAAAGCCTGCAGTCAAACCTTAAAACCATTAAACATCTTGCAATAAACTTGCGAAATGCAGATAGGCTGTGCACTAATAGCAACCATAATGTAATATTTATCACTTGCGTAACAAGTATTGTATGATTAAGACTTCCTTCACACCCATGCATATGCATTGTAATGCACACGGATTCAGGTTACATACATGAATTGTGCATGCATTTTGAGGATGCATCCATTACCTGGGCCCCTAATGCAGATCTATCCATATGATCCTCAACCCATATAAACATATGTACCAGTTGACATGTGCAGTGCCTTGGAATAAAAAAGTATCTTGTGTGTTTTTGGTGCATAGATGCCCCTTAAACACCCATTGGAAACGTATGATGTATCAATTAAAACGATTCAACCCAAATGTATAGGTGTGAATGTGCCCTTAAAAGTAACATTAGGGCAGAGGAGCCATAAAAAAACCTTTTTAGAAGATCGTCTTTCTAAACAAGTTATTGTAGCCAATACTGTATAGCTACCCGAGAATAACATTTAAAACTTATAATTTATACAGCTATACAAGCCAATATATTTTCCTACATACCATGAGGCATTGGGTTTTGGGTAACTCCTTCACTTATTCTGGTAAATAATAATATTCACATTAAGAAGACAATAAAACTATTTTAATTATGACATGCTTAATATATGCTTAAAGTTACGCTAAACATAGTGACAGACCTCTGTAACAAAATTACATATCACAGATTTACACACAATGTGGAATGCTAAAGTGCAAGACAAGCAGAGGTATGTAACAATTCTAGCTAAATGGTTTATGGTTCTTTGTACAATTACTATGACACGTGAAACAGTCCCACACAAGGATGGTAAGACAGATAAAACACCTAAGTACATACCTCTCTACCATTTATAAGTAAACAACATATGTATGAATATAAATAAATATATGCCCATAAAATGCCCTGGAGTATTCAGTAAACAGAACTACTGGAAATATGCAACTACATAATGTTATAACAGGATTTTAATTCTTTTTTTTAATTATTATTTAACAAGGGAATTAAATGCAAAATAAAATAGATTGGTTGCCTGAGATTCAAGGATGCTGTCTTTAGGTTTAGCACACTCAAATGCTGAGGGAAGAATAAAATCTGCACATCTTTAGTGTGAAGCATGTAGCTTCCTTTCAACAAACTGCATAAAAGATTTTGCATTCAAGACACATGCGGCAAACATTAATAAAACCCAAATAAATAATAATGGTAAGATTCCAAGTGTTTCCATCATTGTTGCTATGAGAGTAGAAAGTGGAGTTACTTTCCAGAAAGAGAAAATGTATTTCATGTTTCACACTTTTAGGCAAAGTAACAAACACCAATCATACTTTGCCATCAATTTGGCTATTATTCTGGGCCTGCAAGAAAACATCTATGCCAAATAAAATAAAAAAAAAGGACAGTTTTCAGTGCAACCATAAAGAGCACACTACTTTAATACCAGATGTGTCTGCAAATGGCTGTAGTGTTCTCCTATCTCCATTGTGTTTCACATATGGCCTCTCTGTTCCAGCTTTCGTTTCAGAAGATTGTAGTTTTCTCTGGTCCCCTGAGCAGACGGGTCAAGCTTCATGGAAATTTCATAGTATTTTTTGGCCAGGTCCAGATGTCCCCAGCGATGGTAAAGCACAGCTGAAACAAGTTACACTTTTTAGTACTTATGACAATCTATATGTTGTCTGCATTTTGCATTTCCCAAAAAAAACTGCATTCCAAATACGTTTAAACAACATTAAGCTTGTCAGCTTGTTATCTATTCTTTTTTGCAGCCAATATACTGGGCTGGATCTATTAAATTTTACAACACTGTAGAATGAACAGGTTTTCAGAAAATGGCTAGAATACTTATTGTAAAATATTAGATGTCTGATGAAAACAGAAGAGGAGGGACGACTCATCACATGACCACAATTTTCAAGTAAGGGTATTTCAAGGCATTTTTCAATTATCTTCCAAGTACACCATAATATTTAACAAAATTGGATTTATTACCAAACTGCATATGGTCAGAACTAAAATGTGCTACATTACCTTGAAAAAAACATAAATAACATTTAAAAATATGTATTTTCAAATTTCCACACAGAGCATGGGATCAGACACTAACATTAACTAATGCAACTGACAAAAAGAGTAACTTGTCCAAAGGGGTGCGCTGCCTACTCCATTAGGGTGTGCACACAAAAGTACAAACACACACGCATATACATAGTTACATAGTATTTGAGGTTGAATAAAGACACATGTCCATCAAGTCCAACCTATTGTGTGTGTGTGTGTAAAGATCCCCGAGTCATCTCGTTTTTAGGAGTACTTATACCCCTGTATATTACCGTTAATTTTTTTTATTTTTTACTCTCTATGGCAATATGTCTTTCGCACTCTATTTTAGCCGTCCGTATTGCTAGTTTGCATCTTTTATTGCTTTCTTTATAGTTGTGGAACGCCAATGCCGTCCCCTCTATCTTATATTTTATGAAAGCCATTCGCTTTTCCTTTATGTGATGCTTTACAGTTTTATTCAGCCATACAGGTTTTGTTTTTGATCTTTTACTTTTATTACCCAATGGTATACATTTGGCAATTGCAATATGTAACGTGTTTTTAAAACATTCCCACTTTTGGTCCGTGTTTAGATTTTGAAATACATTTTCCCATTTGATGTCCCCCACTAGGTGGCGCAGTCTATCAAAGTTGGCCCTTCTGAAATTGAGGGTTTTTGTCCTACCAGCCCTCTTGCCTTTCCTATATTCAATACTGAAAGTGATCGCGTTGTGGTCACTATTGCCCAGAGTCTCCCCAACAACAATATCCTCAATTAACTCCGCATTATTAGTAATGATTAAATCTAGGATGGCATTTTTTCTAGTTGGGACCTCCACCATCTGGTCCATGAAGTTGTCTCTCAACATGTTCAAAAATCGGCCCTCCTTGCTTGAACTTGAGGTTCCATTAGCCCAATTTATAAGTATATATGAAATACATACACATACCTGAGGCATCCCGGATTCCCATCTGTTCAACTGTCCCTTACATCTTCCAGCAAGGGTGCAGTGATGAAGCAGGGAGCCTGGCAGGTGGTCCTGTGAACACCTCCCCCCCTGCCTTCCTGGTTAGGAAGCCAGATAAGCCACAGCCATGCTCGCTTGCAGCTTCCAAGGAACCAAGGACTGTGGCTGTTATGTAAGGAATATACACTCACTGGCCCCTTTATTAGGTACACCTCTTCAACTTCTCGTTAACACAAATATCTAATCAGCCAATCACATGGCAGTAACTCAATACATTTAGACATGTAGACATGGTCAAGATGGTCTGCTGAAGTTCAAACCGAGCATCAGAATGGGGAAGAAAGGTGATTTAGGTGACTTTGAACATGGCATGGTTGTTGGTGCCAGACGGGCTGATTTGAGTATTTCAGCAACTGCTGATCTACTGGGATTTTCATACACAACCATCTCTCGGGTTTACAGAGAATGGTCTGAAAAATAAAAAATATCCAGTGAGCGGTAGCTCTCTGGGCAAGAATACTATGTTGATGCCAGAGGTCAGAGTAGAATGGCCAGACTGGTTCAAGCTGATAGAAAGGCAACAGAAACTCAAAAAAACACTTGTTACATCCAAAGTATGCAGAAGAGCATCTCTGAACACACAATACATTGAACCTTGAAGCAAATGGGCTACAGCCACAGAAGACCACACTGAGTGTCACTTCTGTCAGCTAAGAACATGAAACTGAGGCTACAGTTAGCAAGGGCTCACCAAAATTGTAAAATAGAAGATTGGAAAAACCTTGCCTGGTCTGATGAGTCTCGATTTCTGTTGCGACATTCGGATGGTCGGGTCAGAATTTGATGTAAACAACAGGAAAGCATGGATCCATCATATCCTGCCTTGTATCAACGGTTCAGGCTGGTGGAGCTTTACATCATGGATGTGCAGCTGACAAATCTGCAGCAACTGTCTGATGCTATCATGTCAGTATGGACCAAACTCTCTAAGGAATGTTTCCATCACCTTGTGAATCTATGCAACAAAGAATTAAAGCAGTTCTGAAGACAAAAGGGGTCCAACGCAGTACTAGCAAGGTGTACCCAATAAAGTGGCCAGTGAGTAAGTGGCTAGTGCTGCTGTGGTCTGTAGCTGAGCCAGTCACAGAGAGATCTTTGTGATCTCTCCACTGGCTCAGTGACTAAAAACACGGCACCCGCTGTTGGGGTTTCAGTGTAGCGCTCAGGGTGATTAGGACACACGCCTATGAAATGGTCCCTACCTGTAACCATTTAAATCTGAAACATATTTTGTTCTTTGCTGGGATAACAACCACAGAGTCATTTGTGTGTAGGAAACCATCGAGGCCTTAGTCATAACTATGTTTAAGGCCTCAATGGCTGAAACTGGTTAGCATCTTGCAGCACTTTTTGCCATGTGTGGATTTGTTATGCCTTTCATTCCAATAAAAGTTTGATACTGATCTTTAAGTGGAGTGCCAGCTTTTCCTATACTGAAAGTCAAAGAGGTAGACTGAAAAAATGCTTAATGTTTTTTTTCTAAAGAATTGTTTTTTGAATTTTGTCATCAACATGTAATTGTTTTTATTCAGTAATGTTGATCAACGTTCCACTGCAATAGTTTTTTTAACTCAATAAAACCTGTACATTTGTGGACATTGGACTGCGTAATAAGTGAGTAATGTGAGCATACAATGTTCAGCTATTATTACAATTACAACTTAATGTGGTATACCTATAGTATTGTTTTTCTTATTTTTTTTTAATACTCTTAATTTGTTTACCCAGAGGTATTAATTTTTCTTCAGCAAAACCCCAGAAGAGTGTAAAAAAGTAAGGTTTTCAAGGAATACTTTTTGAAATTCTTGCAGTACAGCATTTTTATGCATATGGCACTATAAAATCTTATATAAGAAAGTGTATTCAGCAGCATTAGTAAAATTATTTGGGTGAGACATGCTTTCAGTAATCATTAAATTTGCTGTGGTAGGTTTAGGGTTAGTTCACACCATAAGCAGTGCGTTCCGGTCCGATTCTGGCCGGAACGCACTGCCTCGCATTGCAACGAGGACACAGAGTCCTCAATTTATTTTTCTGCAGCCCTGTGAGGTTCCATTCAAACAAACGGCTTTCCGCGCGTATTCGGCCGTGCGGAATCGCGCTAAACATAAAAAACAATGCATTGCAATGTGCATTGTGCAGACTATCGCAGCGGCTGCGCAGTACCAAATTGCGCATCCCACAAAATAGTCCAAGCAGGATTTTATGGGCAGATTCCAGTTCCTATAGTAATGGCCGCAAACGTGCGGAATCCGCCGTATGTTAACACTTGCGCTATCGCTATGTGTGAATGGAGCCTAATGAATGAAGAGGAAGCCTCTATACTGAGTGCTCTTGTCTATTCATAAATTGTGGATATAGTATGAGTTACTTTGTCCACAATCGTGAGTAAACATGAAGTGATATAGAGTGCTTCCTTTTCATTCATAATTGGGGACACAGTAAACATAATATGTCCTCAATTAGGGACACAGTAAACATTATATGCCCTCAATTATTTACAAACACTCAGCGATCAGCTGCTTGTAACCGCTCTCCATCCTGACTCACTGTCACAGGCTGAACGGGCGGTGTGGGAGGAGAGCATGGCTTCCTGTGACACGGCTCACAGCTGACTCCTCCCCCGCACTACCAGTTTGGCCTCCTGTGACAGCTGTCACCTCCCTGCCCGGCCTCTTGACGGTTTCTCTCTTCCACACTGGACACTGCTTTGTGCCAGGGTGAGAGAAGCTAGGGATGCACCGCATTTTCAGCCAAAAAAATTGTACTTTTTTCAGCCGATATGTTGCTGCGACTGAAATTTCGGTGCATCCCTAGTTAGGACAGTTTAGTGTATGCAGGTCTCTTTGAAACACTACCTATACCTCCTTTATGTTTCTCCTTCACTACATATTTCAAATTGTTTATAAGACATTCTATGATTCTTGGCAAGTTAAAAACTTCACTTGAGAATAAGATTACTGAAACAGTTGCCCATCCTCAAACCTGCCAAGTTCCTTCACAATATGTCTTCTCATTGGCAATTCGCTGCTTCGTGGTAGCAATGTGAATGCAGATAAAAACCCTCCTTATTAACACTTATACAAGTGGAAGGAATAGCAGCAATTTTTTCCAACAAAGTCATTAGTGCTCACTACTTCTACCTACATTAGACACACATGACTTGAAGAAAAATAAACTTGAAGCAATACAGAATTTACTCTCTCTATCCATGGACTTTATTAACTTTTTGTATGGCAGTGACCAGGACCTTTGAGGGCTTTCTCTAAAAAAAAACTTTTTTTTTACTATCGCTATATGGATTAAATTGTGACACACAGAAGAGCACAATCAAACACATATATGTTGTGCTAATCATCTAAAAAAAAAAAGTAATATATTGAATTGACCTAAGAATCATCTATGTTTTTGCCCAGACCACATTATCCGCAGTGCTGCTGCCTTTTGCTAGCGTTTTAACTCAGCGTGTCTTGAAAACTTTGACAGAATTCTACTGTAAGAAAAAGCAGGGCTCAAAAGTCCTCTTCCATTTCTTAATTCTATTCATGGGGTTTCCTAAACAAAGCATCTGCACCAGGGGTCTTTACAGTTCTAACAGTCATCTCCTCATAAAGGAAAGGCTTCACTCCAATCTCTGGGCCTTTTGTGCACACTTATATTTGATTGAAATTGATTTTACCCTTTTCAATTACAACACAGTGAGAAAGAACTGCTAAACATATGCCTTTTTACATTCCTTTCTTGACATTGTTTGATAATTAATTTTCCACTCCATCACTGTGAAAATATCTCACAGTTTATGTCGAAAGTGTGACATTTTTTCCATTAAAGAATATATTAATGATGGAATCAAAGCCTTACCCAAATTGCCGTGATAACTTGCAGATGAGGGGTTAGCCTCAATAGCTTTAAGGAACAAACCTTCAGACTCCTAAAATAAGATATTAGAAAACATTTCTAAAAGATTGCAGTACTCTTTATCAGAAAGAAAAGGTAAAATGACCAGTTTTAGTTGTATTGCCTAACTATAGAATATTCCGAAAAAAATGTAATTTGCAAATGTTCACATAAATTATATCAAGCGAACCAATAATATATATCAGTAAAGTTCATAATGTCGGTGGATTGCATGTAAAAATGTAGTCTTACCCTAAAGACAATTAAAAAACACTGCCCTCATGTGGCCAAACTTTCATCTATGAATTAGAGAAAGCCTACAGAACATCGCAAAAATTAGCCGCTTAAGCCTGTAGAAGCATAATGGAACATGACAGATGATAAATATTAAAATACACAATACCCTGATAGAAGGCCACACACTCCACACAGTTGCAGAAAGGCAGGATATAAGCTTTACCTTATAACAACCTGATAACTACTTTTAAAGTGTATTTACATTTTTGCAGCCCAATTTTTCATTTGTTACATGTTCCCATTCACATACTTAAATTTAAAAAAGTATTTAAAAATGGTATCTTACCTTTTTGTGACATGTTTCTGCAAACTTCAGGACTGAAAATGCCTGCTTAGTTCTCACTGTGTGGTGGAGTTTTATTTCAAATAATTAACCCTGTCTGTACTGTTCTGGAAGATTTCATGAACACTAAAGTAGATGAGCAGGTCTGTCTTGTCCTAACAAATGGTTAAAGACCTGAAGACATTGCATGTTAAAGTGATTAAACGTAGGAGTTAGTGTCTTACATCCATTCAAGTACCTTAACTATTAAAAGGAGAACTATGAGGTGAGTGCTTTTCACTCACCTCATAGTTCTAGCTGACCTGTGACAATGAGACTGTCACAGGTCGGCTTCGTAGATCGGGAGTCGAGCGAACACATACCGGCGTTTGCTCACCTCTCGATCCTGTCACGGCTCTCTGCCGTGACAGGGGAGGGGCTGGATTCCCCCCATCCCTGCTCCGATCCGCCAGCGCTGCCTGGCGGAACGGACAGGGGGGGGAGCGGGTACAGCTGGCTCTGCCTCTAGATAGGCAGAGCCAGCTGTCACTCACGCAGCTGGGCGGATC
>NW_017306339.1:2532451-2584678 GCF_000935625.1 Nanorana parkeri
TCGTAGAGCGGGGGTCGAGCGAACCCCTACCGGCGTTTGCTCACCTCTCGATCCTGTCACGGCTCTCTGCCGTGACAGGGGAGGGGCTGGATTCCCCCCATCCCTGCTCCGATCCGCCAGCGCTGCCTGGCGGAACGGACAGGGGGGGGAGCGGGTACAGCTGGCTCTGCCTCTAGATAGGCAGAGCAAGCTGTCAGTCACGCAGCTGGGCGGATCCAGACATAATTGTCGGGATCCGCTTCAGCTGCGGCGTCTCAGTATACCGCGAGAAGCAGCTTGCAGTATACTGCGGCGTCTCAGTATACTGAGAGCTACAGCTCGCGGTATACTGAGCCTAGGGTGACGGGAGGACGCTAGTTTGTGTCCTCCAGTTACCCTAAAGAGAACTATGGGGAAAAGCCTTAACCCCAAAGTTCTCCTTTAACAAAAATGTATCTTATTTGTGTATCACTCAGCTGTGCATCCTCAAATTATCTCTGGATTGGTGCCGACACTGTCCTTCCTTCTGGAGGGTGGTTACTTTTGTTCCCCATGGTCTCTGTGTGTATTGTAAAGCAGCCACCGCTCCAAGCTCACTTCTGTGATGGACTACAATCTTAAATTTAGTTTACTAATTTGTATTGAAGTAATAGTCTATCAGGGGAGCGAGCTTGGAGTGGTGGCAACTTTACAACACACACAGGGACCATGGGGAACAAAAGCAGCCACCCATCCAGAAGGAAGGACAGTGTCAGCACCAATCCAGAGATGATTTGAGGATCTACAGCTGAGTGATACACAAATAAGATACATTTTTATTAAAAGGTAAAGTATGCATTTTTAATGTTTTGTGTTACTTTAACTTTTAAAGAAACTTTCCCTCATTCAATCATTTTGAAATAATTTTTAGGTGTATTTTGTGAATGGAAACACTTAAAAAAACATCTTGGAGGGGTTTGTCAAATGTGGCCGCAAAAGTGGAAATAACCTTTAAAACACATTTGCTCTTTTAACATATCAGCGACACCAAGTAACACAAATTCAAGCTATTACATTGGTGTTTTTTCTGTGCTTTGAACACTGTCATCAAAGACCCAGGCCTGTTTAAACTTTGCATTGTTTACATTTAGTCTATCTGCTGTTTGTGATTTGCAGGTTAGAGATCAGATAGTTACAGAGAAAAACGGGTTACTGTTCCTAAAGCATAGGGAATAAAAGTAAGAGGTTATATTTAGAATGTTGCTTCATGTCCCTGGATACGTTAAAAGAGCTAATGTGTTTTGTATAGTTGCCCTCTTGCAGCTTTTTTTTAGCAGCATAAGTTCAGATTTGTTCCAGAACACTTACTATTATGGCACAAATATTAAAACAAAGCTCTTTTATAAGAAATAGATTTGTAGACAAAGATGGTTCGCTAGACATGCATAGCAAATACTAGATATTGGACAAACCTTGTATTTCTCTGCTTTTCCCAGCACATTGGCTAAAGAAAATGTGATGGAGTGGTCATGTGGTAACAACTTTAAGGCTTCCCTTCCAAAAGCTTCTGCCTGAGCTAAATTTCCTGAAGAAACAGAGAAAAAAAAAGAGTAAGATAAATATATTATTTCAACTGCCTTACACCACTGTGGCCCTAGGTTTACTGACAATAGGATGTGTATAGAGCATGTATGTTGTGTGCGGGCTGCTTGTGGCATTGTGTCTTCCAAACTATCCAAAACATACTTCCAGCATGTATGTGGGTGCTTGTACGTGGCAGAGACATTAGGCTAAATAAAGGAACTAAAGGGTGTATACTGATCAATTCTATGTGCTAATAAAATACCAGAATCCAACTATATTCTGCTTTGCCAGTCAGTAGAACTACTGAAGCCTCCTTCCAATTAAAAGACCAACAAATGCTATAATTCTACAATATTTCTGTCTGGATACGCTTTCTTGTGCATATTATCAGATACAGAGTTTCGCTTTAATCCTTTGTATAAAAAGCTTGAGTAACGATTAACAGGGACAAAAATGGAACATGTTGCCCATGGAGAACAAACAGGCCTCATCTTTGATCCTCTCCACGCCAATTGTGTTCTAATTCTTTTCACCCATATTTGTAAATTATTTTTATTAACTGGTGACTTTGAAAAGATACATCTAATTTCCTATATCCTTCTTTAATATTTGTAGAGTCTGAACATTGATTAAAAGTGTATGCAAAAGCCAAAACTTCACCTCCTATTCCAGTGGTAACTCAAAATTTGAAGTGACTTCAATGCTCACTAAAGTATCACCTTCTACTTCCTCCATTTCCTTTTTTTGTTTTTTTAACCTCTCTTCATTTCTCGCCTTATTTCTCAGCCACTGAAGGTAGGCAGTATTTCATGCATTTGTTACAGAACCAAGGGGTTTTTGTTTTCACACAAAATTCATTCAACTTTCTTCCAGGATTCACACATTTTCCCAAAAGAATCCAATAAAAAAAGTATGATTCTTTGGTTAAAGTTGTGTAAACAAATTAATTTGTGAATCTTGTGTAAAAACATTTATAAACATCTAAGTGAATTGTTTTCAATACAAGAGATATTTGGAGATTATTAAGAATATTTTAAACGCATTTGTAGAACAATTTACATTATATAAAAATTGTAATTTTCTATTTTATGAATTGATCCAAAAGAAACCATTTCATAAATTAGACAGGACAAGAAAACATTGTAAATTTAAATAAACATTTTTTTTTATAGCAAATCTACATGTCTGCTGCTCTCTCTACTGAAGCAAGGATTTTCAAACTGTGTGTTTGTACCATTCATCACAACTCACACAATTAACTTTTCCACAGTTTAAATCAAAGAAACTCCTGCCACCAATAGCTACCAAGGCAGCTTTGAAAGAGAGCATATGTACATTGAAGAAATAAAACCTTTACAAGATAGCTGGCTGCAAGCTTCTCTGAGGGCATCTATTAATGTGTGTGGGAAGAGTAAGAATCATAAACATTGCATGAGTACTCCATTTCATACACATCTTTACTATTTTACAGATAGATATAAATATAGATTAAACAATGTTACGCTCCTTGACTGTAAATGGCAAATTTTTAAACAATTACAGTTACAAATATATGTGGTTTCTAGAACTACAAAATAATGCAAAAATATCCCTATGACACCAGGTTCTAATCCTTTTCCAATCTACTAAATATGTGTTTCTCTTGCTGTTACTGTTTCCATTGGAAAGATTTTCCGTCAGTTCCTGTCCCTCTGATCACTTTTGAGAGAGGGGAGTGATAGGAAATCTCTCCAATGGTAACAGAGGCCACAATTAAATCCTAAATCAGTAAAAAAGGACTGTGCTGCAAACATCAATGTAACCTGATATACCATGCAAAAACAATGTACGGCAAATATATATGTTTAATTCTGGTTATTAAATTCACACCTTCATAAACATACATTTGCAAAAAAGAGTGTATCAAAAAGATCCTTATCGATCAATTTACTAAAATTGATTGATCAATTTACTAAAATTACTGGGAATATTAACATTTCTACATAGGCTACAATTTAAGAAGGATTTGTAGATTTCCAAAAGAACATTAGCATACTGCAGCATTTCTCAACCTTTTTTTAAAAATTCACAGCACCCTTTAAAAGTACGCAAAATCTCGAGGCACCCCAGTCTAAAATGTCATGGATTTTAGGGGGACCCCATGCCAAAACAGACAAAAAGCGGGTTTCCCGTTCACATCCAAGTCAAGATTTCCTCCCCCTTTCACATCAATAGCCCCTCTTTCAAATTAGAGCCCCCCCCCTTTTACAGAGTTCCCCCTTTACATCAGGAGCCCCCTTATCTCAGCCTTCATCACAGTCCCACTACCACAAAATTTTGAAGCACCCCTGAGGAGGTCAGAAGGCATACCAGGGGGCCACAGCACTCTGGTTGAGAAAGGGTGGCATACTGTTGTGACTTTAAAGGAGTATATTTTTTCATTGTAATCTTAAGTACAACTGTTAAACAGATCTACTGTAAAAAATAATCTTTTCAAAAGGGGAAACAAATCACACATAAATCCAGTATAATGTTAAAACTAGATCCAGCTTTCTCACATATCACATCAAATACTAAATTAAAGTGTAGTTCTACTTTTTTTTTGAGTTTAGGGTAGAGTGGGGAAATGTTAGACTCTGAGTCAAGTTTTTATTGCTGTCTGTTTGCCCATTACTGGAGACCACTGTCACCAAAAAAAGAAAGTGAAATTAAATATTTTAGAGTCCTCCCCAGAACAAGAGGGAACATATTCCAATAGGAACACCTGTTTAGGGACAAATAAGTGGAAATATCCTCTATATTCCTGTTGCATCAATATGTTAGGTAGTGAAGGGAAATTTCCCCAACTGAGCACAGATTGCATACATACTCCAGCCAAAACTAGAATAAGGTTTTGGCCATACATACACTTCAAAGCAAAATTTACATTGGGTTTAGTGCTGTGGATCAAACAGCTGCACAAACCATCATATCAGAGATTCAGGATTTTATTGAACGATTGAAATTAAATGGTGTTATAATTGGAAAAAACTATGTCAATCTTATCAAAAGTTACTTAATTTTTCCACTGCATTAAATCAGGGCAATGTTAGGCCCATTTCATATGTATGTCTTTACAAATTCAACATAAAATGGAATCAAGAGTTTGAATGTTCTATCAAATTGCTATATGTGTGACCAGTTTAAGCCCAAAGCTCACAATGTGTCAATCCTGGAAGCTTCCTATCAGCTTTTGAAAAAAACAATTGGAAAATCAGCTGGAAGTTTTTCGGTTTCCGCAACCGATTGACTGAAACCGCGTTAGCAATTGATCAGACTATGCAATATTTATTCAAACTATTGCTGATTGAAAGGTTCACAAATTGCCACATGACACATTGTTACGTTTATGGCAAGCATTCCAGCACATGTTTTTCAGAGTTCCAACCAAGACAGGTGGGATCAGTGAATACAGCTGCACCTTATACATAATGTACTAAAATGGTTGTATCTGCAACCATCCTCTGCACTACACCATCACACAGCTTACCGTGTTTCCCCGAAAAAAAGACACTGTCTTATATTTTTTTTGGCTCAAAAAAACACACAAGGTCTTATTTTAATTTTTTTTTTATGTACAACAAGCCACACTTATTCATGTACAACATTCTACATGTATTCATGTACAAAAAGATGGTGATCAGGGCAATCAGGGGTGCCGTACCTTTCCCAGAGCAATTTGCTAACCAATTGCTGGCCAGAATGAGCGAAGCGCACTTTCACTATGGATTCCTCACAGGTGGAGTGCATTTGGTATCACTCCGCCTGTGACAGGAGCCGCCGCTATAGAGGAGGCATCGGCTTATGCGGCTCTGCTCACTCCGGTGTCGCCTTACTTCCTCTAGTGCTGGCTTTATTGGCACCGCTGATTCTCTCCTGCCTCTCTTCAAGTTCCCCCTTATGCCACCACCGGCCCTGGGAATGGTCACAAGTAGGTCTTATTTTTGGGGGAAGGTCTTATTTGCGGGAACACAGGGTACACAGAAGAAGCTTTAATTACATCATAAAAACCAAGCTCCATTTTTCTCTTAGTGGAGAGCTTCTTGGCTATGTCATGCTGAGGTGATGAAGTGTCAACTCACAGGATTTAAGATTTGAAGACCTACATGCATGGGTGCACATAAGAAGTATATGTTATGTGTACATTTTAGTAGACATATATAGTGTTTAGCAGAATGCAATGTGTTCGCAGTCAGCAATCAACCTCCATCAGAAGCTCTCAATCTCTTAATCACACACTATTATTTTATGTTGGCTGAAGATTCATGGCAAAGCTTAGAGCAAGATTCTATTTACATATCAATGCTGTGATGTTCTGGGTGGCCCTGAGGTGAGACTTTATACAGCAACAGGCCAGTACTGACAGTTTATGCTGCCAGCTGCCTCCTGCTGTTGTCGTTTTCTTTTAGCTACATTCCTACACAGAGAGAGATGTTTTTTTTTTACTAGGTAGCATATATCATGTGAAAGGTTTACCTGTATTGTCCAGCAGTATGATCATGTTATTCCAAGCCAAACTGTGATCTGGTTTGAGAATGGTGGCATTTCTCCATGCATTTAATGCATCCATATGTCGATTTAAATCTGCATACTAAAATCAAACAGTAAAGCTATACAATTGTATACAGCAACAATAGTAAATCTTTTTAAAGCAGCCTTGAAATGTAAAAGTAAACAATGTATAGTTCTATGAGTGGACCAAAACAAAGCAAACAAAAAATGGTTTCCTTGGAGTCCATTGAAGGACACAGGAAGTCATTAACAGTCAGGTTATGCTGTCAACTACAGGAGAATTGGACTCTGGCAAACCAAAAATTGAAAGCCAGCCCAGGAAAACCTCTCCTACAACTGGCATGCCTCAGTTTTCTAGCAAGTATTACCAAGAACATGAT
The DNA here is from genome assembly GCF_000935625.1 of Nanorana parkeri. Classification (NCBI taxonomy): domain Eukaryota; kingdom Metazoa; phylum Chordata; class Amphibia; order Anura; family Dicroglossidae; genus Nanorana; species Nanorana parkeri. The sequence goes on from NW_017306339.1 coordinate 2,538,904, forward strand.
CATAAATACAGAGTAATGGGACCAGTGTCCCTCAAAGGACTCCAAGAGCAGGCTTTTAAACCAAAAAATCCTATTTTCGATTGAGGCACAGTCAAATGAGGGGTGATCAACAGAAAATCACTAACCGGCTCAACGTGAACAAGAACTGGGGACTTCCCACAGCTCAAGAGCCACCTAGGGGACCAACACCTGAAGCTGACACCAGATAAGGTTGACCCCCCAGCTGGTAAGTGGACAAAACTAACCAGACCATGAGGGCATGGGGAAATATGTCTGATGCTGGAGAAACACAAACTAGATCAAATTTTGAAGCTGGTCAAACTGATTCAACCAGAAGGATGGAATGAACAATTATGAGGAGAGATAGTACACCGTTATAGGAACTGTGAAGCCAGCTAAAATCTAAAGAGGTCATCTAGTCCTAAGCATCTCTAGCCACGTTTTTCAGTGGCTTAAGATAGGGGGGAAATAAATCTACATTTTTTTTTCTGGAATCAGTATTATGAAAAGACAGTGGGGTTCATTTTGTAAAGGAGCAAAGGCTGTTCACTTCACAAAATGAATGATTATAAATAAGAGATCCTTTGAATAAGGTTTTTTTCTTTGAATACCCAATCAAGAGAAAAGAGAAAAGTAAAAAACAGGATTTCTGCTAGGACTTGACTGGTTGTTTGAAGAATAAAGCTTTGCCTTATTTACCAAGCTCAGTGAACATTCACTTTGCTAAGAGGACAGTCTCTCTTCCTTTAGAAAACCAGCTCTACTAAACGGGCGTAAATGTGGCTTTTAGTCACTTCTTATTTTTACATTGTTTTCCTACTCCTTATGCTATCCAAGTCCATAGACTGTGTCTTATGTATTGGCTTTCGACCTGTAAGAGTGGAAAAATAATGAACCAGATTTGTGTGAAAATATAACAAAGCTTCCACATTAAAACAACTTTAAAAAAAAAAAAGTGGTTTAACAACTATACCCTGAACGTTGATCTACAGTAATTATTCATCTCCTGGATTTAAAGTCCTGAGCTGGCACAATTTTACTAACCACCAGATTTTTTAAAATATTATTAAAAGGTAATCTGGAGTTCTAGACATTGAACTTAAGATGGTCAAAGTATCAAATGTTCAACTGTGTTTTGTAAAAATTAACTGGCCACTGGAATGTCTTAATTGATGGATTAATCCTTTTCCCTCTAAAACTTCCTTTACCGACTAACACCTTTCTTCATTACCGTTTTCAAATGTTAAACAAAAGAATAGGATGTGGATTTTATTACTTCTAAAGAGAGATTTTCTATCCCAGCTATTGAACGCTCTGCACAGATTATTACAAAGATGAAGGCGTCAAGAAAAGTGTTTTTATTTTAGTAGTCCCTGTGGCAATACACATCAGTATGGTAAATTGTTAAAATCAAGTAAAGAAGTGGTTTAAATGTAACATTTCAGTTATTATTAAAGGAGAACTATGGGGTTAGGGCTTTTCCCAATAGTTCTCCCTAGGGTAACGGGAGGACACAAAGTAGCGTCCTCCCGTCACCCTAAGCTCCGTATACCGCGAGCTACAGCTTATTATGTCTGGATCCGCCCAGCTGCGTCAGTGACAGCTGGCTCTGCCTATCTAGAGGCACAGCCAGCTGTACCCGCCCCCTCCCGCCAGTCAGCGCTGGAGGATCGGAACGGGGAATCCAGCCACTCCACTGTCACGGCAGAGAGCCGTGACAGGATCGAGAAGTGAGCGAACGCCGGTATGTGTTCGCTCACTTCCCGATCTACTGAGCCGACCTGTGACAGTCTAGAACTGTCGTTCACGTCACAGGTCGTCTAGAACTATGAGGTGAGTGAAAAGCACTCACCTCATAGTTCTCCTTTAAAGAAAAAGGATGAGCGATAAGATTACCTAAACATCTGCTTTTCTGTCATCTTCGTTGTGCTTAAGGAACAGTTGGTGTGGGTTCAAAAAGCTTCAATACGTGAGTGATTCTGATCATAATTGATACGTTCTTTTATCTAACATAGACCAGTCATAGATGGGGAGACATGTCCCTAAGGCCTCACGCACATGGGGTTATTATTTGCAGCTAGGGATTCCTGCGGCCAGAATCCGTAGGTTCTTGCTGCAGGAATCCTCAGCTGCACATAATAACCCATCCCAGGTGGGTTCATAAAGAAGCAGCCTATGTGCCCATTCACGACAGGCTGACAGCGGTCAGGTTTCTCAGTACAGATGTGGCTGCTGTGCCTATTCAAGTGAATGTCTGTGGCTGTCCGCATGTAATCGTATGTGGATTGATTACCTGCAATTCAGAATGGATGCTTGTCCCCAGACACAGGCAGATTGCATCCAAGGATCAGCATCTATCCCGAACGGCAGGTAATCATTCTATGTACTGTATGTTTACATGTGGACAGCCATTCACTTGAATAGGCACAGCAGCCACATCTGTACTGACACACCTGGGATTTCTGCCACAGGAATCCACAGGTTCATACCGCAAGAATGCCAGTCACACATAATAGCCCTGTGTGCATGAGGCCTAATAAGTGGGAAAGATTGCCCACGTTTTATGGAGGTCTTCTTACAGGTTTAAATCTTTCCATGTATGATAAAGAAGTCAAAGGTACAGGTTATCTCCTCCCCGTGGTACCCTTGATCACAGCATGATCTACACCCAACCATTCCATTTGGGCAGGCTCCAGCAATCTATGATCAGCATGCACATAAACTGGACTGTGCTTGTCAGACAAGATCATAGTCTATCATGGCATGCAATGACTGCTTATTTAAGTAGAGATAAGACTTCACATTTTCAAAAAACTTGTAAGGTCCTCCCCTAAAGAGGAAATCCAGCACTTTCTGGTAATCCTAAAGCTTATGTTTAAGCTAATCACCTATTTCTGCCTCTTACACATTCCTGTTGGCCAGTGAGAAATCTGTGGGAAGGGACTGGCCTAATATAAAAAATAATAGAATATGTTGGAGCTTAACCAGGTAGAGCATCCCCGCATTTGGGTTTAACAGCAGGGATTGAATGCAGGTATGTGCAAGCACTCCTTGACAGCAACACTTTTTACCTGACAGCAGTCACCACCCCCAGCCCCCCTTCATTACAGACTAGCTTTAATGATTGGATAATTATAAAAATCTGCAATTGCTGCAAGTAATGTGTTCACTGACTGAATGAGACATGAAGCATATGTAACACTGATCATTAGAAACAAAGGATTACACCAATTTTTCAGAATAAACTTTCTCAGGAAGAAAAATAAATGTTTTAATAATTGATTTGTAAGTTTACAATATTATTTGAAATCTCCCCAATTCTGAACTAAACGATTCCACCCTCCTCCACCGATTTCTACTTACTGAGATCAAAGGGCATGGTTGTTCAATTGTTTACATTTTAGTGCCTCAATGCTCCCTCTGCTGGCTGCACATGCACATTACAGCCCCTTAGACTTCTATAGAGCCATCTCCCAGCCAGAAGAAAGATGTGGCCAGAAGGAAGAGACTAGCAGTGCTGGATGTTACCAAACAGGGAGGCAGCGGCCCTTGGATCTCTAGGTGTAGATCTGTGGATTGCGAGGGTGAGATCGTTTAGATCTGGGAAGGGAATGAAAAAGAATAGACAAAGTGCACTTATGCTTGAGGACCACAAGTTATTGTGGTTTAAAATGCTAGGGTAATGGTAGTATAGCAATATTTTACTTGTAAAATAGCTTCACAAAACTCCCACTGTTTTCTACTATTTAGCAATATAGGTAAAAGTACTATTTAGAGGGAATAAATAATTTACTGAGGAACAGCTATAGCTGTGGAATGCCATGGTAGCTCTGGCATACAGCACCTAATTAATTGGGGTTTGACCAGCTTAATTTCTTTTCCTATGTTTTTCTTAGGTTAAAGACAATATTGGAATATATAAATTACTTTCACACTGTGTATAGAAGCACAAGTCCACCTTTTTTTTTCTACACGTAAAATACATCTGAAGTTAGTAAAAAGCTACCTAAATTGCTTGCCCTTTGTACTGTGTAATAAGCACATCTTTTTCAAATACCCATGCCATGCATAGTATGGGAATTAACTACCTCCAATAAAGAAATGTACAAAATGGCAAATGCATCAAGAGAACTGAACAATCACATTTTTGTTTTTCAGAAAACATGTCTAAAAATAACAGGAGCAATTTTCCTGGAAAACAGGACACTTACCAGTCGCCCCAGGTTGTAGTAACAGTCTGGATATTTTTTTCTGTATTTGATAGCAGTTAAGTAGCTTTTTTCGGCTTCTTCAAACCGTTTAAGGCTGTTTTGCACAATGCCTAAATTCATCCATGCAGCTGAAAAATCAGGCCTATAATCACAATATAAAAGGACATACATTGAATACGGGCAGCCACATGAATATAAAGAACCAAAAAGCATATTTGCCATCAAATTTCAACCTATTTACTTACTGGATGGAGACAGCTCGTGACAACAGTTGCTCTGCCTCATGGAGTTCTTCTTTCTCTTTTAGAATGTTGCCAAGATTGTTCATTGCATGTACATACTTTGGATTTAATCTGGAAGTTTCAGATAGTTCATTAACTACAGGACGATGGCTACTAAAGTGTGGTTTAACAAAAACAATCGTTTCTCTACTTATTATTACTTTTTTTAAAAAGAACTAAAAAAATACGGTCATTGTATTAAGCAAGAAAAAAAGCTCACACCTATTATGCCTTTGGAGCTTTCCTGTTGTACTCAAGTAATATGTGTTGCAAAGTAAGTAAGTGATGAGGTGGAGCAGGTAGGCACAGATACCATATGAGGCAGTCACAGTAAGCATGTTGCTTCACAAGTGAGGAAAGTACATACAATATGCAACAAAAAAAAAAATCAGCTGTTGTCAGGGCCTTAAGGGTCAATACGTTGCCAAGTGGGTCCTCAGACTTATATGGGACTGTCTCTCCACTGCCAAGGCATGGCAAGAATCAAGAAAGATTCTGGTCACAGGCCGTACATATTGTTGAAGACCCAGGTTCATGTAAGTGTGCATCTGTGGTGCAAAGAATAGAATTCTTATGATAAGGGGCTATGCAGGCAAAATAAGTGTATTTGATCTAAGTATGCTGATACATAATTGATTTTAACAGATTTCCATGTAAAAAACAAATTACCTTTTTTAGTTATTAGAATGGAGGAGTTCTTTAAAATGGTTGTTCAGTCAAACAGCTACAAACACATATGTGTACTGTTGAACCATATACAGTATATATGCACTGCTTTACCACCCGACATCTTGATTACCCAGGAAGTCGGCTCCATGATGGTTCGGCTGGCTCGATGCAGATTGGCCGGGAAGCCGGCTTTCCAGCCAATGAGCATGGAGCCGGCTTCCTGGCCAATCAGGAAGCCGGGCAGTGGGTAATGAAGGACTATTTTTGGTTCTGACTTAAAGTTCCTTTTTTACCTTGCTTATTTCAATTTCCTAAGTCAGAATAGCCCCTCCCTCACTTTCACTTTCCAGCCAATCACAGCAATATGCAAACAGGAATATCAAAGTAAATATTTCAGCATTTTTTCAACATTTATTCATTCTGGTAGTTTCTTCTACTTATTAAGCTGCAAGTTAAGATTTTCAGTCCTTTTTAAAACACTTATTTGCCAGCCAATATACTGTATTCAAATTTCAAAATCGAAACGAAACCAAAAAAATTGTCAGGCCGAAACAGAAAATGTTTTTTTTCTAACTTTTTCGAAATTTTTAAAAATATTGTATTTTTATAAACTTTTTTATTTTGTTATATTTTTATTTTTTACTTTACTTTTAGGGGCTTCGGGGAAATATTAGGGGTCTGAACAAACCCTTGATATTTCCCTTTAAAAATAGAAAAAGAGATTGAGAACAGAGTCCTCAATCTCTTTTTCTGCAGCTCCTGTTATAAATGAACAGGAATCCTCTATACTGAGTGTTCCTGTTCATTTATAACAACATGAGGACAGAGTATGTTTACTATAACCACAATCATGAATGAACAGGAGGTGATGTAGGTCACTTCCCATTCATTCATAAAGGTGGACACAGTAAACATACTCTGTCCTCAATTATTTACAAACACTCTGCGACCAGTGATCGCTGAGTGTTTGTACCGCTCTCTCTCCTGACACACTGTTACAGGAGGCTGAACGAGCGGTGCGGAGAGCTCCATCTACAGCTGACTCCTCCTCCGCACCGCCGTCCACCCTACTGTGACAGCGCTGGCTGCCTCCGCCCACACGGCTGCTCTCCTAATCTGTGAGAGGAGGCTGTGCGGTGAAGGGAGGAGAGATCAGTGCATCCCTAATATATACAGCTGGTAGATCCAGTGGTTGTCCGAGAGGATGTACCTATATATCTTTCCATGTTTGCATGTGTGCATATACCTGCCACATGCATAAACCGCTGCTCCTGCTGTCAGAGAGTGGAGAGCATCGGCTTCAGACACAGAGCTGATCGCACTGGATCTGGGCCTTGTTATCACTGTGATTACCAATCACAATGATCACATCACAATGTTTACATTGCCAAGCCCTCCCCTAACATGTTACAACAGAGGCGAGCATAGGAACTAATGAATGGTTAATTTATTAGTTCCTGGTGAAAACAAGCTTAACCACTTGCTGACCAGGGTGTTCAACCCCCTTCCTGTCCAGTATTCAGTGCTGCAGTACTTTGAATGATATTTATTCCGCCATGCAACGCTGTACTGAAATTAATTTTATACCATTTTTTGGGGACAGATAGAGCTTTCTTTTGGTGGTATTTAATCACCACTGCGGGTTTTATTTTTTACTATAGTATGGAAAAATTACCGAAAAAAACAAGACCCTGTTTCCCCTATATTAAATGATAAAACATTACCCACATTTTTTGTAAAATATAAAAGAGGGGTTCACGTCGGGTAAATAGACACCAAGCCTTAAAATTGCATGCGTCTGCGAAACCTCAAAAAACTACACCCAAAATTGCCCATAGGCGATGCTTTAAAAGCTTTTACCGCTCATCAGTTTAGTGTTATCAGTGATTGATGGTGGCAGAATTATTGCTCCAACTCCGACGATCGCGGCGATAAGTAACGTGTAGCGCAATTGTCGTTTTCGCACGCTGGTGCATCTGACGCGTATTTATGTTTATATGTGCGGAAACGTGGAGGTGGGGGACTTAAACATTTTTGGGGCTAACAAACCCCTATGTAATAGCACAGGCACACTGACAGGTCCTCTTTATGGAGACATCAGGGGTCTCTAAGACCTCTGTTACCTAGGGACCCCCAAAGAAGCTGATGAAGCAGAGATCTGCTTCACCAGCTTTTTCTCTGGCTCTCAGCCAGAGAAATGACAGCTGAATGCGGAAGTAATGTATTACACATCACTTACGCATTCAGACGTCGGAGGGAGTTCAGCAAGGAGGAAGATGCTGATATCCCTCCCATCTTCCTCCCGACATCCACCAGAGATGGGGCAGGTGGGGCAGCGATTTAAGGTGAGGGGGACAACGGCACTGCGGGAGGCGTGCGCAGGGCAGCACATACAAGTGATCGGACGGCTATAAAGCCACCGATCGCTTGTATGTGAAACAGCCGGTAACGGCTGTTTGCAGTGGACAGTTCTTTTCGGCGCGCGCGAGCAGAACAAAAAGCAGTTTATTTATGGCGACCCACCAATGGGAGTTTGCTGTCCGTCCATTTTTTTACAACGGGCGGACGGCAAGCAGTTAAGCAACAGAAAATAAGTCAGATTTTTTAACCTCTCATCCTGTATACAGTATGTCAGATCAATTCTATCTCTGCTCTGACCTGTATATTAACTAGGGCTGCAACAACTAATCGACATAATCGATTATAATCGATTATTGAAAAAGTTGTCAACTTTTTCAATAATCGATTAATCGTCTTCTGATCAGTTGGCCCTGTTCACAGCTCCACACGCTGTGCGCCGCACCTCCTCCCCAACTCACGCTCGCTGCTGCCAGACCCGCTCGCATCCACGCTCCACACGCCGCACCTCCTCCCCGCCTCACATTTCCTGCCCATCCACAATCGGCACAGGGACGCGGGGAGATGTAGTAAGGAGGAGCAGGTGTGGGGGAGAAATTAATTTTATACCATTTTTTGGGGACAGATAGAGCTTTCTTTTGGTGGTATTTAATCACCACTGCGGGTTTTATTTTTTACTATAGTATGGAAAAATTACCGAAAAAAACAAGACCCTGTTTCCCCTATATTAAATGATAAAACATTACCCACATTTTTTGTAAAATATAAAAGAGGGGTTCACGTCGGGTAAATAGACACCAAGCCTTAAAATTGCATGCGTCTGCGAAACCTCAAAAAACTACACCCAAAATTGCCCATAGGCGATGCTTTAAAAGCTTTTACCGCTCATCAGTTTAGTGTTATCAGTGATTGATGGTGGCAGAATTATTGCTCCAACTCCGACGATCGCGGCGATAAGTAACGTGTAGCGCAATTGTCGTTTTCGCACGCTGGTGCATCTGACGCGTATTTATGTTTATATGTGCGGAAACGTGGAGGTGGGGGACTTAAACATTTTTGGGGCTAACAAACCCCTATGTAATAGCACAGGCACACTGACAGGTCCTCTTTATGGAGACATCAGGGGTCTCTAAGACCTCTGTTACCTAGGGACCCCCAAAGAAGCTGATGAAGCAGAGATCTGCTTCACCAGCTTTTTCTCTGGCTCTCAGCCAGAGAAATGACAGCTGAATGCGGAAGTAATGTATTACACATCACTTACGCATTCAGACGTCGGAGGGAGTTCAGCAAGGAGGAAGATGCTGATATCCCTCCCATCTTCCTCCCGACATCCACCAGAGATGGGGCAGGTGGGGCAGCGATTTAAGGTGAGGGGGACAACGGCACTGCGGGAGGCGTGCGCAGGGCAGCACATACAAGTGATCGGACGGCTATAAAGCCACCGATCGCTTGTATGTGAAACAGCCGGTAACGGCTGTTTGCAGTGGACAGTTCTTTTCGGCGCGCGCGAGCAGAACAAAAAGCAGTTTATTTATGGCGACCCACCAATGGGAGTTTGCTGTCCGTCCATTTTTTTACAACGGGCGGACGGCAAGCAGTTAAGCAACAGAAAATAAGTCAGATTTTTTAACCTCTCATCCTGTATACAGTATGTCAGATCAATTCTATCTCTGCTCTGACCTGTATATTAACTAGGGCTGCAACAACTAATCGACATAATCGATTATAATCGATTATTGAAAAAGTTGTCAACTTTTTCAATAATCGATTAATCGTCTTCTGATCAGTTGGCCCTGTTCACAGCTCCACACGCTGTGCGCCGCACCTCACCCTTAACCTCCCTTATTCTGCACATCTATACATTAGCCCCTTAATCGCCATCCTCCCACTGTATGTGACCTGTACTATAAACCCATTAGCGACCACCTCCCTTTGCGTATGCTCTCTACATTTAATGTATCTAGTGCACAATTACAAAGCTCCATGTTTTAACCCACTAAATACCTGCCATTTCTTCCCTTTCAAAACATTTGTGGCAAAAAATGAGATCAATTGGTTCTGCACTTATTTTCCAAAAAGGGTTAATTTGGGAGTTTTTGTACTATCCTGGCATAACAGAAAGTAAGTGAAAGAGGGTTTTTTTCAAATGTTTTGGTCTTTTTCATTTAAATGGTAAAAAAACATTAAAAAAAACAGTTAAGTACCATCAAAAGTCAGCTATAAGCATGTCAAAAAAATTACATAAAATTAATTTGGGTACAGTGTTGCAAGGCCAATTCCCAAACTATTACAGCACTGAAAAATGGCCAGGTAATGAAGGGGGGTTTAGCAAACTGGTCTTCAAGTGGTTAAAGCAAAAATTCCAATATATAATACTCTCCACCCTAATATTGGCATAATCCACACATTTTTACAATATTCTCAATTGTGTTAAGGAACTCAAGGTGGTGTAACTGTTTTCGATTTATTGTATTTCATCAGTTTTATAGCTGCACTAAACATAGGTGAAATTTAGAATCAATAAAAGGCAAAGTTTGAATTATGAAGATATACGAAGGAGAAAAACATAATGTAAATCTTAAAATACTAATAAGCAAATATTTTATGAAAGCCATCTTCCACATCATTAATTACCATTTTTAAAAAGTAAAACCCACAATGTTACCTTACAGCCTCTCTGTAGAATTTAATGGCACCTGTTTGATGGCCGCGATCTGCTAAATTTTTACCTACATTGTAGTGCACCTGCAAATTATCAAACATATTTCAGATAGATGATTCATAAACTTTTTATATATGAAGTATCAAAATGATTAGATATGTGATACACATTTTAAATATATCTGCTTTGCAAAACACATTAAAGTTTTAAATCAACTACTGCTTGCTTGGAAACATACAAACCAGCAAATAGTCCATGTTCAATAGCTAAAAATACTATAGACTCATCACTGCACCACTAGACAGAATATGTATTTTTTTAAAAAGCGCCTAATTTATTGCCACTCTTGTTCAATAATTTAGTGCAGGGGTCCTCAAAGTACAGCTCGCGGACCAGATCCGGCCCGCTCGGCAGCACACCCCTTGCCATAGGCGTCAGGGCCGGATTAACGTAGGGGCTAAGGGAGCTGCAGCTCCAGGCCCCTACCTTAACCCCTTCATGACTGAGCTAGTTTTCAGTTTCTGTTCATAAATGACTTACACACTTTTTGTTGATGTGTGATTCTTCCACAGCAGTAATATACTTTCTTACTAAATGTACCCACACATATTATATATTGTTTTTTTAGAGGACAGATAGGGCTATATAATTATATCAAACATGTGTACTTAACGCCTCACTTAGTTTGAATAAAATATAAAAAAATGAGGGGAAAAACTAGGAGAAAACACTTTTTTCACAAGTTTTGATTATTATTATTTTTTAGAAATTTGTTATAATAATTATAGTATAAAAAATATATTTATATATCATTTTTATTTTCCTAATTTTGTTTCACACTTTATTTTTTTACACTTTGTAAAACTGCGCAGCCGCAGCAGAAATTTCCCCCTCTTCCTCAGAGTCCTCAGAAAGGACCGGGGGGGGGAGCCGGCAAAACGCGCTTCCGTGGAAGGCGCTGCGCCAGCGCACGTTCCATACGGGACATAAAGAAAAAATACTTAGCTCCTTACTCCTGACGCTAGGCAAAAAACTGGGGACTTGTCCGCAGGTGGGGGGTTTGGCCACCAGCAGGGGCCGCCCCTAGGCTGTAATTGGTCTTTAGTTTTTTGTGCCTAGCGTCCTTCTCCTGCAGGTGGCGATATTACCCTACAGTACATGATCTCCGATCTGTTCCCTGTGTCCTTCAATGAACGGGAGAGAAATACCTTTTTTTTCCTAAGTTTTGCTCCAAACTTAGGAACAGCTAATAATAACCTTAGAGACTGATCCTGACAGCATGTCAGATTCAGATCTCACTAAAAGGTCTTTGATCGGTCCAGACGATCAGAAGTCTGATACATTTCACTCAAAGAGATACATTGTATCTCTTTGGTGAAATGTATCATAAACATCGGGCTATTGAGCTGTCAAAATGAATAGCAGAGAGGTGACTCACTCTGCTACCTCTCTGCTATTTTCAGCTGTCAAATACATTAATGAAAGAAAGAAGCTTTTACAAAAGCTTAACTATTTCATTAATGAATGCCTCAATACGGAGGCATTCATTAATGACTGGTAACTGCTGAGAATCAGCGGTTACCGGCATTACAAAGCCTGATATAACTCGTCACGTACAGTGTACGTGGCCAGTCATATAGGCACTTTGTGACGGGACGTACAGTGTACGTCTCCCGTCACGAAGGGGTTAAAATAAGCCCAGCCACCCTAAAACAACATATAGCAATCAATCGGCTGGTCCCGGCGGGGTCCGGGGAGAGATCGGCATTCCACCAGCCCTGCCTTGGTGTTGGGGAAGAAACGTAGGCCGTTCCGGAAGCCTGACAGCTTCTGTGTTCGGCCTGCGCCCTTTCATCTCAGGGCACATGCCGAGGCACAGGACATACAGAAGCCTGGCAAATCAAATGCCAGGCTTCCTGTAGCACCGTAAAAACAGTGCTTTGGGCGCAATCCAGCACAGGCTCCTGGAGGGCGGCCAATATGCAGAGAGCTGGGATATGACATAATGTCATCTCCCTGCCTCTCCCAAAGCTGCATGCCGCCGTCAAGAGGTAAGACAGGGCAGTCTACATGCCCATTTATTTTAATAAAAAACAGATACTTGAGCTGTAGAAAATAATAACAAATCGTGCTAGTACATATCCCAGGCAAGAAAAATGAATTGTATTAAAACATTTTTTTGTTTATTAAAGTCGCTAAAAATATTTATATAAACCCTCTAAGGGCTTATTCACACCAATTCGTTCTGGGACAGGAGGGGACGTGGTGGTACATTGAATTCAATGGCACCGCAGCCACGCCTCCCCATTTTTCAAATATTGATCCAGCCCCCAACAATGTCTGAGGGACAGCGAACTGGCCCCCTGTTTAAAAAGTTTGAGGACCCCTGATTTAGTGCTTAGCTTTAGATGAAGTCTGAAGACCAAGAATGTTGGCTGCTGCTTTCATGACCAGAAAAATACCATTTTAGTCAAACACTGTTCCAGAACTTCTAGAAATATAGATCATGGAATATTATTTTTTCTTTCTTGCAAAAAATGCTTATCTTCTCTAAACTGGATTATTTAAAAACAAAATGTGTGCGCCATTATGTGGCTGCCATGTCCTTCACCAGCTAAATAAATCTATTATATTTATGTGCCTTAACCCCTTCGTGACTGACGACGTACAGTGTACGTCGCCAGCATCGGGGCTGTTTAAACAGACTCCCGGCGACTATTATATTTGTTCACATAATTACTTTGCTAATACAATGCACAGGTAGGTGGCTTTATATCGTTTTAATGCTGCACTCAACACTATTTCTTCACCGTTTATAACACTGGAGTACTGGCTAACTCGTCACTAAGTTTTGTTGTTTACAAGAATAGTGCAGAATCTTTTATATTTAATAAGAAGTGGAATGTAGATGTAAGGTACACTATTATTTTCAAACATGAACTGCAATGGGCAAAGTGCAGCAACCCACAGTAGCCAATTAGAATAAATCAGATCCGACTAAATTAAAATGTGACTGCACATTGCAGAACATCTTCGCTTTCTTGAACAAGGAGCAAACAAGGCTGCTGTAAATAAATCCAAAGAATATTTTTATGTACACAGTCACAACAAATCAGTAAACTTACTTTAGCATTTAGTGGACAAACAAAAAGAGCACTTTGAAAGAGTAGTTCCTCAGATTTCCACTGGTTACTCCGCTGAACACAACGTATTATGTTGGTGGCCAAAAGTCCCAATATCATCAGAGTCACAAGTTTCTTAAAAAACAAAGAACATATTACCACATGAGTAGCAATGCCCTCTTACATGTTTTGCTCACATTTAAGCAAATTTGACACAACAACATGCTGTAAAGCTGTAGACCATTGTCTCCTCAACCTCCTTAAAAGTGTTTAACAAAATTACTGGAAGTCGTTAGAAAGCCAGCTAGAAAATAAAATACCTGTATTTAAGAATACAATATTGTACATGCATGGTACTAGGTAATTGAGTATTTCTCTTCATTAAAGTTTAAACTAGAGACTAGCTGTGGAGAATCCAACTCAATCTTCTAGAGCTCTAGCAGTATGAATATGCCATTGTGTGGCATTGAACCATTTGCATAACCATGCAGTATTTACCATGTACAGTCTAACAATCATCCATTTTACACCTCATAGAACAGTGACACAGTGTGGGTCAATAATGGCAGGATAAATCACTATACTTTCTTACATCTATCAAGGATACCAGCAGCCGAATTTATGCAACCACTTTCCCCAGTCTTCCCTCACAGGGACCATGGGGAACAAAAGTAGCCACCCTATCAGCACCAATTCATAGATGACTTCAGGATCTACAGCCGAGTGGTACACAAATACAACACATTTTTGTTAATAGGTAAGGTACTTGAATGCATTTTTAAGATGGAACTCCTGAGTTTAGTGTCACTTTAAGAATAACACATGGATATAATTGATCTATATTGTGCCAAATACATGTACAAGATTTTGCTTTATAAAAACCATTTGCTTATTATACAGGACCATGAAAATTAGGACAACGTATCGAGAGCTCGCTTTTTAGTGTGTCTAGAAACAGTGACCGGAACAAACTAATTTGTATCCAACAAACAAGCTGCAAACGTTGCAAGGCTTGATGTATGTTACCTCAAAATAAATTAGCCATATATAAACCTTGTGCAAGCTGAGTTTTGAAATAGCAACAGGTTTCCACAGTTGGGGGAAAAGAGACGATCAGGTGCATAACTATGACTGAAGAGAGGAGGACTATTTAAGCTCCTAGTGCAGTCATAAAAACTTTGAATGCACACAGCTTGTCCTCTTACATGTCTACCTTGTCAAAAGGACAGCAAGTGGCTGGACTAGCTGGCAACGCACCCCAGATTTTTAAAAATTTATTAGGATATCCCTTGTGCTCATATATTATTCTCTTATATGGGAGAAACGTATTGATCTCCGATTTCCACGGTCGCAGTGTAGGTGTCAAGGCATGTATCCACAGTTTAGCGATTGACTTTCTATAACCAAACAAACAGGGTTATTCACAAAAGGGTGAAGAGTTTGGAGAAGGCAGGAGAAATTAACAATCTAGGACAACATAACTGAACTGGAAAGTGAGCTGAATTGGATAATTTTTCCATATCAGCTATGTGTTCCTAGACTGCTCACTTCTCTTGCCTTCTCCAAACTCTTCACCCTTTTGTGAATAACCCTCTACGTTTCATGCAAGAAAATAGTTGTGTATAGGGCCAGCTCTAGGAAGTGCAAACTGACCTAGCAGGCACTGCTTGGCGTTAAGTGTCAGTGTGGGTCCCATCACATCATGTAGAAACATCACTATCTGCTGCCAATATGCTTGTAGTTGGGGACAAGACCAAAATAGATGAAAAGGTACATGGGGCTCGCTGACACTTGGGACAAAGTGGATTTTACATTTTTATTTAGCGAGCCTAATTGGTGTGAAATAAGTACAGTGAAGATAAAATTGGTAGGTAAGCCTATCACTAACTTTAGGTAATACCTGCTAGCCACAATTTCTTACCATTCCTCATCATCCACTGTGCAAACCTCTGCCACCCATATGGACATCTTGGAGAAAGCCAGCACTCTTGACCGAGGGGCTTGGAGAGAGGTGTATAAATCAGAAATGAACTGTTTACAGCAGCAATTAGGCAAGGCTAGCACCAGTAGGTTATACAGAATAGTATTGTCAGATTCTCAAATTGGGCAGAAACAGGGTGCCAAATCTAGAGGTAGCAGACAAACATTTTTAGGAAGCTGAAATTCCTCTTGGAGCAACTGGAAAAATTAAATTTATATCCCACACAAAACAACACGAGCCAATTTAACAATACCTCATGTAAGCCAATGATGTGGGTTCAGTACAGACCTGAGTATATGCGAGAGTGCCATAGGGTGTTCAAAATTTTAGGAGGAAGTATCATTTTAATTAGGTCGTTTCTTCCTGCTACCCCAATAGGAATTTCAGATCACACCCATACCCTAGGTTTGATAAAGGCAAATAACAAAAAAATATTTAATTGGGCAAAATCAGAGAAATCTTTAGAGATATCAATATCAAAGTATCTAATTGTACTGGTTCTCTTCAGAGGCGAGCTTGATCTCTACTAGGGGGGTCAATAGGTAGGATTTTGTCCAATTGATAGTTAAATCTTTGTATACACCAACGTTGTTGATCTAAAGCACTTAAAGTACTTTACTAGAAGTGCTTCAATGCTTGACATGAGGTTTCTCACTGTATTATATGGTGGTGGTTTACACTTGAGCTCTCTCCTGCTGCTTGTTGCAGCAAAGAAGCCTAGGAACTTTTTTTAGTGATTGACTGCGCACTTTTCCCCCTACAGATGGTAATTGGAATGCTTGAAAATGTACAATGCATTTTTACCAAGTTTTTTGTGCGTTTACTAACCTAACAACCAGTCTCCTAGTAACCCTAGAGCTTGTAACAAAGTAGAGCAAGTAGACTTTTCTCCCTGAATGTTTATAAGACTGGTGAGGTCAAAAACAAGTTGAAGGCTGAAATGTCAGCCGCATTTGCTGGAGAGTCGTACCTCCGGGCGTCTCATAAGAGGGGTGGGAGGGGGCGAGACGAGCGCAGCCGCATCGTTCCGCTGGCCCTCCCTCTTTTTTTAATCTAATTTACTAGAGTATGTCCCCTTATTTGGCATTACTGACCTATAAAAATCATGGCACACCTCAGGTTTGTATTTTGCATGTGTCACACATAGTTCGGGGTCACGTGAGACTCCGACAACAATTATATATAACCTGCAGCTGCTGCCATGAAAGATAAAGTGATCATGGCTCAAGATAGCTCTGATAACACAACAGATCGCAGCACCACAGAAAAAACAGGAAGTAGATAACATGAAGATGACGACTACCGATGTCACAAAAAAAAAAAACTGCTTTGAAAGTACATTAAAAACAGCATGAAAAACACTTCAAAAACAAACGTTTACACATGTAAGATGTGCACAAAATACCCCAAAATAGCACCAAAAAGGCTTGGAGGCTTGGCCTGTGTGAAGCTAGGCAAAGGGTTGCAAAAAGGGAGGAATCTGGATCTGCCGGATATAGAACCAAATCGTCAGCATACAATCCCATTTTCCCAACATGCGAACCCACATGCAGGCCTCTAACATCTAGGTGATCTCTGAGTTTAGCCGCCAGTTGCTCCACTGCAACAGCGTATAAAAGGGGGGACAGTGGGCACCCCTGTCTAGTACCTGTGGATAGTGAAAAAGC
This sequence comes from Nanorana parkeri, assembly GCF_000935625.1. Classification (NCBI taxonomy): domain Eukaryota; kingdom Metazoa; phylum Chordata; class Amphibia; order Anura; family Dicroglossidae; genus Nanorana; species Nanorana parkeri. Next base: position 2,555,855 of record NW_017306339.1, read on the forward strand.
CTTTCGAGGTCCATCCATTCGCACTAACCCTATCCAGGGGGTTGGAGTACAAAAGCGTTATCCATTTAATGAACTGAGGGCCAAACCCAAACTTCTGTGAATTCATGAAAAGGTTACACATGTTTAGAGATGTGTTCTTGCCTGGTAAAAAAAAAAGTTTCATTTGGGTGTATAATAGTTTGAATAACCTGGTTCAGTCAGAGTGAAGAAACTTATGCTAAGATTTTTATATAAATCTGCAGTTGAGAAATTGGCCTTCCAGGTAGTGAGGGTCCTTCTGCAACTTCAGAATAATAATAAAAATATTATTATCTGATGATCTGGAAGATTCTGCTGTTTATAAGCTTCCTCAAACAACTCAAGAATGCAAGAAGTAAACGTCTCCACGTAATTAGCATAGCATTTCACAGGCAGGTCCAGTGGTGCCTGGGGCCTTAGCTCTGGAAAACTTAGAAATGGCAGTTTGAATGTCGTGTAAAGTCAGAGGCAACTCCAGCAAAGGGACCTTTCTTTAGGGCCAATTATAGTGAAGGAATTGACTGCAAGTATAAATCAATTTCTGACAGAAAGTGGGTAGACCGGGAAATGTACAACTGTTGATAGAAGGTGAAAAAACTATGCAGCACCTCTTGGGGGTCCATAAGTAGGGAGCCCATATTGGCGGTCAGGGTAAAATCTTTTGCCTTTAAAAATGTACACTTCTCAGCTTTGGCATAATTAACCTTATTAGCAATTCTGGTTTCAAGTTTGAAAGTTTAGGCAAAGTGTGGGGAGGGATCTCAAGCAAAAGCATCTGTGGCCTCAGCTACAGGCCTTTCAGACTCCTGTTCCACAGCTACGGAGTTCCCCTTAACATCAGTAATGAGTGAGGACAAGTGCATTCTTGCATGAAATTCAAACGCCTTCCAGACTGTCAAAGGGGTCACCAGAGGTTGCATTTTGTCCTAAAAGGAAACTCCTCTCTTGTACAACTTCAGATGCCTCCAGGATTAAAGAGAGCCAAAACTAATTTAGCTTTCAGCATGGGGGGGGCTTGTTTGTAAACTCCAACAGGGGGAATTAACTGAAAGTACTTAAGGCAGACATCATCAAGAATGGGTAGAAGGGAAATGTGTAATATTACCTAAATCAATTGTGTGAGCCTGATTCATGTGATGCCAAAAAAACAAAAGATGATGTGCTGTTCTGCATCTTTATGATCCCAGGCATCAAAAAGGAGACTGCCGGTATTATCTGGCCAAAGCGAGTAACAGGACCTCTCTGATTCCACCTTACAGGGGTAGGTACACAATCAAGCACAGAGTCTATTACCATTTTAAAATCTCCCAACAACACCGTCAAGGATCTCAGAATTAAAAGACAAAAGGCCCCCCTTTCCTGAATAACAGCCATGCAAAAATGAGGTTAGACAAAATGTTAATACCAAGAGTGACATCCCTAAATTTGTGGCATACAAAAATATGCACCCTCCCTACAGGTCCAATTTTACTTGGTGAGGGTCAAATTGTACTGATTTAGGTATATGTATGGACACACCCCTAGAGGAGGTGTAGGTGGCATGATCAAACCAGCCCACCCAAGACCATCTAAGGAAGCTTCGGGTACCTGCCGTCAAATGAGTCTGTAACAAAACTATACAATGAACTAGGTCTGCTTTCTGTTACTTCAAGTGGGCCAACAATGTGGAGCATTTGATTATTTTTGCCTGTTTTTCTGCATGTCCCAGCTAAGTAATCCCCCCCCCCCACCCCCATAGAGGCTGCAACAAAAGTGATCAAGAACAGGAAAGGACATTGTACAGGACAGCATAGTTTAAACTAGTTTAGGGTTATATACAATTAGACCTCGCAGTAGCAATGGTAAAAGTAGCAACAACACATGCCAAGCCGAAGCAAATTAAAGTCCTATCCCACCCAGCTCTACACATTTCTTAAAAGGAGAACTATGGGGTTAGGGCTTTTCCCCATAGTTCTCCTTAGGGTAACGGGAGGACACAAACTAGCGTCCTCCCGTCACCCTAAGCTCAGTATAGCGTGAGGTACAGCTCGCGGTATACTGAGACGCCGCAGCTGAAGCGGATCCCGACAATGTCTGGATCCGCCCAGCTGCGTGAGTGACAGCTGGCTCTGCCTATCTAGAGGCAGAGCCAGCTGTACCCGCCCCCTCCCCCGTCCGTTTCGCCAGTCAGCGCTGGAGGATCGGAGCGGGGAGGTGGGGGAAATCCAGCCCCTCCCCTGTTACGGCAGAGTGCTGTGACAGGATCGAGAAGTGAGCGAACGCCGGTATGTGTTCGCTCACTTCCCGATCTACTGAGCCGGCCTGTAACAGTCTCATTGTCACAGGTAGGCTAGAACTACGAGGTGAGTGAAAAGCACTCACCTCATAGTTCTCCTTTAACTTATGTGAGCTCGTATTTTCCCAAATGTACCAACAATGTAAGCCAACTGTCCAGCAGCCCCCGAGCAGCAAAACACTCTATAACATGCAAGAAAATTAGGGCTGCAGCTAATGATTATTTCTATAATTGATTAGTTGGTCGATTTATTTATTTATTTAATGGATAAAAAAAATAAAAATAAATACCAGCCTAATTTAAAATAAAATACACAAGTGCAGTGTTACAAACTACTACTTCAGAATAAAAACTGCATGCACAATTTTTTGCAATTGCACTGCACTGGAACACACGGCATTGCGGTACCATACATTCCAGTACAGGCAATCACACTGTGGGTGGAAGGTGCATTTGGGGTCCATTGAAATGAATGGAAATGCCACGCACCTCCCACAGCAGAATTTGTCAGGCCGAAACCAAAAATTACTTTTTTTCCACCGTTTATCATTTAAAAAAAAAATTTGAATAGCTTCAGTCAGGGAATGACATCTGTCAGTAGCAAAATTCAGCAGAAGGCAGCTGAATGTAAGTACAGCAGGTAGTAACCTGGTGCAATAGCCAGCCTGCTATTGGCCATTTTAAATTGCAATAGCAGGCTGGCTATTGTACCTGGCCACTGCTTGTTGTGCCCTCCTCCCAGCGTGGAGGAAAGAGCTAGGTGATCCAACCAACTAATCGATAATGAGAATAGTTGACAACTATTCTCATAATCGATTGATTAGTTGGTTGCAGCCCAAAATAAAATTAACCTGGGTAATTGGTATATACTTCAGTGGGGTCTTAATAATAAGGATAGATGTAATCATTAACCTACCTAGACAAAAAATAAGCTGCAAGGAAGCATGTGGTGAGAATAATTACTTGCTATAAAATCAAGGTGGATAATAACAGTGCAAGGTGCATTGGTGCTCGGGCACCTGATAGTGAAAGAAACGTGCATCCTATAAAAGTAAGGCACACAAAAATAGGAAAAAAAAAAAAAGTTGGTGAGGGGGAACAAACATCCCTACACTGAAGGTCACAACAGGGAAGATAAAACTTTGTAAAACAATTGAATTAGGTAATCTTAGCCAGATGATGGTTAGGGTATCTTTTCAACAACTAAGCAAACATGTCAGAGGATGGTGCAGAAGTTATGGCACGTAGAATAGAGTTTTCCCCCGGCAGTGCAAACTAAGCAGGTTCATATCTGCAGGAGCCCCGTTGTTCCAGCCAATGAAGCAACTCCTCAGACTGTTTGAAAAAGTATGCGCGGTCCTTATCTATAATTTGTTGCCTTGTAGTGTAGAACACACACATATACATTATATATATAGATTGCAATTGGAAGTGATGCTGATCAAAAGTGATCTGTAGAGGGGCTAAGCGGTCCTCCTGGTCTCAATCTCTAAATAGCTTCCAGTACATTAGCTGTGTCTGATGGAGGTGGATTCTCTGGTCGGGCCTCAGAATCCCCATTTCCCATCATAGCGGCTGGGCCATCTTTATCAACCTGGCATTGCTCACTCAGCTCCACCGCTGCCTCAGATGTCCATTTCAGTGCAGACATGTTGGGGGGCGAAGAGAATATCATCACATGCCAGGCTCCTAAAAAAGAGGGTGTCTGAAACCTACCACAGGGTGGTCTGAAAGAGCTCCCTGCAGCAAACAGACACAGTAGTTAATACAGGAAATTGCCAATGCAGGGTCTAGCTGCTCATTTCAGTCTGCCTTTGACCCTCACATGGGCATACTACCAGGGGAGTCTTCAGGGACAGGCTGCCACTAGTGGGTGTATTACAGCCCTAGACCTGTAAAAAGTGTCCTGCGGCTAACTAGCACAGTACACTAGGTGTCTGGAGAGTGCCACAAGCAGGAGCCAGTGGCCAAAGGTCACATTACAGACACTCCTTACGTCTTTATCATGATATAGCTTCCAATGCAGATATAGCTTCCAAAGATCAACTGATTTAGAAAATTGCAAATTGATCTCTGCAGTTAATGAAAAATCTTTACTGAATAAAAAATATCTTAATAAAAATTAAGACATTTTAAGTAAAATGGGTTTGATTCTCTCTGAGGAGAGAAAATTTCCATTATTCTTAGGATGCTAATAAGAACTGAAGAATGATAGGAGTGGAAAGAGTTCTATCCTGGCTGACTTGCAGCTTTAGATTGTCATTGTCCAATTCTCCTTTATGAAGCAATATAACCCTTACATCTCAGAATCCTTCTAACCCTGTGTCCCTTAATGAACGATTAAGAAATAAAATGTATTTCCATTTCTGTACATTTATTAGACAACCTTTCATCATTTGGATTCTTTAATCTATGATGAATAATCCAGGATTGCGAAAAATTAGTTTAATAGATCACACATTTTAGCAGCACGCTTTGATAAATGTATTAATATACTACATAATGCTGCATTTAGTAAGATCAAGAGCAAAAATGTAACATATTGCCGCTTGCAATTCCTTAGATGAGGTAACTGCATTTTCTTTAACAAAATGCGTTTTGTGATATATTTAACAGCCCAAAAGAAAGCAAATAAGAGAAGTCTATTGTTAGCGGTTTACATACCCTTTAAGACAAGGACATGAAAAAATTGTCTGGAGTGCAACAGAGACATAGATTACCACAGTGTTAGCATACACATATATTAGAGTTGCACCGAAATGGAAATTTTTAAACCGAAATAAAAAAGAATTGTCAGGCCGAAACCGATACCGAAAATGTTTTTTTATTTTAAATTTTTTAAAATCTTAATATTTTATTTTTATTTATTTTTTATATTTATTATGGGGTTCCGTAAGTGAATATATATGGTCCACAACAAAAGATAATTAGTAGAACCAAAGTGCACTGTGCTTAAAACATATGTAAAAAAAACTAAATTCAATGTTCCAGCATGCATCAAATGAAAGTGACTATAGTGAAACCAGTCCAGTGTTCCAGCCAATGTCCAATGATAATTGTATCAAGAAAGTGCTCCAATAAATAGAAAACAATTGACATAAAGTGCTCTGGTCCACAAATATATTCTATGGTACATTGATTTTGTTGGTCGAATGGTCTTCTTGAGTCACGCTGGGTGTGTATGAGGAGTGTGGGAGAGATCAAACATACTATTTGGGAATACTAGGATCCTGATCTCTACTATAAAAATTATGCAATAATCCTTGGTCGTATTTGAAAGGGTATACAAATAAGACATGTGAATTGATCATATATATTCTAAGGTCCATCAATTTCGGTGAGTGGGGTGGATATCTGTTGGTTTGGAACGGAACTCACGGGATGAACTTTAAGTTGGATTGTGAAACACTTTAAAGGGACATTAACACTTTGTGGACCGGAGCACCTTGTGTTTTTTATTCTATGCATTTATTGGAGCACTTTATTGATAGCATTATCATCCGACATTAGTGGGAACAATGTACTGGTATCACTATAGTCACTTTCATGGGACGCATGCTGGAACAATGAATTGATGTTTGTCTCTTTATTTATGTATGTTTTAAGCGCAGTGCACTATGGTACTATTGATATTTACAGGTCTATTCAATAAAGGTGAAGGGTTTGGAGAAGGGAACAATCCAGGCCAAAATAGTTTATTTTGAAAAAATCTCCAATTCAGCTCACTTTCCTGTTGAGCTATTTTGGCCTAGATGGCTCACGTCTCCAGCCATCTCCAAACCCATCAGCCTTTAGTGAATAGACCTATCAGTGTTTTTTCACTACTTGCACAGCTGCTTTTGTTAGTTATCGAGATTAGTGAGTAGCGCAGATACCTTTTGTTTATCTCTATAAAAGATATTTAGGATAATTAAAAAAAGAAGTGAGCAATGTGCAACGTGTACTTACCCACTGCAGAATATGTGACAACAGCAATTTATGGTTACTGGTAATTTTAAAGCTGCTGCTTGCACTTTGCAATTACACAAATTGATTATCAGCAACAATGATGTAACTTTAGCCATGGTACATCATGATGTGTAAATTCCTACCTTTTTTATATATTGTCTACAGGCTCTACTGTAGCCATAAGTAAGCAAAATACAGTAACCAATGCTAGGCAGATAAAGAACCCGTTCAGCAACAGCAAATCCAACTCTGAAAAATAAATTACTGGCAGGAAGAAAAGGTATCACGAGAAATCCCAGCCCCATGGTGACGATTCTGTGAGGAAAACGTAAACAACACCGATTAGTATATAAACAGGGGCAGTGTGAGCAGAGATGTTATTCGTCTAATGAAAAGCAACCATAACGACACAATTGTCATCCATGTCATAGGTTTACAGACCTGTCCGTTTAAATTCCTGGGCAGCAAAGTGCCAGGCTTGCAAAGATCCGAGACAAATTATTACTGAAAATGCAACAGGTTTTCACTCTAAACAGACGCTAAAATTTAGAAGTGGTGAGGGTCAGGTTTTATTCTTTCACAGTGCTACTTTAGATCAGCTGAGGGAGACATGTGATGAATCACGCTGCAAGTAAAGCATGTAGTAAATCTGTCTCACAAATCGTCTCACTGCCACTGTTTGGAATTGCTGTACCCTGTGGCAGAATTGATAAATGTCCCCATGTGTCTTCAGAAACCGGTTAAAAGATTACATATAATATGGCATTTTAAAGTGTACCTGTGCCCAGACTATGGGCATTAAATAATTTACATATGACATTAGGAAGCAGTAAAAGACCTTTAGGAAAAGCCACTCTTGGCCTGTCTAGCTGCTTGGAAGGTGAAACAAAGCTGTAAACTCTTGGGGCTTTGAATAGTAGAACTGGCAGCTCATCTCATAAAAAAAATATTTGATTCCGTTATATTAAAATCACATTAAAACACATAAGCTTGCCAAAGATCATATGAACCTCCCTCATATACCATTAACACTGCCCATACATGTATATTTACATATCTACAAAACTTTACATACGGTTAAGTCATAATGAGTGTTGTGGATAACAAATTTTGGCAGTGTAAGAATGGTAGTTGTCCTCTAAGATCTTCACAAATAGGAGGTGGGAGGTGATTCCGTATGATCCCCATGGCTAAAATACCCAGCGGCAATCAAGCCCACATAAATGTAGGCCAATTTTTGGTACCATAGGAGGAGCAATGTAGGCCAGATACTGAGCAGTCATCTCAAGTGATGATGGAATCATAATTTACATTCTATCAATACATTTCATCAACAGAAGTATATCGGTCTTCCTCAGTCTTAAAACATGAAAAAGTGTTGGTGGGTATGGGGTTTATCATAGCACATACTGAATAATCCAGTTACCAACTTCCGCAAATGACATAAAACAGATACTAAAAGACATTAAAAATCTGTATATTAAATACATGCATGAAAATATTATGCATATTAAAATTTGGAAGCGACATCAGAAATGACTTTCAGATTTACAAAGCTCATACTTTCATTAGAACTACTTGAGCAAATGGCAAAGTTGGATTAAACCATTACTTGTTTTTTGTTCTAAGTTTTTTTTTCTTCTGCCACCATTACCAATGTAATAATTTTGTCTTTGTAAAGTCTTCTCTGCCCACTGATCCATTTGCTGTTCTTCACTATACATTTTTGAAGTTTAGTAATGGACAGAGGTCCATGTGGAAATTACTGTATCATCAACCTACATGTGTTAGGCAATAAGAGGTTTTGGGAAAGGACAAAGAAGAGAAAAGATCCATATTACACCAAATGAACAGAAAGACCAGACATATACTAGCATGGCACTCTATACAATAGCCGAGCCAGACAAGAGCATATGTCGTTAAATAAAGCAATAAAATTATGTTACTGATTATTAGCAGTGTCTAGAAATGCAGGTTTCATGAACTCCTGGCACCCTACTGATAAAAAAGCCATGCTTCCATTATTGGAAATACACAGAGATCTCACCTTCTCGTTTGCACATTATTGGAGAATAAAGCCTGGTACATTAAGCCAAACAAGCAGAACCAAAGTGCTGCTGGTGCCATTATCCGAAAATCGCTGAGAGATTTAATAAGAGGTATGCAGCCCATTGACCAATCAAAGCACAGCCACCAGGGGCACAGCAGCAGCCATCCATTTAGGGAATAATAGTAATTATAGTTTATTACCTGTCATTAAGACAAAAAAAATATATTTCAATGTCTCATATTCAATGTTAGCAGAATCATCAGTACAGGTGCATATGCTTATTTTGCACAACTTAAAAACCGCTAATAAAGTAAAACAATTCACAGTCGTAATGATAGCATTCTGCTCATGTGTTCCACTATCACTAAGATGTATCATGCATATGGATTAAATCACATTTCTATTTAGCAACATTTAAACTGTTAGCTATGGCTATAGCGATTTATAATAAATGGTTATACAGGAGAACAATGCCACTTCGAGAAAAGAAAAAAAGATGCTGTTTTATTCTCCTTTTTATTCATTCTACCAGCTACATGGATATGATACAACATGATGTCTTTACCCTATGATTAAGCTTTCCAAACTCTTGCCACTGAAGCTTATTTCTATCTTAATTCTATGTATAATTTAGATAATGTTGCCACTTTCCGTATTCTCCATCTACTGCCCTTTCTGAAATTCTGGAACACGTTAATAGCGTCAAACTCTCAACTTCAAATAACTGCCACTTTTTTGAAAAGAAGTATACTTTTCCTGGTGTGTTAGTTTTGTGATTTGAGCCCATTGTGTTTTTCAACCATGGTTGAAAAACACAACATTACATGGTTGAAAAACAGCGACATTACAGAGAACAAAGTTAGCTATAATAAAATTACTACAGCCTGTGCATAGTTAGCCTGAAAATACATATGTGGCTTATAAGTAAACACAGAACACAATCAAAACAAATATATTTGGATCAATGTCATAATTGTACAACTTAGTTAAAAATGGCAAATTAGTTTGCCACACTGGCCATCAATCAAGGCCACTGTAAGAAAGGAATAAACTAGAGATGCACAGATACCGTTTTTTGGGTATCGAGTACCGATATTTTTTTTTCCAGTACTCCATACCGGAAGTGCCATTGAGGAAGCCAGGCGGCGTGTAATGACTCACCACCTGGCTTCCTGATTAGCTAGGAAGATGGGCGGCGTGTAAAGACTCGCCAGCCGGCTTCCCGATTAGCAGGGAAGCCGCCTCCATGCTTCATGTCGCTGGGTTGCCTGGAAGGGACCATGAAGCCAGCTTCCTGGCTAAGCAGAAAGCCAGGTGCCACGTCATTACACGGCACCCAGCTTCCTGACCAACCAGGAAGCCGGACAGCAAGTCATTACACGCTGCCTAGCTTCCTGATTGGCTGGGAAGCCGGCTCTATGCTCCCGGAAGCCCTAGGTATCAGAGCATTTTGGAGAGTACGAGTACTCGCCATCGGCACCGATACTAGCATCGGTGCATAGTACCGATACTACCGATAAACTAATAAATAACAGTCTCATTCATCAAATTAACTGCTCCAGACAGCTTGTGCCACTACCCAACAACCAGTCAGATGGTTCTTTTACAGTATGGGAGAATCTAATTTGTTCTTCTGGTGCACCACAGACTGGCTGAAGAACTTCCTGTTAACACTTTCACAATGTAGTCAAATGGTGAAAATGCATTAGTCTTTTACCAATACAAGCAACTCAGTATGAGCAGCCAATGCTTTGTTAGTATAAGAAATTGACGTCTGATACTCACTCTCACAAACAAGCTATCAGCAAAAGATGCTGGGTTGTCAACATCAGTGAATGCTGGTGGTCCAGTGCCCATTATACGCCAGCGTATATAAAGCACACACGATCCCCCAATGGCCAAGAGGCTGATTCTTGTAAACAGTCCTTTTTTTAGAAATGAAAACTTCTATCAGGGAAAAATAAAACAAAATACATATATTATTGTTACTAATCCAACATATTGTGGGGACTCTACAAAATAGTCTATTGTCGCTGTCTTAATATGCAATAACATCATGTAGATTTTTTTTATCGTAAACAACTCTATCTATGGTATATACACCCCACAGTCAGTAGGTAGCTCATGCTATAGAATTTCTACTTTTTACATTAAAAGTGAGCATCACATATGGAACTGGTATTTCTCTGCTCTGGTGAAAAAAGAATGCATGTTATTAAGAGTTACTTCCTAACCACACCTTGCAAATATGGCTTTTGCTCCTTTCAACAAAATGAGTTTGGCTATGTATTCCCACAGCAACAACGAAATCAAAGGGCAGGAGATTTTTTTCTCAAATAAAAAGACTCTTTCAAGAATGCAACTGAGCGACAGACACGAGATCACACTGTGCAGTAACTGAGGAGCCCAGAATCTGTTCTGAATAGGGAATGGGAAATTGAATACACTCACCTCTGGGGTTTTGTCCCTGTGCAGTACCTTCTGGATACATTCCAGCATGTTTAACTTGCAGATTACAAAGACATCAAATACAGCATTCAAACCCTAGCAAAGACAATAATCTTTTCTTATTTCCATTTCCAGACACCATAAGCTTCAATGGGGGAGAAAAAAAATCTAAAATATTTAAATTCAACATCAATAAATCAAACTCTTTTTTTATGGTTTTTATCAAGACTATAGGAAAAATATATCCCTCTTGGATATTAATTTATGCGTAGCAGCCATGCTTTTGTGTGTTGAAATAATACTTTTATGGAAGCATGTTTTAAAAATGTTAAAAGTTAGTTTTCAATAACCTTTGGTTATTTTTCAGAGTTATTTTCAAGGTAATGTAACTAAGCAATAAAGGTTTTTTCTCTACTAAAACATTGTTCATATAATTTTCTATTTCATCCAGTTAAAAAGTTTTATGTCACTAGTAAGTTAAGTTTTCTTACCAAAACAGTTATTCCTTGCTCTTTACACAGCATAGCAACTGCACCAAGAAAAACACTAAATATGACCCAAAACGCAGAGGTATGTTCTTGTTTATTAACTGTGAGGGAAGAAAAAGATTAAATTATTGCTAGGTGTACACTTATACATTTTGTGCACCTTAACACAGGAATAAAATCATAGTAGATATATGACCTTTGGACCATGCCCCATAAAAGCTAAACTCTTCCTAAACTCCTAAATTGTAATTTATCCAGTGCTTCCGGTTCTCAGGGTATTCATTACCACTTCACTTTAATATTCCAAAGTTTAACTATTCAGATGTGATAGCTCATTGTATTGTCGCCAAACATCCACAATTTTCAGGAGCTCTGTTATCCTTTGGAGATTTGTCTTTGGAATCACCTGTGATTTGAACTTTGATTAGCACACAAGAAATCTGCACAGATAAATACGGGGGCTGCCATTTCTGTCCAGCTTCTGAAAATTCAAGTTACATAACTGTGCCTGCATTTCAATATGATCCAATAACAGGGGTCAGAAACCTTTTCTACCTCAACTGTCAACAAGCATTAAACAACTGGCGTGCTAGTGAACAATAACACACTGTAGACTTCAGTTCAACCCCAACTCCTGAACCATAAAAATCACAGGAGTTTTACATTCATACCTGCTGCAGCAGGTAGTTCCACTAGGAGGAGGAAGAGGGTGGGTAGACTTCATGTAATGAGGGATGGCGCCTCAATATCAGATAGGGCTCTATGAAATGTCATAGAGGTGCTGGACCATGGGTGCAGAAGGGCATGCCAGGCTTTTTAATTGCATTTAATAGTGAGCTGTCAATTACAGCCTATTGTGGTGGCACGGTATTTGTAGGGGGCAGGGGCCCATCAGAGGCTCCTCTGGCGGGCCAGTCTGAAACTGTGCGCATGCCACATTATGATCTTCCAGGTATCACTGGATATTTGTGCCCCCCCTGCCACTTGTGGTCTGGGTGGACTATCCCTGATCTATATGACCATATTAAAGTAGCATCAAGGTCTGACAGTTTTTTTTACCTTAATGCATTCTCTGCATTAGGGTAAAACCCACACAGTCTCTAGCCCGCGCTCCCCCACACTTACCCGTCACCGTCGCCGATCCTAAAGCGATCCTCCGTTCTCTGTTCTTCCTGGTTCTGGGGAAGGATACTGATGGCAGAGGAGCCATAAGCTCCTTCTGCCCTCAAACTGTTAGGCAGAAAGGAGGGACGTGGCCTGCCTCCGGGCTCTGTGTGTCTATGGCTTAGCTGATGGTGGTACCATTGCAGAAAAGCAGATTTAGCCAAAAATATATTTGTTACAATTGTGAGTGATTCTCCCCAACAAGGACATAAACAGCAATAAAAACCTGATAGAGGTTTTTAACCTTTTCCCATTCCATCAACAACTAGAAAAAAAATATTTTGGCTTGACTTTAATAAACAGATTAGAGTCAGAAATATTGTATACTGGTCAAATTTTAATTCAGCTTGTTAATCCAATGTTATGGTTCTTGTTAGTGTTGATAACAATAGTAAACAACATTAAACGTTAAGCAGGAAGCATGTTGTCACTGTATTATCTTTGTAATTTTACTCCAGAGTACACCACATAATTTCCCATATATGCTCAGCAAGATACTGTAGATTACATTTGTGACCATACTACTCTTTGATGTTAGAAGAATCAATGTCTTCAGAATCAGAAAGAATATGCTGTTATTATGGGAAATGTTTTGGAAGTAAGTGACATCGATCTTGGGTAAAAATGCAGAGAATTTAACGGCTGAATGAAATATGAAATCAATAGAATGGCTCAAGGCAAGCAACCTAATATGTAACAAGAAGTATCTTGAGGGAAACCAACATTAACCATAGCTTTTCCTAGAACATCTTCCTCCAGCTGTCACTGATTCAAATGTGGAAATGCCTTTTTATTGCCTAATGCAAAATACAATCAAATAATTTGGCTTTACATACATTTAGGCAATCATATTTCAATGATAATTACTTATTGCAGAAACTGTTATTTTGTCATTGTTTTAGTACAGCTGAAACGTATTATTCAAAACTAAACTGTTTGTCTTTGGACAGCAAGGTTCTGGGTACATGGTTCAACATAGTTAAAATGTGTTTTAAGAAAAAAACTGTCTAATTATGTTTTGCAAAATTAAAGACCATGTCCAAGTAAAACATGACCCCCCCCCCCTCTCTAGCCCATCCTGGACTATTCTTTTTTACCTTGTGTAGCAAGATATACCTCACCTATGGTCCCTCACTGGCACTATTTCTGGGTAAGGGAGAATGCCAATCCTACCCTGCAGATGTGCCGCATTAGGCAGAGCATGGGAACATGAATTACCCCACCTCCTGTGAATGGAAGAGGAGAGAAGACTTGGGACAGCGGCTTTAAGCAAGTAAAGGTTTTTTCCTTTCAAGGTAGAGGGGGTAGGCACAGGGGGTGTGGGGTATGCAAAGTTGCCCACTATCATTTCAAAAAAAAGGAGGGAAAGCTAGGTCTAACCAATAAAGAAAAAGAAACAGAAGGCCCAGGGGCACAATTGCAGAACAAAATTAGAACATCAGAGTCTGCAATCTTAGAAACAGATGACTTACAGGTCCTCAGTTGGCTGTTTTTTTAAACAGTACATGCTAAATTCCAGGGTCACCTGCTGCAAAAAAAGACAACTCTGGGATATTGACTCTAGAAGGAAAATTAGCAAATAAAAGTTATATCTCAAATTGTGTGAGGGCTTACACGTTACCTCCCGCAGGGTCTCACGCCGTCGGGTGGTCTCCTTGTGCAGCCGGAGACTGGGGGCGCTGCTCCCTGCAGCCCCAAGCCCGATGGATGGATGGACAGTCATTTTTGTTTTACTTGTCCACATGAAAATATATTTATACCTTTTTTTCTAGTAGTGCAGGTAATAAAACATCCTTTGTAAGTCTGAAAAACAATAAAAGTACTACATGTGCTATATTCAGATGTCATAAATTGACAAAGGGCTTAGTTGTTAGCATTTATGCCTCGCAGCACTGGGGTCCTTGGTTCCAATCTTGGCCACCAATCTTGCAAGTCTAAAGATCTCAACTACAGCCTCCAATGGCAGACCCCGGTAACACTCCTTCAAGTAGATAATGCAGCTCTGGTATGTATTTCAGGCCCCCAGCCACAAAAAAAGTAAGGCTTGAAGTGCATAAAAAAAATCGCAATGCACTCATGGTATTAGGAAAGAGGGAAGGAAATGTGCACAAAGAGCAATTTGGGGGTATCTGATATTGGGATATATCAATGAAACATACTACAGGTAAACTGGAATGTGCCGGAAAGTCTACATTAGCAGATACTTACATTTTCCATCTATATATAAAAACCCTTTTTAAATAACTATTAACATGACAGATGCTGTAACTTCTAATTATATATAGGTCAGCGGTCAAGGAGATGATCTTGTCCATAAAAGTTCTATTATTTCAGTGGTTTGATTTGTTAAAAGTTTATCATCTTTTTATATATTTCTCCTTCAGCACAAAGATGACAAACTATCAAGTTTATAACATTTAACACAATTCTTCATCGGAAAACAGGTGTAATTTCTTATCAGGTTTCCTCTGCAGATAATACTTAAGGATGCGTTAGTGCTTTTATAAGAGGTGACCATGAATACTTTTTTCTCATCTAACAGCAGGGATTTCGCTATAAAATATGAAAGGTCATTTTTTTTTTTGCATATGTTAAAGACAGTGCACTTAAAACATTTTTTTCTGGTTTGATAATATAAAACGCGTAGTATGGAAGTCAGAGTGTGAAACACTTAAAGTATTCTGTGTTTCATGTCTGTACAGACGTGGGAGCTCCGCTAAGCCCAGGGATAAATTGCGAACCTCATCTGTTGTAAACATACATAAGAGATCTTAACAAGCACAATGCACCAACATCTGTTGCTAACATTTGACTTGCACATTTGTTTAAGCATGTAGCAAAAGCTTGAATTCTAAAAACTCACTGTCACTGTAATGTGTAGATAGCTATAAATGATTTGCAATGTGGTGTTAATATATACATATACACATACACACACTCAATCCAGTTCAATTAAATGTGGAAATGTTTCACATTTGCTTTTACTGGAAGGTTTAAAGCACAATTCAATGCAACGTTTTTCTATCTGGATAAAAAAAAGGGACAACACCTCTGTTATGTTTTTATTGCCGTTTGTGTCCTCTTTCAGTAGATTTACCTTTGCTTCTTATCCCATGTTACATACTGAAATAGACATGGGGGACATTTATCAAGCAAATTAGAGACGCAATTAGATGTAAATTAGACTGCCCCTCATTTAGCAAAGTCTATGCAACAGTATTTCTGTGCATCTGCAACCCCTGCGCCAGATATCCTGGTCAGATCATTTTTAAAAGCCTTAATTTGTCGTAACTGGGTTACTTTAATGAATGCTGACAGGTTTAAATCATTTGGCCCATGGAAAAGAAAAGTGTCTTTATTTTTACTGGTTTAGCTACTTGGGTGGTGAATTATTTTGTAAGGAAAAAAAACAAAACAACAAAAAACAGAAATTTCCCTCAACACATGAACTTTATTAACATAGCTTTTATTTACTCTTTAAATTTTAATTTAATTTTGGCAATAAATAGCAATACAGCTTTTGCACTATGAACACTTACTTCCTGGTAGAGCTTTGCAGTATCCAAGAAATGATAAAACAACAAATAATGCACACAGAAGGTCTGCCCTGCCAACAATTCCGGACACCTATATATAAAACAAAAATAAAATTTTGTGTAACACGTCAGTGAGACCAACAGTCCACAAAAATAACTTTTGTTTTGAAAATGTTTTATTAATAAGCAGATTTTGAAAACTATAGCAGATGACGGCAAATTCCCTTTCTAACAGACTGCCTCCTGGTACCATGTGTCTTTACATTTGCCTAGAAACACAGTATCCATCTTTATCTGTTTGTTTATTATTATCTGCCACAAAAAATGTTTGCCATATATGCCATTCATGTTGGTAAGTTAATAACAGGGGGTTAAAGGATGGCCCTGAAAGCTGAAAAGCAACAGTGGTTTGAGGCCTGGTTCACACTGAGCATGTTGGCGCAACTGATTCAGCACGACAAAAAGCTTTCCCCAAAAAATCCCATTCATTCTTACGGCCCCTGTTCACATCTACGTTTTTGGTTGCAATGAGCAAAATGCTTGTTGCTGGAAAAAGTACACAAGCTTTTTTTTGGCAGATTACAGCTCGCTTTGTCTCCATAGAGTCAATGGGAAACATTTGGAAACACGCGTTGCAATTGGTTTTGCGCATTTTTAAATTTTTGCCATTGACATCAATTCATCACAATCTGCTCATAAAAACGTGCGACTTAATGTACGTGCAACAAACGCGCGTAAAAACATGCAGCAAAAAAAAGAAGAGCATATTTACACGTGAAAACGCTGTCGCCTAGATGTAAATCAGACAATATGCTACCATTGTTGGTTGGACTGCTACTGCGTATTACATTAAAACCTTTCAAACCAGTCAAGGAAGTTCATGGAGTGGCCATAATGCAGTAAGTCCATTTTTTAGTCTCTAGTGAAACGTACAAATGTGCAACATAAAAAGGAATTATACAAACTAGGGATGCACCGATACTAGTATCGGTGCCGATACTGAGTATTTGCCAAATGCTCCGATACCATGACTTCCGGTCAGAGGGAGATCTCCCTCTGACCGGCAGTGCCGACGGAGCATGGAGCCGGTTTCCTCTCCAAACAGGAAGCTGGGCGGTGGGTTAGAAAGCAGATAATGACCCGCCTCCCTGATTAGTCAGGAAGCCGGCTTCCTAGCCAGTCAGGAAGCCGGGTCATGACGTGCCGCCCGACTTCCTGATTGGCTAGGAAGCCAGCTTCACTTGTTGTTAGGCAGCGTGGCTTCCTGACCAATCAGGAAGCCAGACGGCACCTCATGAATCGCCGCCCCACTTCCTGATTGGTTAGGAAACCAGGCAGCCTCGGCAAGTCAAGCTGGTGTTCATTCGCTAGAACATAAGCTTCACAGGCAATTAGGAAGCTGGGCGACGGGTCATGATCCACCGCTCAACTTCCTGATAATCGGGGCACACGGCACCGGTAGTTGGTATAGGCGAGTACCAAAAAAAAAAAAAAATATTGGTACTCGCACTCAACACCGAAAACATGAGTTGATTACCTGATAACTCTGTTTCCAGGAATCTTCTAGGACAGCCATCGAGATATAGGCTCCGCCTGCTTGCAACAGGAAACACATCAACACGAAATTAGACAGTGCAGAAAACTGCACTTTCAGAGTACTACAGGAAAGCCCTTTGTCCAAACCGCCCTGCAGGAAATCCAGCACCAATGGCACTGTGGCCACCGCAGGCCTACCCTGACTGCTGTACCAGCTGGAAAACACTTTCCACACCTTCAGGTAGATCGCAGATGTCACCGGCTTTCGACTGTGCAGCAGTGTAGTCACCACCCGCGCAGATAATCCTTTGTTGATTAACACCTCCCTTTCAGTAGCCATGCTGCTAAATTTAAAGCATGTACTTGCGGGTGGCTCACCGGGCCCTGCATCAACAAATCCGCCGCTGGTGGAAGAAGCAGAGGCCCTGCTACACACAACTCCAGGAGGGTCGTGAACCACGGCCGCTTCTGCCAACATGGCGCTATGAGAATTAACGTCATCCGTTCGCCCCTGAGCTTCCGAAGCACATTCGGGATTAACTGCAGTGGGGGAAATGCGTAACCTAGACTGAAGCTCCAGGGGTGCACCAAAGCGTCCACCGCTAGGGCTCCGTCGTTCCTGGAGAGCGAAAAAAATTGTTCCACCTGCTTGTTGTTGGCCGTTGCGAAGAGGTCTACCTCGGGACAGCCCCACAAGCTGGTGATCCATGCAAACGTTCCTGCGTTCAGAGACCATTCTGACCTGTGCAGCTCCGTCCTGCTGAGCGAATCTGCCAACTCGTTCAGGCTGCCCTTGATATGCCTCGCCGTCAGCGAGAGAAGGGTGTGCTCTGCCCAAGTTAGAATATGCGTCGCCAACTGCATGAGGCCGTGCGAGCGCGTGCCCCGCTGCCTGTTTATGTAGGCCACTGCCGCAGCGTTGTCTGAGGCCACGCCACGTGGTGCCCGGCTAACGTCTCCCGGAACCGGCAGAGGGCTAGCTCTATCGCCTTTAGCTCTCTCCAGTTTGATGACTTGAGGCGGCTCCCCTGCTCCCAGGCTGCCTGCCAAATGGACTCCTGGCAGTGAGCACCCCAACCCCAGGCACTGGCATGCGTCGTGACCACAAGTGGTGTTGGCTGCGACCATAGTCTGCCGACTGAGAGGTTCCGACACTCCATCCACCACCGTAGTGAATGCTTGAAGCCTGCCCCCGAAGTACCTGGCAAACTAGTATCCACTAGTGTACTCACCGGGGTCTGGAGCGCCGACCTGAAAGACTGAAATGTAGCAACCATTTCCTCTCTCATTGAGTTCAAAAGCCCCTTAAACATTCCGGCTGACTCTTTTGCAACTATTTTCTCTAAACAAACTTTGCACAAGGGTTTGGACCATGGAGCTGACATTTTTGGTGCCCCCATGCTGCCGAGGTATCCGGGATCCTGGCCTACAGCCCCCCCGTACCACCTCAAATGCTGCCCCTGTTGTCGCCAGACTCCTTTCCACAACAGATGCTCACGCACACTCCAGGTCGTTACACCTTGCCACTGCTGTACACCAGGGGGGGCCACCATCTGGCGCCTACTCACGTGCAGGAGGATGGTTGCCTTCCCTGAGTGACGGAAGGGAACCTTGGCCAAGAATCGGGTGTGGGTCTGATAGGGAATCCCTGTAGGCACTGCAGCAGGTAATCCTGGAGTAGGTCCCAATGCCTAGCAGGGTAAGGCTCAGCCCTAAGGCAAACAAACATGAGCCCTAAAAAATAACAAACATTACGATGTCCCTGTGTAGCCGGCGGAAACACAAAAAAACTGACTTGGGATGGAAGGAGGAGTCTATTTATTTAATGTGGTTGATGTGTTTCCTGTTGCAGGCAGGCGGAGCCTATATCTCGATGGTTGTCCTGGAAGATGACTGGGGAAAAATCGGTATCAGTGCATCCCTAACACAGACCATAAATCAATCAACAAAAGCACATTTTAAATCTGACCCATCTAAAAAGTTCTACTACCTTCATTTTAAAAGTGAATAGATACTTACACATTCTGTGTGAACAGGGTGAACTGCAAACAATAAACCACTTAGCAGAGCAGATTTTGGCGCATACAGGACTTTCTTGCCTTTGTCAGCAGCTCCGCTACTAAAAAGCAGTGAAAAAACATCAAGCATCAGGACAGCGACTATGCAATGTAGTAGTATGTTGACCACATGAAAACCAGCTGGGTGCAAACCTCCTGCCAAACTGTAATTAATCCTGAAAGAGAAAGTAAAATGAAGCAAAGGTTTAAAAAAAAATGGAGTAGAGAATGATTAAAATCCCTCTCTGTGCTTCAAGTTTGCTGTGTCCCTTTGGGGAGATTTTCTGTCACTTCTTGTCTCAGGACATAACAGAAAGTGAGAGAAGATCTCCCCAAACAATGAGAAATGCGCTCTTATGGTCTGTTCACAGCTTTTAGTTTTAGCACTTTGCCATTCTTTTATATTGGCATCAAAATTCTCCTCCGATGAACATGAAGAAATGGTGTGAATTGACACTTAGGCCACATGCACATGGGCGCATTTAGGGGAATACTACATAAATTTAGGCTTTTTTCCATGCCCAGGATACAAAGCTGGTGCGTACAGTCACCCATACGAATGAATGGCTGTGTATATCGGTATACACACACAAACCTGCATATAGCGTACAGATGTCTTCCCTGAACGCCCACATACAGCCATTCACGTTTATGAATGGCGGTACGCACCAGCTGTATATTTCAGGGAATGAAAAAAAGCCAGAAATTACATTGTACACCACAAAATACACCCATGTGCATGCAGCCTTAGACAGGTGCAACTGGAACAAGTGTCCTCATTTTCCTCTTCCAGTGACAACTAAACATTTTGGATTATCTCTCTTTTCAAGTTAAGTGACCATGATTATCAGCACAAATAAGGAGGGTGAAGCTCCCAAGAAAGAACATAACAATAACATTCAGATAGGGATTCCAGCCCTTCCCTACTCTATTCAAAACAAAAAACAAATGGCTTTAGATACACTTGTCTGTGTTTTTAGTTTGTTTTGATCAGTGCATACCATTTGCTACATTTTAGTTAAATAACATTTATACATTTTTATTATAGTTTATACCCCTGTGGGGTAGTTTATACCCCACAGGTTCAAGGCAGGACTAACACTTTTTTCTCCCCTAAGCCCACTATCTGTGCCACACCTTAACACACAGCACCAAAACTATCTAGACTTACAGTACTACAGCAATAGCAAAATCATGATCATACATAAAGGTGAATAAAAACCAAAATGTAAATCACAACCAGTAACATATCTATGGAGACACAGAACACATTAACACAACCAGAAAGACATCAACAGAGTCAAAACACCCAGCTGCTAGGACTGCCCCTTCCACTACACAGTTGCTTGTGTAAATAGGCTGAAAATATTGTGAAGCCGCAGGAATACAAAGAGCAGTTGTCTGATGTATGCAAAATACAAAACAGGTAATGCCCAATGGTCTACAGTATGTGACACTAAGGTTGAACGCCGTTGTGTCGGTGGTCATTTGGAGCAAAATAATTGTTGGCTCTGAGGATGGCTGGGAGTTCTACAGAGGGCTGGGGAGCTTTAAAATTTGAAGAGCACTGCAGAGTGCAATGCACCAGGTAGGTGAGCACTGCTGAGACTGTAGAAACCGTGTGGTGGCTGTGGAGCCATGAGGTGGCTGAGGGGCACTTTGCTTTAGGTGGCTGGGGGCTGTTTATAGCACTCATATTTCAGACCTCCTCAGAATGGGTACCTGCTAGAAAGTGAAGATAAACTCCCCTTCCTGTCTCTCCAGTCATGTGACACACAATAGGGGAGAAAGGAAGGATGGGACTCTGCATCAAGGCATTCATTTCCATGATTTACATCACTATAGCTCGAGTACTGTCCAGTGCCTGGAACACAGAGCAACCCAGCACAGGGTACCCACTCTGCAGATCCTAGATCCTGTGGGAAAGCCCCCAGGATTCAGGACATTTAGTAAACCTGGGCTTGGTGCCACCCCTAGCGGCAATGGCATCTTAGAGCGTGACATTTGTGGTCTAGAAAGAAATCCCTGCAGATGTTTAAAACACATTTGAATGGGCATTTGAATCTCATAACTCTTCTTTTTACAAGATGATACCCTTTTTTAACATAAAAGAATCGAGTTGGAGGACATCGGGGAACATCTGTTCCCCGATATCCACTGCAAAATGTGAACACAGAAGTACTGAGCACCGAGCATTTCCAGATTCAGAGCCGTCAAATACCAGCTAAAAAAATTGGGTAAAACAGTGGATCAAGTACTCTGTGCTTGATTGGCTGTAGCAGAGATCAGTGGAGACATTAGTGGTCGGACAGACCCCTGATGTTTCCATAAAGAGTACCTGTGACCTGCCCAATGCTATCCAATAGGGGCTTTGTTAGCCCCTTTTAAGCAATAATATAGCAATAAAGTGAAATAAAAAAAAAAAAAAAAAACAGAAGACCAACTTGCCTTACTGTGCCTGTGTGTTTGTGGAGACACATGGAGCTTACTAGCAAGCACAAGGGTGGCCCCATAGGACCCTACAAGAACCTGATTTACTATCTTACCTGAATGTTAAGACTGTGAGTGGCCTATAAGACTTATGACTAGCATTGCTGCTAAGTTTAGTACCCCAAAAATCATGAAGCCACAAATCACTGATCGACACATCTTCTCGGAGGTCCTATAACAACAATAATTATAATAGGTAAAAAGAAATATCTTATTACAACAATAACATTTTTGTAATTTCGTAAAAAAAATTCCAATTCCAAAAAGTAACAATTCAAACAGTGGATTCTCAAATAAACACAATTCAGCCCATAACTATAAACTATTTTTTGTGTTCATGAAAATGTAATATTAATACTGTATATGCAGTGTTAAATATGATATAATCGGGTAACATATACAGCAATGATGTGAGATAACCAACTATTTTTTTAGTAATCAGGCCAATTGATTGTTATGTATTATAGGCCTTTACAAATGTCCACTGATCCTAATACCCGAAGCCAATTTTGAGTATCAATCGAAATCACACAACAGTAGCCAAATGCAGACACTTTTGCCTTGATCAGGGAACAATCTCATGTCTATATGTGTCAATATATTCTGGTGCCCGCTGCTTTTGAGGGATCAACTTGGCAGGTTAGCAAGCCTACTCCACTTCTACTGTTCTCCCCACATTCAATGGGCTGCCCTCGTTGCTCTTCCTGATACTATTTTTCCCTCAAAGGTAAGCTGTACTCTGGAGTGTTAAAGGAGAACTATGGGGTTAGGGCTTTTCCCCATAGTTCTACAAAGGGTAACGGGAGGACACAAACTTGCGTCCTCCTGTTACCCAAAGCTCAGTATACCGCGAGCTGCAGCACGCGGTATACTGAGACGCCGCAGCTGAAGCGGATCCCGACAATTATGTCTGGATCCGCCCAGCTGCATGAGTGACAGCTGGCTCTGCCCATCTAGAGGCAGAGCCAGCTGTAACCCCCCCTCCCCCGTCCGTTCTGCCAGTCAGCGCTGGAGGATCGGACAGGGGAAGGGAGAATCCAGTCACTCCCCTGTCACAGGATCGAGAAGTGAGCGAGCGCTGGTATTTGTTCGCTCACTTCCCGATTTACTGAGCCGACCTGTGACAGTTTCATTGTCACAGGTCGGCTCAGATTATGAGGCTGAGTAAAAAGCACTCGCCTCATAATTCTCCTTTAAGAATTCATCAGATGGTTATATCATACCACTATGGCCAACCGTATTTTGGCTTCCAGGTACCTATCCACGGAACACCCTGAAAAAAGTCAATAAGTGTTTAAAGAAGAATTATATTTTAATTTCACTTTCTCCCAAGTAAGATGGTAAGATCTTTTGTTTAGTCATATGCAGTGTCAGTGTCTTCTTACTGGTCTAAGATGTTGGCCCTGGGATGATGCAAATCTTGGTGCCTTTGAAGTAGCCATTATTATGCAGTCTTTAATCCAATAACTAAGTAAATTAAACCTTATATAGCTGCTACATTTCTATGATCAAGCCCCCTTCATGCAATAAAACAAAAGCAGAAATAATGTAGCACTTATGGGTAAGCATCACCACCGCACACAGTGCAAAAAATAGTTAAAACAAACACGAATCAATAAAGATATGCATTTATTTTTTTTACTTGTTATCTGCTCCTGACTTGGGGACCAAAGGTTTCTATAGGTACATCTGTTTGGTCAGATGACTTCTCTATTTACTTCACAGCGCAGATTCCTCAAACTTCCAAACCTCTGTCAACTTAGCAGCTCTAAGAAACGTTACTAAAAGATACTAACACTTGAGGAGCCATCTCGGGCCTGTGTCAACAGGCTTTTGTTCCTGTCAGTAAGGTTTCTAGGGTGCATCATCATACCCTGCTGCCTCTCCCCTGACATTAGCATTGGAAGTCCCTGCTGCCAAAATGACCTTTGATCTGCATATGACATCAGTTAAAGAAACCTAACAAGTAAAAAAAATGTATTCTTATTTAAATCTTACTAGCCCTTAGTTAAAACGGCAATAAAGGCTAAACCCCCCCAATGCTAATGTAAGGACGTACCTTAAATAATGCCTCTTAATCCGATCATCTTCATTTTTCCTGTAGTTTTCAGGAGTCCCTTCAGCGCTGGTGCCAGTCTATGACCCATGGCTGACTGCTCTATCTTAACTGGCACTTCCTGTCCCACGGAGTCTGTGCGGGTGCACGCTGCTGCATTTTACTTACATTGTATCTCGCCTCGTCTCCTGGCCGGACATCTGAACTGCGCATGCGCCCACCCCAAGATCATTTGCGTCCTCCCGAGAATTTTCAGTTGTTCGGACCGCAGCACGCGGGGAGACACAGGTAAGTTTAAACCCTTTGGAAAAGGTTTTTTTAAAAATGTTTTTGCATATATGTACTGCTTTCTAGCAGTACATATATGCAAAAAAGGGGAGGGTTTATTAACCCTTTAAACCTAATCAGTTCTTCTTCTGAATGAAATCATCCTCCCCTTTCGCTATGATTTTTTCTGCTTATTTTTTGTATCTATTTTTTTATTTCAGTGTCCTCTTTTTTACATTTTCAAATAACTGTCATCCAAAAACATTAAGTTTAATTTTGAACGGGACTAATATTAGAATAAAATGTGTACTTTTTATCTGGAATAACACCGCTTATTTTAAAATGAACAATTGTCAAATTAGACATTTGTATTACTTTGGTATCTTAAAAAATGAGAAAGTTACTGCCGAATAAATAGGCCCATAGCAGAAATATAACAAGGTCTAATACCCAAGGGGTATAAAAGGTACGAGAGCTGAAATGGTTAGGAATGAACAAGGTTTTATACACGTAATGAAATATGTTAGCACTTACCTTATTATTGATGATGGCCTCCGAGTCATCAAACACAAAGTTGCCATTATAACTGTTTACAAAGCACACAAAAGACACAACTCCTACTAGGCATCTAGCCCAGAATGGCGAAAGGCTGAACAATGGAATGTCTTGATCCAGAGATTCTGATGGTGCCATGTTATACATTCATCACAACCTATGCACTTCTTCAGCATCGTGTACATTTACAAACCTACAATTTAAAAGAAAAATGTTTACCATGTTCTACTGAAGTGGAAGCTTTTGTAAGATCAAAAGTGACAGATGTGTACACAGCACACTGTTTATAAACAGCTTAAGTAGCAGTAACATTTTAAGATTCAGCAGTATATAATTTGATGTATGTCCTAGACATGGGGACAGATTTTGTATTGGTATTTTCCAAAGGCCATATTTAAATAAAATATAATAAAATATTTAAAAGGATTATAAAAGGGAGGTGTAAATGTGGCAGAATATGGTAAAATGCAAAAGTAAATAATGCTTTGGAGTGACACTAAACCAAGGAAGTAAAAAAACTTAAACATATATTCAGGTACCTTAACTAGTAACAAAAATGTATCTTATTTGTTATTTGTAACAAAAATGTATCTTATTTGTGTATCACTCGGCTGTAGATCCTCAAATCATCTCTGAATTCATATTGACACTGTCCTTCCTTCTGGAGGGGGGATACTTCTGTTCCCCATGATCTCTGTGTGTGTTGTAAAGTAGCCATGGCTCCAAGCTCACTCTGCTGATGGACTACAATCTCAATACAAATCAGTAAAATAAATGTGTAATTATAGTCCATTATGGGAGCGAACTTGGAGCGGTGATTACTTTACAACACACACATGGACCTAGAGGTACCAAAGTAGCCACCCTCCAGAAGGAAGGCCACAATGTGAGCAATGTCTGGCCCCACTGGCACCCCTTTGCTCGACAAAAGTTTATTTTTACCAAAGTCGGTCAAACCTGGAAAGTCTGATGCAGGGAATTTCCCCATCCATGCTGTTCAACGTGAATGGTAAAATCAAACTTTGTCTCCTTTATCTCATGGGGCTGAATAAGAAAAAAAATGCACAGTATGTGGCCTGCTTTATTCTGCCTGTCAATTATTTATCACAAATGTAAGTTGGTTTAGTGTTTTTGCACTCTGTTTCTGCAATCTAGAACAACCAGTTTGCAAATGTCTACTCCTGGTTCCACCTTATACACGCAATCGTTTTAAGCCTACATCACATCTACTCAGTGAAGTTTGTGTAAGTGGGTGTATGCGTGTTGAAGAGGTGGGTATGAATTTACAGAAGATCACTCTCATAAAATGGATCGCTGATTCTCATCCACAATGCCTAGATATATGCCAAACCTAAAAAATGTCCTTGAATATTCACCATTTCCCTTATAAACACTTTTGCAGGTCATGCACTGATTTCCTTGTCCAAAGGGGCAGTGAAAAACTACCAAAGATGATGTGCAGAAAGCAGGAGCACATATAGATAGTGTTTTACCATTTATCAGGTAAAGCAGTGACAGATACTTGCTGACTGCTGCCGAAGATTAAACGAGAACTATGGGGTAAGTGTTTTTCCCCATAGTTCTCTTAAAGGTCACGGGAGGACATATACTAGCATCCTCCCGTGACCCAAAGCTCAGTATATCGCAAGCTACAGCTAGCGGTATACTGAGACCGCCGCAGCCGGGACGGATACCGACAATGCTGTCAAGATCCACCCAGCTGCGTGAGTGACAGCTGGCTCTGCCTATCTAGAGGCAGAGCCAGCTGTACCCGCCCCCTCCCCCGTCCGTGCTAGAGGATCGGAGTGGGGGAATCCCTGCAGGGAGCCGTGAGCGACATTCACCGCTCTCTGCAGGGAGATGATCGAGATGTGAGCAAGCGACGGTATGTGTTCGCTCACTTCCCGATCTACTAAGCTGACGTGTGACAGTTTAATTATCACACGTCGGCTCGAACTATGAGGATGAGTGATTTTCACTCATCTCATTGTTCTCCTTTAATGTAGTTGAGGGGTAGCCCCGCTGCAAGGGTTAATAACATTTTTAACCAGAGTTCTTCTTTAAGCTCCATTTGTTCAATTCATGAAGCTGTGCGATGCAGTCTGGTCTGAACAGCAATAGGTGTGGTCTCTTCCTCTCCTAGTCTGAATGCAGGAATTATAGGAAGCTAGTGTAAAGTCATATAGTAGTACTATTAACAAATGGAGGGATTTTAATGAATACATAACTAGATTATGTTTTATTTATCTAGCTGCACTTAAGGTATTAAACTATAACAAATAATGATGCTTTAAATGGTAGTTTAGTGTTCTTAATGTATGTAAATGAGATCAGCTTACTATCAGTGTATGAATGTATTAAAAACCATGTTTCTATAAAATAGGCTTTCATTTTTGAAAATGACTTTTCCTCTTAAAGTACAACTGAAGCCAAAGCTTGTTTTATGTTTTGGATAGAGTAGAGAGGGATTAGAACCTCCGTCAGGTTTTTATTGCTGTCCGTCACCTCTCTATTTGTCCTGGTGATTTATTACTGAAAGAAAAATACCAAATTTGGGTTGTCACCATAACAGGAATAGATGGGAAGTCTTCCAATGGGGACACTGGTTCAGGTGACCCTGCTGACTGCCAAGGATTTCCCTCACTTTGGAGGAATTTCCTCTCACTCCCGGTTATGGCTATTGGAGAGAAAGACGTCAGGGGGAAATTGCCACAATGGTACACAAAGGGCAAAAAAAAGGCTGAAAGGGGTTATGATCCTCCCTTACTCTATCCAAAACGATGGCTACAGTCACACTAGGTGCGATTAGATGCGTTTTTAAATGGTTTTCTAAACGCATATATACATGCATCTAATGATTAAAATGGACCTAGTCACACCTTGCACTTAGATGCTTTTCTCTGCAGTCAGTTTAGCTGCGTTTAGAAAAAAATAGAAGTCAGGTGCGTCCAAGAAATGGATTTGAACTTCTAAACGCACTAAAATGCACAAACTGATAATCTTTGATTGAGTTTAAAATGGTTTTCTAAAGGCATATACATCTCTAATGATTTCCAATTGATCCATTCACACTTTGCGTTTAGACGCTTTCCTCAGCAGTCAGTTTAGCTGTGTGTAGAAAAAATTTGAAGTCAGGTGTGTCCAAGAATTGATTTGAACTTCTAAACGCACCAAAACACACATAAATGCATGTAAACGCAAGACACAATTATTTGCTGAAATCTCATTGGCTACTTCGATGGGCTGTTTCAATGGAGAAAGGACCGATGCATCTAAAGGCATATGCGTGTAAATTGATCATTTTAAGAACAAAGAAGCAAAAACAAAGCCTCTATCCTAACAGATTTTGAAGACAGATCTCTGCATAAAAACACAAGTGACAAGTGTGAATAAAGACTAAAAAAAAATTCTACTTTAGCTCTATGCAGATCTTTGGATCACATTAGACCAATAATAGTTTCTTGAACATAACACAACCTCCAAGTGGCTTATACTCTAATTGATTTTTATCACAGCAGTTGTTAAGAAAGGTTGTGGATTGCAATATCTGAAATAAAGATTGCAACTCAAAGGAGAACCTACAAATCTGTATATAAAACGCCATCACACAGCTATAAAAAAGAAAAGTCACAATGTGAATGTTGCCTTAAAAATTGCTTTCAAGCAATCTTTACAGCAACAATTCAAAACGTGTACCTCACTGAAAACACACTATAGTTTCTCTAGTCGTCCATTGCCTGTATTGTTTTTCTCCAATGGGGCAATGTTTACAAATGTTCTACACAAGTGACTGTAAGGCTTCATTCACAATATGTGTTATTGGTTGATTTTATATGCATTTAGAAAGCTTTTGCAAACGTATATGTATGCATATAATCTCTCTCTCTCTCTCTCTATATATATATATATATATATATATATACACACGGGCGGGCA
>NW_017306339.1:2584947-2588990 GCF_000935625.1 Nanorana parkeri
TATACACACGGGTGGGCAAACTCCAGCCCTCCAGCTGCTGTGAAACTACACAACCTATCATGCATCTGTCTCTGGGAGTCATGCCTGTGGCTGTGAGAATCTTGCAATGCCTCATGGGATTTGTAGTTCCACAACAGCTAGAGGGTCAGAGTCTGGCCAACCCCTGGTCTAGATGCCTTTATCTGCGGTCAGTTTATCACAAAATAGAAGTCAGGTGCATCTAGGAACCAATTTGAACTTCAAAATGCACATAAAGGCGTTTTAAATGTTAGAATTTGGTACCAGATGCATCTAAATGCATATTAACATGCGTCATTTAAAGCATCTAGAAGCATACACACAGCATCTAGCCTGACAGATTTTCCTCTGCACATAGAGGACAAAAACGCAAGTGACAAGCGTGAATGAAGCCTTAATCTTTAGTGCACAGCATTTGTGTCTGTGAAATTTGTCTCATACCTGGTGTGGTCCTGTGGCCATCTGTGTCATGTTAAAGTGCAATAGTGCCTGAGCTCTCTTCGGCTGCACAGATCCCCTGACACATACAGTGTACGTCTCAGGGGTAAAGGATGATGTAGCCACAGTGCAATACAGAGGCACCAGCAGCATCAATCTAGAAGTAGGTAAGAAAGCACACAGAGTGTACAGATCTCTCCTGATTTGCAGCTAGTTATAACGATACACTTTAAACACAAGCATCCTTGAAGACAAAAAAAAACTCACTAGACGCTGGCAGTGCTGCTTCTATTGTTACTGTACTAGTGCTGCTGTCTTTGTTGTAACCACCTCCTGCTGTCTGTGTGCTTCCATCACAGGGAAGGGCTGCAAATGACAAACACACATTAACGGGAAGAAAAGACAACGCACACCTATTAAAAGAATCCTTTTACAAATCGTTCTGCCTCACAACATCACACTTTCCATATGGTGTAAACAAAGAGGATCCCTATTGGCTTGCCCTCCTCCACACACGGATTGGTCAACCTCATCCGCCCTCCCATTGGTTGGCCTCTAATTGTTCTTTTCCTCTCTATACATTGTGTGTCTTTATTATAAGGCACCACATTAGATAGCCGGCAGGCGATCCTCATCCTTCACATGTAACATTGATTTATATAAACATGATCCCATAGCTATTGCAAGCAAAGTTTTAGTCTCAGTAGTAAAGGAGGATTGAGACCCAGACATGCATAGTGCATCTTTCACCTTACTTGACGTCTGGTTGAAATGCTATTGTACTACACTAAATGTATGATATAGCATCTTGTCATGATTGGCTATAGTAAATCAGTCAGAAAACACAGGATTTTAGTATGTGTAATCCAGACATGGATACTGCTACGCTGATTTGGGTTTTTCTTTTTTGTTTATTGCCGTTTAATAACCCGCAGGCATATGCAAGAGCAGATGTGTTTGTGTGTGTGCTGATGACATTGTGTAATTTAGGTATGCCAGCCTCCTGTCATTATGAATGGCTCACTAGGATCTGGCAGAGAGCCAAGCATCATGCCACAAACGTTACCACTGCTGAATTTCTTACTATGCTATTGTGTCATGTGGATTGTAACACTTCTATTCTGAACAGATTCAACACATTGGGTAATGACAACAATACAACAGCTCTTCAGTTTATATTCCACCTGCTCTGCACATACAGAGGGACCGTGTCCTGCTTTGCTCTATTTACATACGCCAACATAATTAGGAGGTTTCCTGCCTCCATCTGAGCATCATATGTGTCACCTTTGGTGACAATAGGAAGCTGGACCCCCGCAGGGGAGGCTGGCAGAGGGAAGCTGAAGCTTGAGCTGGCACGGGGGGAGCACTTGCTGACTGCAGGTGATCTCCACAGGACACGGCTGGGAATAAATAATGAGCGTGCTAAAGTTTCCTCCATACAGCCTGCTGAGCCTGAATGATATGCATCATTGCAACGCTGCAGCGCCCGATCTCACTGTACGGAACGTGCGGCAGGAGCAGACAGCTGATCACCACTGTACGGAAAGTGTGGCAGTCAGCTGCTCGCCGCTGTACGGGAAGTGCGGCAGGCAGCTGTTCATCCCTGTACGGAATTAGCGGCAGGCAGCTGCTCATCTCTGTGCTGAATTACCTGCACGTCCTGCCTGCGTCTGCCAGGCTCAGCCCTCTGCCTGATGAGCGGCGTGGGGATGGGAGAGGCTGGGAGTGCTGGACAAAAATAACTAACCGTTTTCTCTTTTTGCAGAAGGAACATCTATTTCCGCTTTTGGAACCGCTGTGCACAAATGGTGAACGAGGTATGCCATGAGCGTCCCAGACAGGCTGCCATTGTTCAGAGCGGTCCACTCCCTCCAGGTGAAACATGACTCTGTTTTCTATGACCACATGGTCAGATAAACATTAAGGGAAATGAGAAACATACTTGGCGCTTATCCCTAGAGGAGCAGGGGGCAGCACCAAGCTTCACAATGTATAGGATGTCATAACCTTGTGTGACATAAATTCAGGAAAAGAACTGCATTGGTAATGGAATACAGAGCCAGGAGACTCTTTATAACTGCAGAAACACAAAAAGCATCATTTTTCTCTCACTTGGTGGCCCCATATATTTGAAAAGTAGTACTGTATAGTTACATAGTTAGTCAGGTTGAAAAAAGACACAAGTCCATCGAGTCCAACCTATAGAGGAAAACAAAATAGAGATTTTACCGTACCAAATAGAGATTTTACCAAAAGAAAACGCATGACACATTTAAGGCGGAATCAGGTCTGACTACAGTCCTGCATATGGGCTCATGCACACGACCATAAAAAAAAAACACAGCAGGCACACTGTGTTGTAGATGGTTTGCAATGTGTGACAAAACATGGAAAATTGCAATTTGTCATAGGAATGTTTCAGTTTCTGTGCCCTATAAACTAAAATCTGCACTACGAAGTATCACAGATATTAGCTACAGATCTGCACGAGGTCGGGCCAGGCGCAGTTCTGCACATTGGGCTTACCCACTCTGATCTGTGATGTGTGGGAGCTATCATCAGTTGCAGCAGGGTCTTTCCTTGCTCCATAGTTTAGGGTTGCCACCCAGACAGTCCGGTCTTAGAGTCTTGTGTCTGGGTGTCCAGCCAGCGGGCACCTGGACACAAGACACTCAGTGCCAACACCGGCATTTTACATTTTCTGACAGATGCGGCTGCCGAGGTCCTTGGCAAGCGCGATTTGGGGAAGCCGCAGCTGCATGAAACTGGATCTTCCTCTGAGCTGCTGGCATCCTGTGCCTGTTTACAGAAATGTCCAAAAGAAGTCACCAGCACTCCAAGGTGGGAAGGGACCATGTTCAGCCCCGAACCGTTGCTTTTACGCTGTGCCACCATGTCTGCATAACGTCTGAATAAAAGGAGGCATTCAGCACATTGGACCTTTGAGTGCGGGTGACTTCTTTTGGACATTTCTGTGATAACGCGGCGCCATCCGCAGGTCAAACCAGCACCCATCTATCTTATGGGATTCCGGTCAGGAGTGCTGTGGATTGCAGGTGCCCGCAGTAAGAGGAAGATCCGGGTTTCAGGGAGATGCGGCTGCCAGAGATCGCGCTTGCTGAGGACCTTGGGAGCAGCATCTGTGATTGCTCCTCCTTCTCCGGCTTCCTGACACAATGCTGCCTGCCTGGTGAGACACCATAGACAAGATAGCCCTGAGAGTCGCACAGCCCCGCCTGATAGTTACACAGCCCATCCGAGAGTCGCACAGCCCACCTGAGTGTTGCACAGCCACCCGAGAGTCACATAGCCCTCCTGGGTGTCGCACAGCCTCCCCCAAGAGTCGCACAGCCCATCTGAGAGCCCACACCAACCCAGAACAGCACAGAGTATGTAGCCTCATATTACTTTGTATTGCTGGGATTTGTAGTCCTCTATAGCTGGTCTCCTTACTCCCTTCCCTGGCTGCCATGCGCGCCACTAGAGTATTCGGGTTTCACTTGAAGAAAAAGTGGCAACCCTACCATAGCTACGCATCATAAATGGGCAAGGAATGCAAATGCCCGCGCTGCAACTGATTGGGG
>NW_017306339.1:2589104-2592399 GCF_000935625.1 Nanorana parkeri
AGGGCAAACCGGGTTCACACCAACCCCCACCGATCACTACTTCTGATTTGCATCTGTACAGATGCTTAACAGAGGGAGACTGAGCTTGGTGAAGCTGCCTCCTTCCTCTCTCTTCCTAGCCAAGCAGAAGTGAGGAGGCTGTGATAAGTGTCTGGATGCACGCTCACCAGAGGGGGCAGGTAGCTCTGTGCTGCTCTGCTGCCTGCAGTTCTCTCTCCCCCTGGTAATTACTTCCTGATCACAGGGGAGAGAGGAGAAGAAGCGATGCAGTGATCTGCTATAGCTTGCGCTGTATCGAGCCAGATGTGCGGTGTCACTGTTCAGAATTTATTTAATAAACAAAAGGGCCCCAGAGGGACAGTTGTGCGCACAAGTTTGCATGGTGCAGTCTGAGAACTGCGCCCTTTATAGTTTATCTGCCCCAGTGTTTTTTTACAAATCTAAATGCAAGTGTATTGTTTTCTATGCTTATGCACGCAGCTGTGTGATCTGTAAAAGCGCACTGCGCTCAGATGCAAACAATCAAAATCAAAAGATCTGCAGCTGAGGTCATTAAATTTACGCATGTACACATGTACATGCATTCACACATACATTTATTGGAATGGTATAGAAGTAGAATTTTACACAACTGAACGCGGTGCAGCTGTTTATATGTCTGTACGCATGTAAAAGCAAGCACTTTACTGACTGTTTAATGTTATGCGTAAATGCAATCTGCCAGCAAGATCATGCAATGCTATGTCCCTCAGCGTCCTCACTAGACCTTAGACCGCTGGAACAGAGGGGGAAAGAGGCTGGAGGGACCGGTCTAAGCGCAAGTCGGCTGCGAGGTTCCAGTGAGTACAGCTTTATTTTCTCACCTAGACTAAAGATGAACACTTAACCCTTGTAAGGCTGGTTTAGCCCCACTGCAAGGATTAAGATTAGGGATGCACCAATACCGATACTAATATCGGTATTGGTGCCGACACTGGGCATTTTTCGGGTTTAAATTTTTT
This sequence comes from Nanorana parkeri, assembly GCF_000935625.1. NCBI lineage: Eukaryota > Metazoa > Chordata > Amphibia > Anura > Dicroglossidae > Nanorana > Nanorana parkeri. The sequence continues at coordinate 2,590,106 of NW_017306339.1, forward strand.
ATTGAAATTTTAGACAAGACAAAAAGAAAATTACATCAGACATCACATATGATAAGTATTAACTTTGACCTTCATGGCAGAACAGACATATCAGATGCTTGCACAAAAAAACCAAAATTGGCCTTTCTACAATAAGCTCATAATAGCAATATCAGAAGACCAATGAGAAAAAAAAGGGGGGTAAAAGTATAAAGAAGGAAAAGAATAAGAAAAGAGCAGGGAAGTATCTGGGACATGGCAAGTATAGTGTGATATAATGGCAGCAGAATTTGGCTAAGGGGACTGAGAAACATGTAGATATTGCGTCCACGGGTCCCAAATCCGTTCAAATGTATCTCTAGTATCTTTGATGATACTATTCAATTTCTCATGTATCATTATCCACGATAGTTTAGAAATGACTTGTTTGAACGGGACGGTTTGGGTTTTCCAGGCTTGAGCTAGAGGAATTTTTGGCAGCCAGAAAAAAGAATGACAATAGTGCAGCTTCAGGCTTGGGCAAACCGTGGACTGGACGATTTAATAGACACTGGACATTTTCAAGAGCACCTGGTGACACGCCGCGGCCCGGGCACAGCCTTGGTGACACGCTGAGCACTCCTCTGGTGACAGGCCGTGCACAGCCCTGGTGAGAGGGTAAGCACAGCCCAGGTTACAAGCCGCACACAGCCCAGGGGAGACGCTGCACACAGCCCTGGTGACAGTACATATGTAAAATATACTGTACAATACTAGATCACAATAGAAAGGGGATTTTTAACCACTTGCTGTCCGGCCATTGTCATTTTAACACCAGGACAACTGACTTCCAATGGCGGGTGGGCGTTTGTAAACATCTTCTCGATCCCCCCATCCCATGCAGGAGTTTGATACATACAAGCGTTTGTTACATACATAACCTATAGTGCCACCCGAATGCTTGTATTGTGCAGGGAAGTGTGCTCTGTGGCTGGATCGGAGGGAGATCAGCACACTTCCATTGGCTAATCTCCCGTCTGATCAGTGAATGCGGACGTGGTGCGAATTACATGTTTAGTGTCTATTTACCCGACCTGACCCTATCTTTTACATTTTGGGTGGGTGCAACAACAACAAAAAAAAAAATTGCATTGGAACTAATAGCTAGATTGCTATTGGCTATTTCAATTTACAATAGCTATTGCACCCGCCCTCTGCTGCTGTCAGTCAGCAGAGGTGGACCTGATGGCGAACTTCAGGTCCACCTCTGCTAATTGACAGCAGCAGTGGGCGGGTGCAATAGCTAGTCGGCTATTGCAAATTGAAATAGCCAATAGCAATCTAGCTATTAGTTCCTATGTCGGTTTTTTTTTTCTGACTGACGGCGGCCCCGATGTCAGAACCTTCCCCCCAAAAAAACCAGATCGCATGGAAAGGTTAACTCTGCTAGATAGTGCAGAATAAACCTTTCAGGGAGAAAATGTTTCTTTCCCGGGTGTCTGGGAGCCGCTATCTAATAGCGGGAGACTCCCGGGAACATCCGGGAGAGTTGAGATGTCTGCTGAATACTGACTCAGCGCTGAATACAGAAAAATGGCCTGGACCGGAAGGGGGTTTAACACCCCCGGCTTCAAGTGGTTAAACAGCGTACATCTGAAAGCAGTGAGGGCCGCATCCGACAATACCTCTTTATCAAGTCAAGTCCTTCCTATCATATAGACAGCCCAATGACAAACTGAAGGAGTGCACAGTGAAGGCTGTGTGTTCTGCTGCTAAATTTAAACCAGTTGCTTTACATTGTCAGCTTGCAACAGGAAGTGTTGTCACTGGCAGGTTCTTCAGGTAACAAACTTCAGATAACAAATGATTTGCTTACAAAAACTTTATACAGTGAGGCATGATGCCAAATATATACTGAAAATTTTATTTAGGGTTTAAATACACTTACTTCCATTCACTAGCATTCGCCGTCTGCTCCTGCCAATGGTCCATATTGTTAATAAAATGAACCTACAGTGCGACAGATGGTAAATGCAGTAGGATCTAGGCAGGAAAGATTTACCTGCTTTTATAATAATGTGTTATTGTATGTTTATTTAGCTATAGTCCACTTTAAAAATTTAAATAGTTGCATTACCCATCAAATTCTATGATGTTTCTGGTTTCAGAAAACAACAAACATCTGGCCAGTTACTATGGCAACACCATAACCAACAGCCTGGTTATGCTCATGTTTGAAAAATCAGCAACAGAATAATTTACTCTGAGGACACAAAGCAATGTAAATTATATGTGTATATATACAGTGTGTGTGTATATAGATTATATATATATAT
>NW_017306339.1:2592619-2612216 GCF_000935625.1 Nanorana parkeri
ATATATATATATATATATATATATATACAGATGTTCTGATGAAGGGGGCGTGCCCCGGAAACGCATCAACGTCTTCACACACAGGAATTGTCTAGTGGATGTCTTACTGCATGTCAGCTCCCATCCCATGCCTGTGTAACACTCATGTTTGTGAGTACCATTTTATCTCTTTTTCACTTCGTGCTTATTGAAATAAATTGATCTGCACTGTGTTTACTTTTCAGATTCCCAGCTTTCCCGGCTTCTTTGGGGCAGCATCCTGCAGTATGCCTGAGAAGATTTCCCAGTGAGGACTCGTAGTTAGTGGCGCTTCATTTTTTTTACTATATACACACACAGTATATAGTATACATCAAACCGTAGGAGGGATAGTTGAGCAAAGTTCTGAATGCAGGCAACCTGGAACTGTGTATTATATAGTTTGCATCTACTACACACATGTTATGCACATTTTTACTTTGGCTGTATTCTGAATCATCTCACCTCCCTCATGATTTAGTCATTAAGGAAAAAAAGGAGAAAAAGGACAAAGATTCTGTGTTTTTAATATGCTACATCTTTGACTTGTTTTTCTTCCCTTTTTCATAAAAACATGACCATCAAGAGAAATGTCAAATAATTTTGTATGCAATTACCTATTTATTTAGCATATAAAAATATATTAAAGTGGACTTGAATGCAAAACGTGAAGATTTGCTTTGTTATTGGGGACATCTAGACCCGTGGTCCTCAACTAGTGGGTCGAGACCCAAAAGTGGGTCGCAACCCCCTGTTCAGTGGGTCACCACGTGTCCCTTCCACTGCACTAGGTGAGAGGATCCTCAGCCTCTTCCTGGCGCATCACTGTCAGTTCTCGTGCCAAGCAGCCATTCAAAATATGCAACCCAGACCTGAGTGTCAGCTTGAGGTGGAGTGTGCTGGTTGTATGGCTGCGAGGGAGTTCCATCCATATGTGCAGTGCTTCAGCTCCCTTACGTGCCCTCACAGGCGTCGCTACAGAGGGGGCAACTGTGTTATGCCTTGCCCCCGATAAATTAAGCAGCGGTGCAGTGGCTCCCTCCCTCCGCTGCCTCTCTGCCACCTGCACCGCTGCTCGCGGCCAGCCAGCCCGCAGCAGATGCAGCTCTGTAATCGGGCGGCCGCTCGCTCCTCAAGGGGGCCTCGGGAGGCCCCCACGGGCGGCCCTCTAACTTAAGAGCCCCTACTAACCACCAGGGAGCCCCCACTGGTCACCACAGAGCCCCCACTAACTACCAGGGTCCAGGAAGCCCCCACTAACTACCAGGGAGCCCCCATTGGCCACCACAGAGCACCCACTAACCACCAGGGCCCAGGAAGCCCCCACTAACCACCAGGGTCCAACACAGAGCCCCCACTAACCACCAGGGTCCAGGCAGCCCCCACTAACCACCAGGGAGCCCCCACTGGCCACAGTGGAACCCCGACTAACCACCTGGGAGCCACCACAGAGCCCCCCGCTAATTATCAGGGGGCCCCCACTGACCAGCAGAGATCCCGCACTGACCAGCAGAGATCCCACACTGACCAGCAAAGAGCCCCACTGGCCACATGACAGTCCGCATTGGCCACCTGAGAGCCTAATTAGGGAGCTGCCTCTGCTGCACCCGCACGCACCTGTGAAACTCTCTGGACTCCTGGTGAGAGCCCGCACAGCCAACCTGAGAGCTCACACTGACCTCCTGAGAGCCCACACAACTCTCCTGAGACCCTGGAGACATCAGATGGCGAACCTGGAGCAACATAGAGTATGCAGCTTTATATTATTCCGCATTGCTGTATTCTGTATTGCTGGGATTTGTAGTCCTCTATAGCAGATGCCATTCTGTTTTGCTGTATAATGTATTGCTGGGAATTGTAGTTCTCTATAGCTGTTGGTATTCTTTATTGCTATACAATGTATTTCTGATATTTATTGTTCTCTATAGCTATTGGTATTAATCTGCATTGCTTTATATTGTGCTAAGATTTCTAGTCCCTCTACAGCTTGGAGTTAGTGGCAGAACTACCAGGGTCGTAGCAGTCATGCATGTGCACAGCACTGATGAGGCATCCCTCCACTACCCGTGTGTTCTAACTTTCCTCAACCCATAAATTTCTCTACCGCGTCTCTTCCAGGTGCGCACGTCATGAAGTAAGGGAGTCATGAAAACAGCTGATTCGGATGACTTGGCCCCACTGGAAGTGACACAGTCGAGAAAATATATAGAGTAGAGAAAAATTATAGAAACCTGACTTTGACACTCTCTGGCCCCTCCCACTATCCTCCCACAGCTCACAACCCAGAAGCATGGACAGCCAGCGGCGATCTACAGTGGGCGAGAGTGCCTAAGTACCGGATGTGGAGCGCAGTAAGGCCAGAACCAGGTAGGGAGCCCAGTGGGAGGAGAGTGCCATCCCCCAGCCAGTCACCCCTTTCACGGACTTACTAGTGAGTCCTCACATCACCCGACCATTCACACTACCGTTACATAATTGGCAAAAGTGGCAGACAGGGGCGGGGGGAAGGCGGGGGAAGAGGCAGAGCTGGAGGGGGGCTAAGTTACTGCACCATGGGCCTCTGGGTTGTACTTGCCCTCCTGGGCTAAAAGTTGCCAGTCAGCCCCTGCTGTATTCCGCAACTGCCGGATGCCAAGAGCTGATTAAATTGCAGATGACATCGGCGCCCGACCGTTGCGGTCAGCAGGATTGTGGGCGGAGTTGGTCTACATGTCGCAACCGCGGGGTGCCCATGCCATCCGCAATTAAATCAGCTCATCGGCGCCCAGTGGTTGCGACATGCAATTAAAATTATTAGTGCCCCCTAGTTCTGACTGTTGTATCTTATGTGCTCCCCCCCCCCATATATTGTTCCTAGAGTCGCCACTGCGTGCCCTGTAGAGGGGCCTGGACCGGAGTGATGTCACATTCTGGCTCCCGTCACATCACAGCAGCCCACACTGGATCACAGGCTGAGGATACACTCCAATTCTTGTAAGGTAGGGAGACTGGGTAGATCTTAAAAAAGATAAAAAAGTGTTGGAGTGTGTACAGTGTGTGTGTGTGTGATTGTGTCTGTGGTTGTATGCGTTGGTCGCGCTCACACTAGTGTAGTGTGCTAATCGCACAGTCCCGTGTGATTAACGCACAGTCCCGTGCGATTAACGCACTGTACCACACAATCACAACTACCGCACGTTCTGGTGCGGAGGGTGCATTGCATTGCCATTCAATTGAATCAGTTAAATTGCCGCACCGGAACGTGGTGCGGTGCAACTTGGGAGGCAACTTAATGAGCAAGGGCAAATGTATGCCCTGAGGTTACACAAGTTGAGACATTCTAGTTGTGCTTAACCAGTGCCCTCATTGATTAGATATACCTATGTCAGAATTAGGGCTGCAGCTAACGATTATTTTCATAATCGATTAGTTAGCCGATTATTAAGTTCGATTAATCGGATAAAAAAAAAAAAGGCTCCAGTGATGGACTACTAGTTTCTTTTGAGATTGTAGTCCATCACGGGAGCAAGCTTGGCGCGGTGGAAGTAAAAAAAGAGTGTAGTGTGCAATATAGTACATTATACAGCGGCGCAGTACAGAATACCAGCAGCTATAGAGGAATGTAGCAATAGTACATTATACTATAATCGTCGTGTGCGCGGTGGGCATGGCGTCCGTGGCGTGCATAGCGTAATCCGTGTATGGAGCTGCGAACAGGCAGGCGTGAGTGGGAAATTCACATTTTAGCCGACGAATCGACGATGGAAAACGCTGACAACGTTTTCCATCGTCTATTTTAATCGACTTAATCTAATAATTGTTGCAGCTCTACAGAATACCAATGTATAATACAGCGACACACTGCTGAACACCAGCAGCTATAGAGGAACACCAAATCCCAGCAATAATACATTATACAGGGTGTTTAATATATTATTGCTGGGATTTGTTGTTCCTCTATAGCTGTTGGTGTTCAGCAGTGTGTCGCTGTAATACAATGCAATGCAGAAAACCAATATATAATAAAGCGGCACACTGCAGAACATTAGCAGCTATAGAGGAACAACAAATCCCAGCAATAATACATTATACAGGGTGTTTAATATATTATTGCTGGGATTTGTTGTTCCTCTATAGCTGTTGGTGTTCAGCAGTGTGTCGCTGTAATACAATGCAATGCAGAAAACCAATATATAATAAAGCCGCACACTGCAGAACATTAGCAGCTATAGAGGAACAACAAATCCCAGCAATAATACATTATACAGGGTGTTTAATATATTATTGCTGGGATTTGTTGTTCCTCTATAGCTGCTAATGTTCTGCAGTGTGCCGCTGTATTATACAATGGAGAACACCATGCACAATACAAGGCAATGCAGAAAACCAATGTATAATACAGCGGCACACTGCAGAACATTAGCAGCTATAGAGGAACAACAAATCCCAGCAATAATACATTAAACACCCGGTATAATGTATTATTGCTGAGATTTGGTGTTCCTCTATAGCTGATAATGTTCTGCAGTGTGCCGCTTTAAAAAAAAAAAAACACACACACAGGCAGCATTAAAAAGCTCCCGGCCGATCTCCACTTACCTTGGTGTTGTCGGCGGGCAGCGGCGTTGATCATGTCGGCGGGCAGCGGCGAATCGGGCAGCTCACCTGGATGAGAGGGCCAGACACATGTCCTCAGCGTGGCGTAAGCGGCGTCGCGTGAGCGGGTATACCGGCGTAGGCGCGAGCGGCTTAAACGACGTGGGCGTGGCGTAAGCAGCGGGCGTAAGTGGCGTAAACGGCGGGCGTAAGCGGCGTGCAGCGGCGAGCGGGAAATTTGAATTTTAGCCGACGAATCGACGATGGAAAACGTTGACAACGTTTTCCATCGTCGATTTTAATCGACTTAATCGAATAACTGTTGCAGCTCTAGTCAGAATTTTATCCTGAAAAATATCAGTATACTTCCTAGTATGTGAGTGCGCCTAGGCCTCATTGCTGTATAGCTCCAGTGTGAATCTAAGGCACATCTGCCTGTTACTGCTAGATTTAGGATATTTGGAGTGAGATATGGTTATGTCACCACTGTGCTACATGACATGAGGAAGCAAAGCCCTGCTTCTACCAAGACAGTTGCCTTCTCATAGTGACAGAACAAGGCATGGTAGGTTAGTAATGGGTAAGGGTTAGTTCACACCAGAACTGCATCAGAACCGCATGCATCTGCACACCTGCCGTGCGGTGCATTTTACCACGATTGATGCATTTTTTGTGGGGGTTGCTTAAAATGGGATTTCAGGTGCGTTTGATGCGTTCTGGCTGAATCGGAACAGACTTCTCTGGTGTGAACAGAGCACAATAAATAACATAGGAAAGCATTGTGATGCCTCTTTGATGCAGCTGCAAAACAGAATGGCCTGCATCACTACTGCATCTGGTGTGAACTAGACCTAAAGGTCAGCTGCAGGGAAAATCCAGGCATTTCTGGGGACTAGTCCTTTGCCTACCTTTTTGGACAGAGTTCAGTTCTACTTTAATGAAACAAAGCCATAATATTTACATAACAAATACCAGAGCATATTAAAGAGCTGTACAGCAACCACTTAATACTATCTTATTCAGTAACAATCCATTAATGATTAATCCTATTCACAGTGGATATAAAGAGTCCACACACCCCTGTAAAAATGCCAGGTTTTTGAGATGTAAAAAAATCAGACAGAGATGAATCACTTCTGAATTTTTTTCCACCTTTAATGTGACCTATAATATGTGCAATTTAATGACAACAAACAGAAATCTTTAAAAGGGGGGAAATAAAAATAAGAACCTTTCAATAACGTGGTTGCATAAATGTGCACATACCATTAAACTAATTCTTTGTTGAAGGAACCCTTCGATTTAGTCTTTTGGGGTAAGAGTCTATTAGCATGGAATCTCTGCCAGCTCTTGCTTGCAAAAGTGCTCCAAATCTGTCAGACTCCGACGTCATCTCCTGCACACAGCCCTCTTTAGGTCACCCCACAGATTTTCAATTGGACATTGTGATGCTGAAAGGTGAAATTCATCTTTAGCTTTTTAGCAGAGGTCTGAGGTTTTTGTGCCAAAATTGACTGATATTTGGAACTGTTCATAAGTCTTTCCACCTTGACTAAAGCTCCAGTTCCAGCTAAAGAAAAACAGCCCCACAGCATAATGCTGCCACCACCATGCTTCACTGTAGATATGGTGTTCTTTTGCTGATCAAAGTTTTGAAATCTTTATAGCAGGGCAAAGTTTGGGTATCTATGGAACAAGGTTGGACTTCTTAACCACCATTTGATATATAGTCACCTAATCTCCTCTGACATCAGTGTGCAGGCCCACCCTAACCAATCATGTCCCGCTATATTATCCGCTCTTTTCCCTTCTTAAGCCGGGAAATTCAAACAACCGGCGCCTGTGTAATGTGTAGACGCCAGCTCCCTAACACTGCAGCGGCTCCCAGTGGCATAACTAGAACCTTCAGGGCCCCGGTGCAAGAAACCATGAAGGCCCCCCCCCAACCACCATGGCACCGCATGGTTAACAGGAAGGCTGCCGAGTTCCGCAGCAATCGCTGGACCTCAGGCAGCCGCTTGTTTAAAATTTAGTGCCGGTGTTCTGTCGAACGCTGACCCAGCATCTGCGCTTACGTACAGGCGGGATTAACGAGGAAACCGGCATTTATTTACAAAGTATTTGTTTGTAATGGTTAATGGTGGCCGTTAATAATATGCCGTCCATGGCAGTAAATTATGGATGGCAGTAAATGATGGATGGAATAGTAACAGTCACAATTAACAATTTAACCCCTTCATGACTGAGGTCCTTTTTTAAATTTTTGCACCCATGTTATATTCCACATTTTAGGAAGAACACCGGAATCTGCGTTTAGTATCGGCGCATTTTCACGAGTATGAGTATACGTTAAAATGCCCAGTATTAACACTGGTGTATACCTACTTAAAAATATAATGCATTGTTGAGACTTGTAGTCCTACATAGTTGGGGCTATTCTGCATTGCTGTATAATCAACATACACCAATGCAAAATACCACCAGCTATGCGGGACTACAGGTCCCAGCAATGCATTATAATAAAAGTGTACGCGCGCGCCTCCGGATGGCAGCTGGTAGTTGTTGAATGGTTGTTCTGGTGTACTGTGCCTTTAAGGAAGCGAGTTCAGAGTGCCGAGAGCTGGGCTGCGATATCCTGCAACAGGGTCCGGCTATTTCCCTTTCACCCAGCTTAGCATGCAGAGCGAGGTAGAGTACTGGAGATTGTCTGACTCCAGACAGGGGATCTGACAGGCTGCAGATATCACAGGCAGACTGCCTCGTCGTGGAGGGTAAGAGCCGAAGTACAGGATGGAGCAGCAGTGAGAGCGGTAGCCAGCCAGGAAATGCTCAGCGCTTTAGGTAAGTCACTGAGCATTTCAAATCTCCCAACTTTATGGGGAAGGCTGCGGTGGAACTGAGTCACGCCAAGGGAGTGGGCGGAGCAGAACGCCGCTCTGAGGACGCGGCCAGGTGAGTCTCTTACAGGCAGGGAAGGAGGCCATCTTCTTCTCGCCGGGCCCCCCCCCCCAAGGGGCGGAACGCAATTGCGACCCTGGTAGTTCCGCGGCTCCTCTTATCTCCAATCAGACTGAATCTTCTTGGATGAATCGTGTCTCTCCTCTAAGCATATTTCCACTGTGGCAATTTATCTTGCATTTGCTTCCTTTGTTACACAAACTTAACCCTATTTCATCTGCAGCTGCTGTGTGCACTCTTCATCATTCATCACTGCTGCTGAACCCTTTTGCACTCAGCATTTTCCAAGTTGGCTGCTGACTCCAGTATGCACTCTGCAATACTGCTGCTGTTCCTTGAATGCATTTCCCTTGGATACAGCTTGACCCACAACTCCTGCATATAATAACGCTCCCACATCAAACCTCCACGCCTCCACTGAGGATTCTCCTATCCGCAAGTACCACCAAACTTATTATACAACCGTATGAAGTATTACAGGTCGTAGACTTTCTGAGATCTTTTATCCATTCCCTCTCTGTGAGCCCAAACCAAGAGACTTGTATACGTACCTGTATGATGTAATACAGGTCATAGACTTTCTGCAATACTATATCTATTCCCTCTCCGTGAGCCTAAACCAGGAGACTAATATACTTATCTGTATGCAGCAATACAGGCCATAGATCCTCCTAATCTGCTCCATTACAATGACTTAAAATGCTTAATTACCCCAATGGAGTTATCCCCTTAGAGACTGTTGTATTATATATGTAACAAGCATTACAAGTTATCTTTGTGACTAAACATTGTGCAGGGATATTCCATCTAAATCTGAGTGAATGAATGACTGAAGCACATTCCAGTGCGTCCTTCATTTGAGATCCATCAGATAAAGGTATAAATATTACACCATCCAAACTTCCATGAACCCTTCAGTGCAATGACACTACTCCATGAACCCTTCAGTGCAATGACACTACTCCAGATTGACAAACACCCACTTATAGGAGCCAAACTGGCTGTTTTCAAAACACTCTGCAGAAACTCAGCACTATTCACACAACAAAGCCCCTTTACATCCCTGAAAGGGAGCCACTAAAGTTTGGTCACTGGAATGACCAAAGCTCACTCACAGCAGGTATTTTCTTTGAGAATGGTAACTTCCTACGCCAGTCAGAACAAGGAAAATGGTCAGTAATAGGCAAACTACCTTGATGGATCTATTTCCAGATCAAAGACAGCCCCCACATATATTAAATTACAAGATCATTTGCACTGTTTGAAAAAAGTTGCTTATGCAGGGCACCACAGAATCATTTAATATAGCTATACTTCCTTGTAAGGGATCTGGATTATGCTCAGGATCAGAACTTTTAAACTTATATGGGAAAAAGAACTGCATACATTTACAGATAACCAATGCCAAAATATATGTACTGTTGCTCACAAATGTTCATCACTAACAAATGTAATTGTTTTGTTACAGAACCCCTCTAACATAATTTACCCGCAACTGTCAGCTTGTTGGAGATGCCATAATGACAAAGGACCTCCATCACACATCTTCTGATTGTGGCCAGAAATACAAAAATATTGGAAAAAGCTCTCTCTGATAACACACTTCACTGGAAGCTAACTTGCCTTCACACCAGTTACTTCTCTCTTCATGCAGATACTGGCACTGTTACGCACTCTAAAAAAATACTCTTGAGTCACCTTATAAGGGCTGCTCGTACCATAATTCCAAAACATTGGAGGTCCCCGTCAGTTCCAAAAGAAACAGATAGAATATGTGGATTACACCCATGAAATGGAATCTATTTTGCACTCCAGGCAACATGGGCTAATGCAATTCAACATCATATTGCACAGCTGGACAGTATTTCAGCAATCAGGGATTCATAAAGAATTTAAAATTCTTGGGTGGGTGGAGGCGATACACACTAAGTTAATTCTTTCTTTTTTTTCTCTTCTCTTACCCCTCCCCCTTATTCTCTCTCCCCGAGACTCTCTACCCTTTTTTTCTCTAGTCTTTTCTCCCTTCACCCCTCATTTAATTCCTTTCTTGTGCCCCCTAACTCTATCTTCCTTTCCACAGGCTCCTCCACTTGGGATTCTCAACCAGGCGAGCATAGCCCATCATTTACACTCACCGGCCACTTTATTAGGTACACCTTGCTAGTTCTGGGTTGGACCCCCTTTTTCCTTCAGAACTGCCTTAATTGAGGAGGGGTGGGCTGGAGGTATGGCGGCGAGGGAGCTCCATCCATACATGCATTGCTTACAGCTCCCTCGCGTGCCCTGTACAGGTCCCTGGACTGGAGTGACATCACATTTTGGCTCCCGGCACCTCTACAGGGCGCGAAATGGAGCTGTACAAGCAATGCACATATGGATGGAGCTCCATCACAGCACAACAGCCCACACTGGATCCCAGGCTGAGGATCCACTTTATTTCTCGTAAGGTAATTACGCACTGCACCACGCAATCGCAACTACTGTGCATTCTGGTGTGGGAGGTGTGTTGCGTTGCCATTAATTTGAATGGTACCCCAAACGCATCTCCCACCCACAGTTCCTACATCCACACCGGAACATGCGGTACCCTAATGCTGTGCATTCTGTTGCAGTGCGTCTTGGGTCATGACTTAATGACCAAGGACAAATGTGGGTCCTGAGGTTACACAGGTTGAGAACCACTGGTTTAAACGATGCTCAATTGGTACTGAGGGGCAAAAAGTGTGCCAAGGAAATATCCCCCACACCATTACACCACCAGCCTGAACCATTGATACAAGGCAGGATGGATCCATGCTTTCATGTTGTTTACTCCAAGTTCTGACCCTACCATCTGAATGTCGAAACAGAAATGGAGACTCATCAGACCAGGCAACGTTTTTCCAATCTTCTATTGTCCAATGTTCGTGAGCCTGTGCTAATTGAAGCATCCGTTTCCTGTTCTTAGCTTACAGGAGTGGCACCCGGTGTGTTCTGCTGCTGTGGCCCATCTTCTTCAAGATTCGACGTGTTGTGTGTTCAGAGATGGTATTCTGCATACCTTGGTTGTAATGGTTATTTGAGATACTGTTGCCTTTCTATCATCTCAAACCAGTCTGCCCATTCTGACCTCTGATATCAACAAGGCATTTTCGTCCACACAACTATTGCTCACTGAATATTTTCTCTTTGTTGGAACATTCTCTGTAAACCCAAGAGATGGTAGTGCATGAAAATCCCAGTGGATCAGCAGTTTCTGAAATACTCAGACCAGCCCACCTGGCACCAACAACCATGCCATGTTTAAAGTCACTTAAATCCCCTTTCTTCCCCATTCGCATGCTCCATTTGAACTTCAGCAAGTCGCCTTCACCACGTATAGCTGCCTAAATGCATTGAGTTGCTGCCATGCAAGGTGGACTGGGCAGAGTCTATGGTGGCCTGATTAGCAATTTGTGTTACCAAGCAATTGAACAGGTGTACCTAATAAAGAGTAGGGTGAGTGTATATGTGTTCTTATAGACCAAACAATAACCAGGTTTGGACACAGAGGGGCCTACTAATTGGAGAGGCTTCCAGAAGAAAAACCAACAAACATTCAGATACTGATTCATACTACATACATCACCACCACATCACTCTAACCACTATGGAACAACAGAAAACAAAAAATTTATAATCTTTCTAAATCAATGTACCAACCCAAGAGTCAAATGACATATGGATAATCATACATGTATTGCATAGTGTGCTGTCTGTTGCAATCTATCAACGCCAAACTGTAATCTTTGAAGGTCTCTAAACCACTGCTGATTATCTTCTTTCTGTGTTGAGTTACTTTAAGACATTAAAGATAAAGTATGTAAAGGAAAATCCATGATGACTGTCAAAAGATAAGGCAAGATACATAAAAAAAAAAAAAGATCTGAAACAACTAGTTGCCTGGCTGTTATGCCAACACACTGCCTTTAATAGTTTCAGAGTCACTGGCTTGAAACATAGATGAATATCCAGGAAAGTAAGAAGTCATCTGCATACTTGTACTGGGTTAGTGACTCAAACGTAACAAAGCAAAATGGACCGTATAACAGGAAACTACCATTTTCACTGTCAAAAGAGCAAGTGTTGCTAATTGGAGAGTTGTAGGTCTGATTTAAAGGAGGTATTTTGGACTGCTGCAGCATACAGCAAGGAAAGGATTATCACACTGGGACTGTGGGGGAAGGAGGGAGCATTAACATAAAAAAGTAAAATGTGGGACTTAGCTATTTTGCTGCACCTAATGTAATTTTTAGTAGAGATGCACCGATACCATTTTTTTCTTGACCGAGTACAAGTACCCGTACTTTTCCTCAACTACTCACTGATACTTTTTTTCTAAAACAATACAGATTAAGGATTTTAGGACAGTGGTGAAGTGCCAGGGCCCAGTTCCAGCTGCAAACACTGTGCCCCTTGTAGTTCTGCACTGAGTCCAAGCTGTAGAGGGACTACAAATCTCAGCAATACAATATACAGCAATACAGAATACCACTAGCTATAGAGGACTACAGTTCCCAAAAATACATTATACAGCAATGATGAATAATACCATCAGCTATAGAGGACTACAGTTCCCAGAAATACATTATACAGCAATGAAGAAGAATACCATCAGCTATAGAGGACTACAGTTCCCAGAAATACATTATACAACAATGCAGAATAATACCATCAGCTAGAGAGGACTACAAATCACAGCAATACAATATAAAGCAATGCAGAATACCACCAGCTATAGAGGACTACAAAACCCAAGAATACATGATACAACAATGCTGAATAGTAACTGGATATATAGGACTACAAATCCCAGCAATGCAGAATACAATGAAGCTACATACTCTGTGCTGCTCCGGGGTGCCAGCCTGATGTCTCCAGTAGAGGATCTCAGGGGGGCTGTGCAGGGTCTCAGAAGGGCTGCACGAGGTCTCAGGTGGGCTGTGCCAGGTCTCAGGTGGACTGGGCAGAGTCTATAGTAGGCTGTGCATGGTCTATGGTGAGTTGTGCAGGGTCTATGGAGGGCTGTGCAAGGTCTATGGAGGGCTGTGTGGGGTCTATAGTGGGCTGTGTGTGGTCTGGGTGGTCCTTGTTATCCAGGAAGGAGGAGGATTTGTATGGCTGGCGCTGTAAACGGAAAGGCTGCCGAGGTCCTCAGCAAGACCCTACCCACCACACACAAACAAAGTAAACATACTGACTGTTACTAGTGGCCATACACTGGTAGATTTTCATGTGCACCTTCATGCAAACAAAATATCATCAGAACATTTGAAAATACCATGAAAGACTTGATGAATGTCATTCCAAATTTTGTTTGATTTTGACATTTGATTTTAGAATGAATGGAGTTTCCTGAACAAAAACCACATTCACTGCGAGAAAAAATTTCCATCCTGCTTTTTTTTGTCCAGCACAATCATTTTGACCCCATTGTTGAGGGTCAAAGAGGCTGCAGTCTCTGTTCAACTGAGATTTTTCAGACCGGCTCCTTCGAAAAAAGTCAATGTGCTCTAACTTGTCTGAAAATTCGACCACCATATGACCAGCTTTACATTTTATCTATAAAGTACCCATATAATAAAATCTTGTTCCCCACTTCTCTTATTACAGTAAAGTATGGTTCTTTTCTGATATTCCATGAGAAAGCTTCATAGTAGTTTTAGGCTTATTATGGGCAACTATTCTATCCAGTATAACAAGGCTCATCAATCTATTGTTTAGAACATGTCATAGTTTCTTACCCTTCCTTGTCCAGTTGATTTCAGCATGGCTTGTGTAGTGTTTTTAGTACCGTTGTTGCTCTTTAGCACCTTCTTATGCTCAAACCAGTTAACATCATCATTCTGCAACTACTGACAAACCCATGACAAATTCCTGTCTCAGAGTGATGATGCAGTCACCAGGTCACTAATTAACCTTCACTTTGTCCATTCAGTCTCCACCCTTGTGTTTGTTCTGGTCAACCAAGTGTGCTGCTGTTGTTCCTTCTCTCCCTGTCTGACCAATGGCTCTGGCTGACTCCGGCTTTGTTTACGATCATCCCGCTCTCCGTGTTCCCTGACATGGTTTGGCAGACTACCCGCACTGGCATCTGACCTCTGGATTGGCACTGACAACGTCCTGGACTTTCTCCATTGTTTTTGCATTTATGTTTATTGTTGTTTTCAATAAACTCCTTTTTATATTCTAAACCTGCACTTTAGGTTTCTGTCTGGTTCTCAGACAGAACTTAAATCTAGCTTGTTACACATGTAATACATTCATGAGAATGTACAGTAGAATATAATTCTATTTCACTGATTTTAGTTTCTGTTCAGAGATCCACCACCTGATGGCAGCAGTGAATCTCAACCATTTATTATATTCTCAAGCGATCTTCATGTCTGCATTTTTAATGCAGAAACCTTGCTTTGGGGGAATATAATTTTTATCAGCCTGGTAACACCCAAACATACATACAGGTGAAAGCAAATAGAATAATCACATTATTATTGATTTACAGCACTGTAAAAAAATGTTATTTAGAAATCACTTTTACACACAACTGGGCAGAATAGTAAGAAAAGCTATAAAGGATATTTCTAAAAGTTATGTGAGCCCTTACAATCAACTTATTTTATTCACTCCCTTTTAAGGAGCAGTGTTGTTACCCTAGGACAGGACGTTAGATCACCTCCCCCTTTTCTCTTCTCTACAGCATACGATGGTATTGCATTACAATACCACGGTATAATGTGGTATTATAGTCACCCAGGACTCTCAGCTGGCTTTGCAATTCTTTCCAGGTTTTTCTGGATTATAGTTGGCTTCCTGGAACTGGGAGATTTCAAAGAGCATTGGGAGAGATGGAATCTCCATTCCTGAGTCCAGGCTTTAGTAGTGACCAGCACCCAACGATTGTTCACCGGTGCACAACTCTTATCAAAAGGTGTTAAGGGCTCCAGGGAGACAGGAGGACTCCACCCAGGAGTCAGAGTGGAGTCTAGTTCAACAGGAAGCTGCGGGTTGTATACCAATTGTGCACGTTAGCATGGTACTGAGGCTGTCTGGAGGAAACAGACAGTGGACTGAGGCCGGATCAGAAGTGCTGCAAGAGCAAAGCCAAGAGGCTGGATGTGTATATGTGTATTTTTGTGAAGAGATGCTGAACAATGTAATGGAAAAGAGTGCAGCACAGAAAGAGTGCAATAAGTGCAGAAATAGTGCCCTCAATTGCCCCCAGAAATAATGAACTCAATTGCCCCCATTTTTTAAAATCATGAATCCAAATCAAACAAATATAAATTGCCCAGCAAAGTATTTTTTTATATTTATGCCCCAAGCACTTACAGTCATCATGTTTCCAAAAAGCTGCCTTGGACTCTCTCAGCTCGGTGTCCCTGAACTTCCTGTCTAGTTCAGGATCATAAGGAACAGAGCAGTCTGCAGCAGCCATCCATCTACTAGCTTGGGAAAGGGAGGAGGGGGGAGGAGGGGATTAGATTGCATTGCTGTGTATTTGTGGATACAGTCTGTGCACCCATCGCACTCAGAGCCGCTGCTCCAAAAATGGATGGTGGGTGCAGCAGGTGTCAGCGGATGGCTTCCAACAAAATATAAGTAAAAGATAGACACCGACACTCCAAAGCAAGTTCAGTACGTGTTTATTAACATATTAGTTGCAAGTAGAACACTCTATACAACGTTTCGGGGTCTCACAGGATCCCCTTCATCAGGCAACCAAGGACCAATCAGAGAACGCCATCTGGTGGAAGCCGTGTCGTCAGAATTTCTGACAACACGGTTTCCACCAGATGGCGTTCTCTGATTGGTTCTTGGCTGGGGGCAAAATGCAACTATGTTATGGGGTCAGGAGGGGGGGCGGGCGTGGCGGCACTCGAGGGTGGAAGTGCGGGCGGGCGAACAAATCACCCCATGCAACTGATCAGCGGCTATAGAGCCACTGATTGGTTGTATGTGAAACAGCCGATAACGGCTGTGCATAACGGACAGGTTTTTCCTGAGCAGGAAAAAAATGCCGTCTGGAGTCGGCAACCTGCAAATGCGAGTCTGCCGTCCGTCCGTTTTTTCTCAACGGGCGGACTGCAGGAGGTTAAAGGCCTTTACAGGTCATCAATTAAGTGTAAACTTTGAATAATTGCCCAACCTCTCACTCCAGCATGCATGTACATAGATGCACCCGACCTATGTGTGTACAATGTGTACACTCCATTCAGGTCCCTGCCGTGTGGTGACCTCCAGTGGCATCCACTGCTCTGCAATTATATGCAGCATGTTTGCATTTTATTGCAGCACAGCACACCACCTATCACACCGAATTGTGGTGAGAATGAAACACATAGAAAACAATTGTTTTCTGTGTGCCCTTGCAGTGACCTGGGTTGAACTGGTGCATTAAAACCCATGTCATGGCAGTATGTGTGAACGGGATTAATGCCAGTAATTTCATGCCTATATCCTTGAAAATATCAGTGGATTTTCTATTGAATTCTATATCACCAATTCAGATGTCACCCTGGTATTCCCTGAATAAAAATGTTTGTGGTCATTACTAACCAGTACACATAACCTAAATTAGCGGTCGAGAGTGTGCCATGAACGCTGATTCCGGTATGCCTAAAGTGGGCATACCTTGTAAGAATTGCAAAGATTAGGGGAGAGTGGGCAGGCTACAGCAAACCTATGGGCACACGCAGGGCCTGAGAGGTGGTGGGGGAAGAAATAGGCGAATTAAATTAGCTTTCAACTTGTGGTCATTAACCTCTTCATGACTGAGGCCCTTTTTTTCATTTTTGCACCCATGTCATATTCCACATTTTTGGCCCGAAAATTATTTATAATCCCCAAACATGATACATTTTCTGAAAGCCAATACCCTATAGAATAAAATGGTGGCAGTTGCAAATGTTTATCTTGCACGATATTAGTGCAACTCCTTATCAAACCCCAAGATGTAATGAAAAATGTACTAAAAATGCCCAAAAACACAATAAAATACCCATTTAAAAAAATAAAAGATGAGGTTACAACGAGTAAATAGCTACCCAACATTCCAAGGTTAAAAATTGTGTGCGTCCATGAAACGGCGACAAAATTCAGTACCCCAAAAAGTTCATAGACGACGCTTTAAAAGCCCCCACAGGTCATCAGTTTAGAGATGCCCTAGAATTATTGCTCTACCCAATATGTGTAGCGCGTTCGTCGTTTTCATACGTAGGCGCACCCGACGTGTGTTTTTTACAGAGTCTACAAACCTAATGTATATTTTCAGTTTTTGAAACCTGATGTTCTGACTGCCTATTGCATTTCATGACTGGACAGTAAAAACACCTCAATAATGACCCATTTTTTGGTTTAGCAAGAGGCATGTTGATATTTTTTTGGGGGTTTAGCAAGCGGCATGTTGATTGTTTTATATTTTGCACTATAACTATTGTACTTTATGTGCACACTTGATATACGGTGGTATACACACATAGGTGTGTTTTGGGGTTGTTTTATGGTTTACTTGGAGATTTAGGGGTCATATTCAATTGTTTCACAATAAGGGGAGATAGCGCGGTGTATTGTTTTGCTTCTCTTGGGTGCCTGAGATGCCCATGACATGTGTCTACAGGGAGAGTAGAGGATGCACAGTGAACATCAGTTAATTGATTATCCCTCTAGTGAATGAAGACGGATGTGACAATCTTTTTGTCGCTTCCTGTTTCAGCACTGTTATTTCCCGGCTGCTTTGGCTGGGGAAGAAGCTAATTAAGCTTCATCGATTTTTCATCAACTTCAATGAAATGCTGAGGTAACATTAAGGGTCTCATAAACCCTTAATATCTCCTTAAGGAGAACCTGTCACTTCCACTTCCAATTTGTGAGTTAATGTGTGTGCAAACAAAATGGGAAAGAAAATGCTCTGGCAGTGAAGGGGGTAAACGCATGAATTCAGCATTTCAGATCTGTATACTTGTTCCAGATCGCTATTGAAACAAATTTAAAAAAACCTCAAAGCATGTGGCTGTCCGTTATAGCATGTATTGTCATATACTTTGCATTGCAGGTGAAGGTGTGCGATAACATGCAACAACATCAGCCTTAAAGTGACATTAAACCCTTAGGTTTTGTAACATAAAACAATACTGTAATGTGTGCCTTACTGTAATCCATGGTTGTTTCCCTTCTCTTTGCTGCTCTTCCTTTTAAATCTGTATCTGTTCTCATGCTGGGCAGAACTTCTGTTTTGCAGCAGACTGCCTTGTCTCTGAAATGGATACATGGTGTCTGCTTGTAGGTTTGCAACCTGAGCCAGCACTACAGGAAGAGACACTCAGCTGCAAAGGGAAGTTCTCCCCAAGCATGAGAAGATATGAGGATTTAAAAGGAAGAGCAGCAAAGAGAAGGGAAACTACCATGGATTACAGTAAGGCACACATTACAGTATTGTTTTATGTTAAAAAATATGAGGGTTTAATGTCACTTTAATGTTCAGTGCTGTGCATGCCTATGGGGCTTTACACATTTTGATGTGTTTCCATTGGTTTCGGTAAAAAAAATCTTTAATAAAAAACACATAAATGTGGTTACAGTCAAATGCTAGTTACATTTAAAAATGTACAGCAAATTACTTTTTACTGGAGATGTATGCTATCATATGATTTGAGATAGAGTGTGTGTGTGTGTATGTGTCTGTGTCTCTGTGTGTCTGTGTGTGTGTATCTCTAATGTATAGATTTATATAACATTCCATTTTGTTCTCTCATTTGTACTCTAGTCTTTATGTTGCCTGTCTATTTGATCTCTCTGTGAAAAATACCATCACTCCTTGTGCTGACAATAAAGCCCCAAACTCTTGTTTCATCTTGGACCTTTTTATAAAATAGCTCTACCTGAATTGTTTTATTATAATACAGCTTAGACACATAAATGTGAAAGTCTGGAATCTTCACAGGTGATATTTGCAGATCCTTTAAATCCATAGCACAGTAAGCGCAATAAGATGCAATAAATTCATGTGAATAGGGGTCAGGCGTTTTTTTGACATGGAGAATCAACTTCCCAATATACTGAATAAAAAGGAATTACCTTTGAAGTGGTATTTGGCTTGTTTTAAATCAGATTTAAATTATAGTGGATCAGTGAACTGTCAGAGTGATAGAAATAATAAACACATTCATACTTTAACTTTAGAGAAGCATTTGCCCACCTTGAGACATAATTTGTCATTTCTTCCAACTGAACACAATTTGCTCAAGGAGGACTCCTATCACTGTGGAGCAGCAGCCTGAAGATGTGGGTTTTCAAATGTCTAGTCTCTATCACTTTAAGTGTTGAATTAGTTTTTATTAGTTTTCCAACAGTTTTCCAACAGTCCAAAGCAGTACTCAAACATTGTAATACATGACAACGTAATACATGGGGTCCAGAGTATAACATTTGAAGGTTGGCAATGGTAACCTAAGGCCAGTGTGCGTATTGGCTTTTTTCAGTATACATATCTCAAATGATAAGGCACAAATGCGGTGTGTGGTGCGCATGTCAAAAGGGTAAGCCTTCTCGTAATATATACTTGGTAATCTAGCGCGCTTCTCGCCAACACCCTGTGATACCTTTTCCAAACGGACGTTTGAACTTCAGGTTGTGTCAGGAAGAACGTGGATAGAGAGGAAGACAGATAGAAAAGAGTAGGGAAAGGAGGGTAGATTGAGAGATAGAAGATTGGGGGGACGGGACGGGGGGGAGGTACTTCACATGGGCCGAGTGTGCATGCCCTGAGCCGAGTCTCCATGTAGCCAGCTTGGGCAGCATTTTAGAGGTAGGCTTGGAGGTCGGTGGAGGAAGAGAAGTGAATCCACACACTCCAGAGGGACGTAAATTTAGGGAAGGTATTAGTGTCAGTCGCCAACAGCTCTTCCATGTGCATTATATCGTTGACTTGGCTAACCCATATGGAGAGTGGAGGTGTAGCAGAGGTTTTCCAATATAGGGGAATTACCTGGCGGGCTGCTGACAGGATATGTCTCAGAAGCATATTTTT
>NW_017306339.1:2614006-2614972 GCF_000935625.1 Nanorana parkeri
GGGCAGCATTTTAGAGGTAGGCTTGGAGGTCGGTGGAGGAAGAGAAGTGAATCCACACACTCCAGAGGGACGTAAATTTAGGGAAGGTATTAGTGTCAGTCGCCAACAGCTCTTCCATGTGCATTATATCGTTGACTTGGCTAACCCATATGGAGAGTGGAGGTGTAGCAGAGGTTTTCCAATATAGGGGAATTACCTGGCGGGCTGCTGACAGGATATGTCTCAGAAGCATATTTTTGGGGGATTTTCTGGATCCTGGCAGGAGCGAAAGTAAAGCCACAGCTGGTGAAGGTGCTAATGTATCTCCATATAAGTGATTATAGATCTCAAAGATTTTTTGCCAAAACTGGGAGATCAGGGGGCATGTCCACCAAATATGCAAATACGTACCCCTTACCTCGTTGCACCGCCAGCGTCTCTATCACTTTAGATTAAAATAAAAGACTACATTCACTAAATGGTTGTTTTCTCAGGCATCAAGTTTTTTTCCTGAATTTTATTTAACTATCCGATTCCCCAGGCAGCTGAACAGACCTGATGGGGGAACCAATACCTCAGCTTTAATTTGGTAGCACATTTAAATATATATTTTTATTTATTTGGGTTTTATTGGGAATAAATATAAAACAATTAGAAGAAAATGGATTTTCCTGTAATTTTTTCCCCAACCCAATAGTTACATACTTTGCGTACTCCTATACATTAACTCATAAATATAACCAATAAAGTCTGCTAGGGATGCACGATACCGATACTGAGTACAAATGCTCCGATACTTATGCCCACACCTGAACTTCAGGTCAGAGGAAGCTTTCCTCTGACCGGCAGTGCCGCGAGAGAACATGGAGCTGGCTTCCTGGCAAATCAGGAAGCCAGGCCGCAGGTAATGACTTGCGGCCCGGCTTCCTGATTTGCTGGAAAGCCAGCTCCATGCTGTTTGGCTAGCTTGATGCCGATTGGCCATAT
>NW_017306339.1:2615272-2626421 GCF_000935625.1 Nanorana parkeri
CATATCTAATATATATATATATATATATATATATACACATATATATATATGTATAAAACATTCCCTACCCAGACTAATCCCCAGGTCACAACAATGACATCGGATGATCTGAATGACATTTGCATTCACTGCGCAATCATGAAATGCTCATGTAAGTGAACGCAATGTTATTAACATTTTTGAGAAAAAGTTATCGTGCTCTCGTCGACCCGACCTATCAGAATATTATGCTAACAATTTATACAAACCCGTTTCTCCCCTGTGTGCATCACAATATAACATTGAATGGTGAATAAAGCTCTCCTAAAGTATAAGCATATATTCAAGAAGCCAACTTCCCAGCCAATCAGCATCGAGCCAGCCAAACAGCATGGAGCTGGCTTCCCGACCTGTCAGAAAGCCAGGTAGCTGGTAATGACCCGCCTCCCGACTTCCTAATCGAACGGGAAGCCAGCTCGATGCTGCTTGGCTAGGAAGTCGGCTTCTTGAATATATGTGAATATATGTTTAAGCTTTAGGAGAGCTTTATTCTCCTTTCAATGTTATATTGTGATGCACACAGGGGAGAAACGGGTTTGTATAAATTGCGTTCACTTACATGTAAATAACATTGCGTTCCGTTACATGAGCATTTCATGCTTGCACAGTGAATGCAAATGCCATCCAGATCATCCGACATCATTGTTGTGACTAGGGCCGGCACCCCCACACAAACACACATCAATGGAGAATGGCAACCGGATGGCAGGGTTAGTTTTCATTTTTTTTAATGGTTTCTTTATTTTTTTTACATTTATTATCACTTTTTTTATATTTTTTATTACCTTTTTAAATTTTTATTTATCTTATCGTTTGCATTTTTATTTTCTTATTTTTTTAAACAAAATTCTTATTATTTTATACTTTTTAATCACCTTTTCATTTTTTTTATTTAATTATTACTTATATTTATTTAACACATTTTTTAATCAATTTATCTTTTTTTCACTTAAGTTTATTGCTATCACACAGAAGCTAACAAGCACCTGTGTGACTCTCTTTATTGACCCTGTCACCTCCAATACAGGAGTTCTAGCACACCACTGTGCTGGAACTCCTGTGACAAGTGAAAGAGGAAGAGTACAGCTCTCCCCTCTCACTGTGTACACGGAGTGGCAGGGTTACTTTTAACCCTGCCGCTCTGCTCACCGCATCAGCTGTCAGTGAGGAGACAGACTCGGCGGCGGACCCCGGAAGATGGAGCCAGCGAGGAGAGAGGTAAGTGCAGAGGGCGGGGGCGAAACAATCACCGGCTTCCTTACGCTACATTTAGCCCTGCTTTCCCAAAGCAGGGTGGAGTAGAGGTTGTAGGGTGGAGTAGAGGAGCTGAGCGATTTGCACACAGTGTCTGTGGCTGCTTACAAAATACCTCAATTTTATCTATGATTTGTGAGTAGTATTCCCCTTTTTTTAATAAAGTCTAGTATCCTTTTAAAACCATCTGCACTACGAGTTTCCACTTTTTATTTTATTTGATGCATGGGCCATTCGGATGAACTGTCTGTTTCCAACTCCTGAGACTGCAAGAGAGTCTGTACCTGAGAGGAGGTAATCACTCGGAGGTATTCGGCATCAGGTGCTTCCTCTACCTGTTTTGAATTAGAGGAACAGCGCATACAGACCCTGGTGGGTCTCTGCTAAAGGTGAGGTGCATTCCAGAAGATTTCTCTGTTGATGGTCACAGGAGACTAAGTTTATTCTACATCCAATGTTTTATCTTCTGTTTACTTAATGGACTATTGAAGATCCAGGATCATGGACATTTTTTAACCATTTATTATTTTCACTGGAGTGCAAGTTACACACATGCGTTTTTCTTGTCGGTATTCTTTGCACATTGCATCACATTGATTCACAGTTAATATTTAGTGCATTTGATTTTTCATTATGGGTATTTTGTAGCAATTACTTTTACACTAAGGTGCATGTTATATACATGCGTTTCTTTTTTGTTTTGCACTTTTTACACATTGTATCACATTACTCCAAGGTCAGCATCTACTATATGTGACACTTTGCGGTCTCATTCACACAGCGCGGCTTTTACCATTAATTTCATACGTTATATCTGACCACACAGATTTCAGCTGCTTAACTTGATTAGAGTAGTGGCGCGAGGTTTCACATCATTCACTATGGTATTAAACATGTCATATATATGCAAAACCAAAACAATAAAACAATGAACCAGGAACACTCAGCGTACTCAGCATAAAGTAAACAAACTTAGAGTTATAGAAAGGCATCCACTTGAGGACAGGACGAGGAGAGGGAGGAGGAAGGGGGCTTCGGGTGACGCAGGGTAGGAAGGAAGGGGTGGGCAATCCGGGATAGGCAGGAGAGAGGGAGGGGAGGGGAGGGGGGGCGGGGGGAGGGGGGGAGGTCAGTGCAGAAGGGCGTGCATACCCGTACATCCCAGGGGGGGGTGTGGAGTGACCACTCCTAGGTGTCACCCCGGCATATCACATTAAACCCTCAAAGGGTATCAGATGTCCACCGCCCTCCGGGCACCGGAGACAACACCCAGGATGACCACCAGCTGCGCAGCGGCAGAGGCCGTTAATAAACTTCTGTGCATAACAGACCCAAAAGGGGGAGAGATGTAATCCCACCGCTGCAACTCACCCCCTGGCATTCAGACATGCCAATGAAGGCAACCTCCAGTCAATCCCTCCCCACATTTCACCCCGTCATGCTATAGAAACCAAAGCATAATTTAGATCGATCAACATATGCCCGAGGTGCAGGGGTGAGAAGAGCAGTCCATAGGTCAGAAAACGCCCCTCTCCATCTGTGAAGGTGGGCACCTGGATGTTAGGACGACAGTTCGCCGGGACCTCCATCCCGGAAGGTGCGTGCCCCAGAGTACATCGACAGTATAGCATACACGTCAACCGTCCCCAACCAACACATCAACAGTGACAATAAGCGGATCATAAATTGAGGGGGGGTGGGTGGGGGATGTATCTCCATCTTGCTTGTGGAATGCGGGAAAAGGAAGGCAAAAAAATAGATACAATGACATCACACAGCGTAAGGTGTCCCCGTTATGACACATTCCCCTGAGAGCAATTGGGAAGCCCCGGTGCGCCGGCTAAAAGTTAAGGTTCTTGCGAGTGGTGGAAAAGGGCAAGATACAGGCACTTGGGGCTGCAGTCTGTCAATGAGGAGTACAGCGTGCGGTGGTCAGCCAGGTCTACCAGAGCGGCTGTTGTGGTCAGCCATCAGGCGGCTCAGACAGGAAGGTGGGCTCACATCCGTCCGGGTGTATGGGGCTGTACACCTCACGCATCGGGCTGTGATAAGGGTGCGGCCTCCTGTCGGTGCCTACGACAGCTCAGCTTTCGAGAGTTGACCTCTCTTCTTCAGGTCAGAAGCAGTATTGCAAAATAGCAGTATTGCTTCTGACCTGAAGAAGAGAGGTCAACTATCGAAAGCTTGTCTTTTATATATTTTGTTAGTCCAATAAGGTATCATTGCACACTGCAATACTCCGTTTTTTTTTTACATCTTGTCTACTGGACTTATACGGTTTACCCTGTTCATCATAGTGTTAAAGGAAACTGCAGGCCTAAGTAAAAATGTTTAAATATATGTAATTACTATTGCTGGGTCAATTAGTATTTTTTCCACCTGAACGTATATATTATTTGAACCTTGCTACTTGTGGTTGTTATGGAAATTCACTTGGTTCAACACACAAATCCATGCCGCATTAAGCTGCGCCAAACGCAAAGAATTTCCCCCGTTGTACTACACTCTTTTGTGCAAGGACTGGAAGTATCCCCTTCAGAGTCATGTAGAGTCAGGAGACATGTGTTGCTTGCTTGATAATCCCATGCTTAGAGACAGAGCACAGGTATGTTTATTGTTTTATACCTGCCCAACAGGAAATGGGGCAAGACAGGAAATGGGGCAAGACAGGAAATGGGGCAAGACAGGAAATGGGGCAAGACAGGAAGTGATGTTTACAACCCGCAAAACAGGAAATGATGTCAGACAGGAAGTGTTGTTAACAAACAGAACATATCTCCCATTACCACTGGAGAACTTTATCCAGCATTGCTCAGTGAGCAATGCCACATAACGTTCCTATGATTCTCATGCGCGCTCATTCACAGGGATAACGTTATATTATCTCTAGTGGTTGATCAGGCGCACCAGAGACAACAAACGCACGTTCCTTTCATATACTGCGTTCCAAACAAATGTATCCACGCAAGCCAATAAATCCATGCATTGCACGAGGGGCCCCAGCCGGCGTCCATACATTCGCCAAGAAGACACTGCTCCGCCGCGCATAAGATATCTACTCCAATGGTTTTAACCCCCCAGCGCCTATTTACCTAGACACTGAGAGACTAATGACAAAATATTACAATACACTAAAAACACATCCTAGTAAAATTTCCACAACAGTCCCTCCTCTTTGTCATATGCTCCTCAGTGTCCCTCGATGAATCTCAATCTTCTTCTTTGGAAAAACAGTCCCTCTTGTATCCGGAAAAATCCTCAATCCGTATATGCAAAACAGACAATGGAAAAATAACGCAAAGTCAATGTTTTCCCCGCAAATCTTGACACGCAGACTTTTGGCAACAAAAACGAATCTTGACACGTAGGTTCTGCTCTTCGGGAGGTGACCCAGAGGAGGTGGTGGGTCGCTTCGGTCGTCGGTCGCTTTGGAATACTCCGCATCTGGTCCATGGGTTGGTCTTCAGGGCGTCTCGTCAGCGAAAATGTCGTCATCTGTTCGGGCTTCGGTAACTCGGTCGATTAGACATCAGGAACATCTCACTCCAGCGTATAGAAGGAAATAAAACACCATAAGTACATGTACTCCCATTTCCTTTAGCCCGGATCCAATCGAAAAACTAGAGATCCCCCCAGACCCCCAAAGCTTTAAAAAGATTCCGACCCCCACTAGCTATAGCTCTGCCTCCGCCCTGCTCCTGTCAGTATGGGCCTGAACCTTCTCACACATCTGCTATCCGGGTACAACCGTTCCTTAAACCTATCCCCTTTACAGAAACTGATACTGTAACACATCTGCGGGCCGCCTAACTGCCCGGATACCCATACAGGATTAGCAAGCCAGGCGTTAGAGCTGTAATATTAAACCTATAGCTGATATTATCCTCTAGGAATGCATGTTATCCTCTAGGAATGTGTCTTTAAGTTCTATACACAAATATCTCCCTGTGGCCCTTGCTAGTTTGAGGTGCACTTCCCTCGCTAAAATAAACTAAACAAATAAACAAAACTGATACTCTTCATCCTTTGACGTAGTTGAGCAACTTCTTGCAGTGACCGGCGTGGACCCAGTTATCTCATCCCTCGAACTTCAGAGAGGTTGGCGTCGTCAGCGGTACCTGGAATGTCCCAAGATATCTCGGCTCTAGTCCCGTCCTTGGATGTTTCTTTAGCACGACCCAATCACCTGGTTGACTAGAAAGAACACTGGTTACTGAGCCTGGGTCCGGGAGAGACTCCTGAACCCGGTGGTGGACGTAGGCGATAACCCGTGGGGCTGCCTAGGGGCACCCCTGATGGAATAAAAGGCTACAGCGAGACATTCAGGACATGATGTCTGCAAAAATCTCACCCAACTACCGTCAAAGAAAAGTCGTGATGGTTCTCGACGTGATTCCCTACTAGGTTGGAAAATTGATAGGTTAGAAAGTTGGAAAATTGTCATTTTTCACACCATTATCTCCCCCTTCTCTTCCTCCTCAAAAACAGGAAGAAGAGAAGCTGGATTCAACACGGTGCATCGTCTCCAGGTTACACTCTTGAGTAGAGAGAGAGAGCAGAGTTAATTGCATTGGTGACAATAGAGACATCTGAAAAACTACAACAGATCCAGTGTTGGTGGATCCAGCCTGCTTCAGCAGAGTCAGCCCAGAAAAGAGCCTCTTCCGCTTTGGACACTGGATCACCGATCACGGCTATCCCCCCTCGGACCAGGTCCACAGAATGCGATTCCTCCGGACTAGAACCGCCCTCTGTATGCCCTGCCGATTTACCATTACAGACTCCTGAAGCCATAACTGAGCTACTTTCTTCCTGAGGGTTACCCCAAGCGGTACCCTCAGACATTTATACCATTCTTTAAGGGGTTTCATGGCCTGAACCCCCAAACCCAGACCTCATGTACTGGGAGGCTGTCTGACTGTGGGAGGCCTCATTTTTCCCTACCAAACATGGACGGCCCATTGCCCATGACGATTCGAACCAGCTTTTTACAGTAACTCTGCGTCCAGAGTACCCGTGCACCGACTTTAGGAGCGGTACCGTCCGGTGACTATTCTCACGGTACCAGCTTGCTTCCGGACTCCGATTATTGTACACGGCCCAATGCCAGTCAGCTAGAAACTAAAAACCACGGTGGTATGATAACAGCTATCCGCACCTTAGCAAACCACACACGGTAGAAGTGAATAACTAGTAGCATGGCATGCTGGCTAATCTACATTTATGAATTTGCCTAAATTCACTTGTTATATTGCTAATGGTAACCAAAAGCTACACAGAATCTTCAAACAATAATCTGCTAAATGAATACTGACATTCTGCTATAGTGCTAAAAGTAATCACTGTTAAATGTGTATATATTCTGATAGTCTAACCTTTGTGGTCAAACTTACCATGCTCAAAGAGCTGATGTTTATCTGTCTTTTTCTTGCATTGTGCTCTGTCCTAGTGAATAGGTTTGTCTTCCTCTTCCAAGTATCTTTTATAAGCTCTAATTTATTAACTGGCAAAGACTACCCCCACCCTATCTGACTATATATTGAGTTGAGTTCATGAGGACATCACAGCCAGGGGTCTTATCACATCCACCCCTGCCTCACTGGTGCTGCTTGCTTCCTTACCATCCACTACAATTTGCCATTCCAATTAAGTCTCCACTTACAGCCTGACCATACTTCCCAGCACCCTGTCACCCCTTACAATCCTCTTGTTTTGATCACCCCTATGCCACCCCTCTCAATTTCCTTGCCCAACTCTTCTCTCAGAGCACCTGGGGCACCCAGTTCAATTACAGTCAATTCTCATCTCACACGAAGCATGCCACAGGCAGGGCTCAAACCCACAATCTCATGCTTGTGCCTCATGGCTGCAATTACCCACTAAGCCAGTTAGGACTGTGTGTATGAGGGATTTGTATGACAGGTAGGAGCTGGTGTAAAGGGAAGCAGTTTGGGGTGAACATCCGATAGGTGGGTGGTGTGGAGTTAGAAGTGTGCAGTAATGAAAGAGACCCATCCCTGCTATACTGCTCCCCTCTCACAACATTCCCTGATATAACCTTCCCGGCCACTAGACATGTGCGATTCGTTTCAGAAAAATTAGTTTTTCAGACAAATTTTCGTTATTCTGAGATTCGGATGTATCCGATTTTCCAAATAACAGAAATGATGAATGAAAACGAAGCCAAATTTCCGAAAACAAAATTTCGGACGAAATTCGTTAGCGGTAGTCTGTACGAATTTTCATTTGTGGACAAATTTTTGTTGCAGCAAAGTGACATTAAAAAAAAAAATATATATTTTTTTTAAATGTCACTTTACTGCAGCGAATTGAATATGAAGACGAAACGAACTTCCGTTCACACTACCGCTAACGAATTTAGTCCGAATCCCGAAACAAATTGACTTTCGGACCCGAATCCCGAAAAATGAAATAATGAAAAATCCGAATAAAAACGAAACTAAACACATTTTTTTGCCGGTGCTTATGTCTACCGGCCACCCAAGCTGACTTCCAGCCTACATAATTCTCCCTAGCACACCTATCTGACAGCAACCCTTCACCTCATAACACCCCTGATGAATCCAGCTGCCTCTCCAGTTCTCTCTCAGGTCACCTCCTCTGCTTATTAGCATCAGCTAGTGGGTGGAGCAATAGCCAATAGCAGGCTTTGTATATTTCTGACCCACTGCCCGATGTAAACATTTTGGTGAGCGGTGAGTTGTTGTTTTTTTTTTGTTGGGTATGTGGGTGTCTCTGCATTACTGTTTTACCTGTGAGGACCGGACCGCATGGTCTCGAAACGTCGCTAAGGAGATGTGTGTTATCTCAGTCAATAAACAGCATTGACTTTAATATCATGGAGTGCGAGTGACTACTTTCCTCTATCTGCATTACTGGACAATGTGATCAACACTGATTTTACATTGTGTGATATGTTTTGTTTTTAATTCCAGGTATTGTCAAAAACCTTTTATTTTTTTCAAAATAAAGGGCTTTTTCTACAGTGTGGTATGTTTATTTACTATTTTATTGTTTAATTGATGAATGAGTAGGGGTAACAACTGGCTCTTACTCATTCATCAGGGGAGACGGGATGTGGGTGCCCCTTAATGAAAGGTGATACCCAGATCCCTATAAGCCCCTCTGCCCGCAGACCCCTAAAGGGTTTGGTATAAATTGCCGAAGGGAACTGTGACGGACCGCCTTGTACCCCGACTGGGTACCTCCATCAGAAATCAGCTTCCTCTCCGCTGTAACCTGAATTCCAGTGTCCTCAGCCCAAACCTGCCTAATTATTGGACGGAACCAATATATTAGGACAGAAAGCTAAACTCCTCAAACATCAGACAACACCAATGTTGAAGTGAAAACCAAGAACTACTTTATTGAAGAAAGCACACAGAGTTTATACCTCACAGAATCAGATAAGAGTTCAGTGTGTTGAACAGTTCCCACCCCTAGACAGTCGGGGGCTGCATTGGAATTCCTTAAGCACAGACACTCTTTGAACCTAATGAATGTCCTTAATTAGATAAGAGCTTGATCACCATAAACAATGGCCATTACAGACAGCCTGCTGCCTTCATAAAATTATGTTTAGCAGCGATGGTATCCAAACAAGATGGAAGTCCGGATGGTTCAAATCAAGTCAAATAGTGAACAGCTCTCTCTCTAGATGAAATATTAAACAGGAAAACACACACAGCAAACAAAATTCTCTTGGTAATAAATCTCTGCAGCCCTAGGTCCGTAGTCAGTAGGAAGGAGGATAGCCCTCAGGCTCCTCCAGCAGCCCCAGTGACAGTTCGTCACAGGAACCACTTGATGTTTTTTGTTTGTTTCTGTGGACGGTAAAAAGTTAAATAGAAGACAGTAAACATTCAATGTTTCTTTTCTGCAACATAATAATAATTTTTAACAATTTTAACTTAAGGAAAATGTTTGAATCGTCCGAATCTGAATGCCGGAAAGAATTGACTTTCAGACCCGAATCTTGAAAAACAAAATAAGGAAAAATCCTAAACGAAATTAAATTAACCCAAATTTTTTTTTTGCTACAGGGCTGGCTCTTTTGGTACGACGCAAGGGTTCTAGTGTAGGGATAAAAATTATGAAAAAGGGTTCTACGGTCAGGATGATAAAGAGAAAGTGTTCAACCTTGCCTGGTCCCATTCAAAATCACTATCGGAGCAGACAGGGTGCCATTAAGATGTACTCTGGCTGAGGGTGCAGAATACAATATTGTTATCCACGAAAGCATATAAAGTAGAGGTGCACCGAAATAGAAATTTCAAAACGAAACCGAAATTAAAAAAAAATTCAGGCCAAAACCGAAATTTTTTTTATTGTAATTTTTTTCTAATTTTTTTAATATTTTATTTCTTTTTATAAACTTTTTACCAAAATGGAAATTTGAAAACCGAACCGAAACTGAAATAAAAAAATTGTCAGGCCAAAACTGTAACCGATACCAAAAATGTTTTTTATTTTAATTTTTTCAAATATTTTATTTTAATTTTTTTAAATAAACTTTTTAATTTTTTATATTTATTTTTATTTATTAATTCATTTTTTATTAAATATTTGTATCTTTTATTTTACTTTTAGGGGCTTCGTGGAAATATTAGGGGTCTAAACACAACCCTGATATTTCCCTTTTAAAATAGAAAAAGAGATTGAGGACACAAAGTCCTAAATCTCTTGTTTTGCAGCCCCTGTTATCAATGAACAGGAATCCTCTATACTGAGCACTGCCGGCTGTAACACTTTCTCTCCTCCCCGCTGGATGGGACACAGAGCAGCGCCCAGCGGGGAGGAAAGAAACCAGGGATGCGCCGATGTTAGGATGTGTTTAAATGGTATAGCGCTAACCGTCCTTCATTTGTGAATATATGAGAAATCAAAACGTTAAGATCGAGGTTTGAAGCATACAATTGAAGAGTATATAAACTATATCTCGAAAATTCAATAAAGGATGTATCTCAAAAAATCAATACCATCAATTTAAATACAGTGTGAAAAACGTGTGTAAAGGATATTAATCCATAATAATATCAACCAATCAGTGATGTGTATAAATTGTGTAAAGAATATATATATGTACAAAATATGAAATTATTATTATTAGACCTGTGATAAATTATGAATAAATGTGTCAAGTGTGGATAATTATAATAATAAATAATAAATACAACACTCAATGTGCAACTAATTGTAATTAATAAATATATATATATGTGTATGTGAGTAGTCCAAAATTACTGAGTCTTTTAAAGTCTTTAAAACTCCATAAATGGGGGGGCGTGGCCGAGATGTGAAGCAGAGCGGACGTGTCTGAGGGAGCTCCGCCGCCACACTGAGCTTCATCCGGCTTTAATCCTGCAGACTCGGTTCCTGTTCTTCACACCCGAGCTCCGGTGGATGTCCGGAGCAGGGGGATATGCCCTCTAGGTCTGGCAAGCGAGGTAATACCCCGAAAGGTGGCTGGAGGAGATCACAGCGTGCGGCCTCGTGTCCCGCTGCAGCCATCTTGCCGCCGTCCATTGCTCCCTGTGAGTGCTCACGCCGGACCTTGTGCATGGAGGGAGTAGCTGCAGACGCTGCTGAGGTGGCGCTGGCCCCTCCGGAGCAGCCTGTCTCCCCACCGACCACAAGTAAGGAGAGGGCTGAGACAACAGCTATCCTGGAGGCCATAGAGGGCTGTAAAATCGCCCTCACAGCCAAAATAGACCATCTGGCGGTGGAGTGCACATTGATCAGACATGATCTGGACAAAATTCGTGTGGGCCTCAAGTTCTACAGTTATTATTTTT
The DNA here is from genome assembly GCF_000935625.1 of Nanorana parkeri. Classification (NCBI taxonomy): domain Eukaryota; kingdom Metazoa; phylum Chordata; class Amphibia; order Anura; family Dicroglossidae; genus Nanorana; species Nanorana parkeri. The sequence continues at coordinate 2,626,381 of NW_017306339.1, forward strand.
TGTTTCCAGTTTGCCCCCTTTTTCTTTTTTTCTTTTATCCT
>NW_017306339.1:2632711-2665964 GCF_000935625.1 Nanorana parkeri
TCCCTGTTCTATAAAGCTTTGTCTATCTGTGTGTATCTCTGCGGAGTAATAAATCCAGAGATGAATCCGCTGCGAGGATTCACCGCTGCGAGGATTCCAGCATATTTCATTCTGCTGTGCGGCCGCACAAGCTTGGAATCTCCTTGGATGTTCCCGTCACGGTTTGGAAACTAAACCCCGCGGGCAAGTGTGAGCACAGATCAGTGGGTGGAGAGACATCCCCGAGATCCGAGGTTTTTTACCAAACAAAGTTGGATTTTCTGGAAGTGCTACTGAGCAGTCTCGTTCCATTGTGAATTATAAATCAGCACAGGATTCTACGAGGATTGTCCCCCACTTTGAATCATAAGTGACGTGAGTAAGCTCAGATACAAAGTATCCACATTTGATTGTGGCCATTGTGCTTGCACCAGTGACTATCTGCCGCTCAGATTATCATTCTTACCGGGTTATCCTAAGGGAAGTCATTTTAATTGTTTTTAAATGTCTTGTTGAAGGTGTTTCTATTTGTTTATTCTGTTACTATTAAATTTTGATACTCATGTATACTCTATATGTGTAAACCTGTTTATTAGATCAGCTCCAATTAGGGATTTCTGTACATAGAGGATTTTCTAGTGTTACATAGTTTAATTGAAACCCTGGAGATTGGTTTTTACTTTTGCTGTACATGGCGTAGCTCCTTCTGTTCCCCGTAGCTTTTTGTGTAACAATGGAAAGCCATGTGCACTGGAGTTTCCGCCAAAACACTACACAAAGGAGAGCGTTTTAACTATGGACGTTTTTCAGATCAGACTCGCGCATATACTCCCACCACTGTCGCAAATTCTACCAGGCATTGTTCAATAATGCCTAATAGGACTATGCTACTGTTCTCATGAATGTGAGTTTATCTCCAGGGAACACGCCATATTGTTTACAATCCTTTTTGTGGTGACACTACTGGAAAAACTTCCTACATAACACAGAGTCAGCCAATGAGACACATGTATACATTTGAATAGACAATAGAAAGGGGAGTATATGCTCGTGCATGTGTAGAAGCAATGTGCACAGTTCCAGCTGCTAGTGCATGTGAATTCCGTGCACACTAGTTAACAATGGAAAGCCATGTGCACTGGAGTTCCCGCCAAAACACTACACAAGGGAGAGGGTTTTAACTATGGACGTTTTTCAGATCAGACTCGCGCATATACTCCCACCACTGTCGCAAATTCTACCAGGCATTGTTCAATAATGCCTAATAGGACTATGCTACTGTTCTCATGAATGTGAGTTTATCTCCAGGGAACACGCCATATTGTTTACAATGTGCTGATCAGACACACCAAAAAGACATGAGCGTATGTTCCTTTCATAAAGGCAGATATGTATCCAAATGATACCGTGGCCCTCGCTGGCATCCATACATTCGCTAAGAGGACACAGCTCCGTGATGCACATTAATCTCCCCCGGCCAACAGCCCCACGCATAGCACATGGACCATTCGCCGGCGGAAATCTCTGTGCACATTGGCCGCGTCTCCACATCCATAGGAAGATATCCATTCCAATGGTTTACACTCTGTGCTGATTAATCCCGGATACGCTCCATAGAGCATAGCCCAGCAAACCTGACACTGAGAGACATGATGACAATATTCACATATACAATATTCTAAAAACACATCCTAATAAAATTTCCACAACAATATTCTTGTAGTAAGGTTATTGAACACCTATTAGTTGAATTGTTTTTGAAAGTCTCACATGTCCAAGAACAACTATATTAATGAGTACCCCATACAGTTTTTGTTCTTGAAGCCCATGGAGGCACCTCTCTGTGTTTATAGGCTCTATATATTGCTTGCTGACAAAAGTGAAGCATGACAGTTAAGGGTGGGGTTATATGGAGGCTACCCTTCAACTTTTTTCTCTGTGTTTCTGTGTCCACCTCCTGTAGGTAGCCAAATATAACCCAAGACTTACTATATTCCTATGTCCCTTAACGGACTTCAATAAAAAGATTTTATGGTAAGGGCAAAAATTTTATTTTTCTACTTACTTTGGTTAAAACATCTATTTTTGGAGCTGTCGTCCTAACATGTCAAAAGTGTCTCAAATACCTTTAATAAAAGCACTTAACAGATTTATTTTGCGCAACAGATAATTACAGTTCATTGCTGTTATGTATAATCATCTCAGTAGGACTGCATGCTTCAGGAAGTTTTTCCAGTAGTATCACCACAAAAAGGATGATTTTGACTAAAAAGGCAACAAAGTTTTGTCATAAGTAGACAATTAGGAAAACACTGCATAACTTCAAGGTGCATTTATAACATAAATTGTCCTTTCTGTATAATTATAGTTGACATATTCATTAACTGCCTGTATTGTACAGCATAAAATAATTGGAAATCAGTGCAAAAAGACTATCTCTCCAAGAGAGATAAATGGAAACCTAAAATCTATTTCTCCATTTAGCATTGACAGAGAAACCCAAACTCAAGGGTTTCAATAACGTGGACTGTTGAGGCCATATTAAAAAAGTAAATGTATTTATTGTACATTCATGCATGGAGAGCAATACCATCCAGAATTTCTTCTCACTTACCCATATCGGCTCAGCCGGTGGCGCACCATGTAAGGTGACTAAGCTACAAAAACAACAGCGTCCGTAGGTTCCTCTTTGTAAGCTCAATTCCGGGGGTCAGATGAAAACCCCACATTTTCGCTGACTCTACTATTGCTTACACTCCCATGCCAATATTTTAACTTGGTCGCTACACAGCCTGATATGCCTGCTACCACCCACAATTTCTCACTCACACGCGTCAAATCTGCCTGTGGTGTAGCGTGTAAGGTGACCTGGCTACCAAAACAACAGCGTCCGTAGGTTCCTGGTTGTGAGTTCAATTCCATTTGTCAGCCGAACATGCCAAATGTTCATTGTAGTCAAAGGTGACTGCCCTGTGAGTGTTGCTGATGTAGTGAAAAGTGGCCAGACAGCCATGTTAGATGAGTGGCCCAGCTTTTCAAAAGCAATCCTTAGTCAGGGGTTCCACTTTTTTGCCCCCCTGACTCACAACACCCCCTCCTGTCTTGGGAGCTGGCCATTCTCCCCAACAATCCTACTTGACTGTCTCCTTAACCCGCAGCACCATCCATGTCTAGCACATCCTTATCCACACTGCAGGCACTCCTTTTCCCAACACCCCTACTTGACTGCCTTGTTGCCCCACCACATCACTCCTGTCTGGCCATCCTTTCCCACACATGCACGGATCATAGTGGGTAACATTGACTGAAATGGTGAGGAATGGGGATGTGGTGGTCAGACAGAAGTCAGGAGGGCGCAAGTGGGTGGGTCACGAGAAACAAACAACAAGTGGTGTTGTAAGGGAGACAGCGTGGCTGCTTTAGTGGGGAGGAATGGACAGATCGTAGTGGTCTCCTGGGTAACAGCTACCAGATGGGGAGTGCCTCCAAAGTCAGGTGTTGGCAGGGAGCAATGGCACAAGTGGGGTGGTCAACAAGGACAACAAGAGTTGTGCCATCTGAGGGTGATGGTAAGAGTGGTTGCAGCACCCTGCAAGACCTTGAGGGTTGTTGGTAGTAAGGGACAGCTGTGGGCGATGTGATAAATAATCAAGTGAAGAGGTAAGGTAAAAGTCGTGCTGGTGGAAGGGGGCGTCATTGTAGTCTAAGGTGACTGCCCTGTGAGGGTTGCTGATGTAGTGAAAAGTGGCCAGACAGCCATGTTACATGTGGCCCAGCTTTTCAAAAGCTTTTCCACTTTTTTGCCCCCCCTGACTCACAACACCCCCTCCTGTCTTGGTAGCTGGCCATTCTCCCCAACAATCCTACTTGACTGTCTCCTTAACCCGCAGCACCATCCATGTCTAGCACATCCTTATCCACACTGCAGGCACTCCTTTTCCCAACACCCCTACTTGACTGCCTTGTTGCCCCACCACATCGCTCCTGTCTGGCCATCCTTTCCCACAGTGCTACACCTCTTCCGAGCAACCCTGCTTGTACCCTGCCTGCTACCACCCACAATTTCTCACTCACACACATCGACTCTGCCTGTGGTGCAGCATGTAGGGTGACTTGGCTACCAAAACAGCAGCCTCCGTAGGTTCCCTGTTGTGAGTTCAATTCCATTTGTCAGCCGAACATGCCAAATGTTCATTGTAGTCAAAGGTGAGTGTTGCTGATGTAGTGAAAAGTGGCCAGACAGCCATGTTAGATGAGTGGCCCAGCTTTTCAAAAGCAATCCTTAGTCAGGGGTTCCACTTTTTTGCCCCCCTGACTCACAACACCTCCTCCTGTCTTGGGAGCTGGCCATTCTCCCCAACAATCCTACTTGACTGTCTCCTTAACCCGCAGCACCATCCATGTCTAGCACATCCTTATCCACACTGCAGGCACTCCTTTTCCCAACACCCCTACTTGACTGCCTTGTTGCCCCACCACATCACTCCTGTCTGGCCATCCTTTCCCACACTGCTACACCTCTTCCGAGCAACCCTGCTTGTACCCTGCCTGCTACCACCCACAATTTCTCACTCACACACATCGACTCTGCCTGTGGTGCAGCATGTAGGGTGACTTGGCTACCAAAACAGCAGCCTCCGTAGGTTCCCTGTTGTGAGTTCAATTCCATTTGTCAGCCGAACATGCCAAATGTTCGCAGACTCTTATATTGCTTGCACTCCCCCATTCTGGCCACCTATACCTACAGGGCCACCCCTCCATTTCTCAGCAACCCTCCTTTACTTTCTTGTTGACCCACCACACCCCCTTTTACCAGCAACCCTACTTCTGTGACCCACAGCACCAATCAAGGTCCTTGACACCTTCAGCTACGTGCTGTACTTACCATGGCTCCAAAGTCGGCATCTGGAACGTCATTTGTTCTTTTTTTTTCAGGCCAACTCCAGGATTCAAACTCACGACCTGGTGCTTGTAGGCCGGTCGCCTTACACGGTGCACCACCAGCTGAATTGGTATGCAACAACTCAAAAAAAAGGAGTGAAAACGCCAAATACTCGCTGATGCTTATATAGCTTACACTCCCGTGCCATTATCTTCCTATGGTCGCTACACTGCCTGAGATGCCTGCTGCCACCCAGAATTTCTCACTTACACACATCGACTCTGCAGGTGGCGCAGCATGTAAGGTGACTTAGCTATCAAAACAACAGCATCCTTGGTTTACTGTTTGTGAGTTGGTGACTGTGCTACAAACACTAGCTCGTGAGTTTGAATCTGGTTGGTGCCGAGTAGCAAAACAAGCACATCAAATATAGCCTGCCTGTTAACCATCTTATTGCACCCTTGTTTGTTCTTATTATAAGAATTACACACACTTCTTCTGGTCTGGGTGTCTGCTGACACCCGGACACAAGACACTAAGTGCCGATACTGGCACTTTACATTTCTTGACAGATGCGGCTGCATGAGGTCCCCAGCAAGCGTGAGACCTCAGGCAGCGACATCTGCCTGAATCGTCATCTCCTTCGGCTCCTTCCTGATAGCATGCTGAATGCCTCCAAACCCCTGTTGAGACCCCCGCACTTCCCACACAGCCACCTGAGAGCCCGCATAACTCACCTGAGAGTCCGCACAGCCACCTGAGAGCCCATGAAATCTACCTGAGAGCCCTCACAGGCCACCTGAAATCCTGGAGACATCAGGACACCACCCCAGAACACAGAGTATGTAGCTTCATATTATTTTGTGTTGCTGTTTAATCTATTGCTGGGAGTTGTAGTCCTCTATAAATTGTCTCCTTACTCCCTCCCCTGGCTGGCTCTTCTTGCTCTTTCTCCTGGATTCCTCTCCTCTATATTCCCCCCCCCCCCCAAAAAAAAAACAATTGCCACACACAGTGCTTGAGTGTTCGAGTTTCACGTGAAGAATGGGTGGTAACCCTACTGTTACCCTGGAGCCCACTATGATCTATGCATCCTACCCCACCAACATTCAAGCTTTCATCGCGGGCCTTCCTAACAACATCACTTGTTGTCCTTATCTAGAGAGCCACCCACTTGTGCCATTGGTCTCCGTCCACACCAGACCTCTGTCTGGCCAACCCCACCTGTAGGCCACCTCCCCATTTTGGTCACTTTTTACCAGGAGACCACTGTGGACGCTCACATGCGATGTGAGTACTTGCAATATTCTGGGTGTTAGCAGGCATATCAGGCACGGTAGCGACAAAGGCAACATAGTGGCATGGGAGTGTAAGCAATATAAGAATCAGCAAGCACTTGGCATTTTCAGGTGACACCTGGAATTGAACTCCCCGCCAAGCATCAGTGGACACTGTTGTTTTTGTAGTCCAGTCATCTTACATGCTGTGCCACCAGCAGAGTTGATGTATACATATGAAAAATTCTGGGTGTTAGCAGGCATGCTGGGCATGGTAGTGACAGAGGCAAAATAATTGCATGGTAGTGTAAGCAATATAAGAGTCAGCAAGCACATGGCACTTTCGGCTGACAGCTCGAACTGAACTCACCACTGGGAATCTGTGGACGTTGTCATTTTTGTAGCCCATTCAACTTACATGCTGTGCCAGCAGCGGAGTTGATGTGAGTATGTGAAAAATGGGTTGGGGCGGCCAGACAGAGGTCAGAAATGGTACAACAAGCAAGTTTCTTCCCTTTTCACATTCCTATTTGCTGGTCTTCGGAGTCTGGGAGGAAACCATAAAACCTTGAGCAGGTCCACACAAGAGCAGGGAGAATATGCAAAGTCCATGTGTATGGTATCTGAACCAGGGACTCAAGTAGTGCATGGCAGCAGTTCTAACCTCTAAGCCATTGGACTGCCACAATAGCATTATGATTATGATTATGATTATGATCATGATTGTTAGAAAAGCATAGCCTACAGGATATGCTCCACTTCTTAAAAGTTACTTTGAAAAAGGAAGCTGTTGAAAATCAGATGGCAGGTAGGTCAAAATAAGCAAGATATTTCCCTTTCCACAATCACATACAATACTATCTAACATCATGCTGCAATCCTTTAAAATATACAAATAAAGGATTTCCTAACATGTACATGCTAAAGCCGTGCTCACACGTGTTTTCAGCATTTATGAATGTGTGCATTTCTAAGTTTGCCATTGATTCTTGTCTATTAGCACGCTATTGTGCATATGCGCGTGCGCAGCCAGGTGTGAGGGCGGGTGCAATAGCCAGCTTGCTATTGGATAGTGCAAATTGAAATAGCCAATAGGAATCTGGGGGTAATAAGACTGATGAGAGTAGCCTTAGTGGGAAGGGGCTACATGTGGTGTTGGAGTACCGGGATATAAAGGTCTGGGTGGGGTATCTGACAGATAAGAATAATTGAGGTAAAGCACGTAATTTCTAATGACTACCGCTCTTTCCAATGCAAAATGATACAGTGGTCTTTGTTCTGACTGCCTCTGCTCCATTAAAGTGTTTAGAGCCCCTAGAAACTGTTTTTCTTTGACAGCATACTTGGGTTGGGGAATGTCTAGAAGCCAGTAGTCTGGGTCCCCATGCTGGCTTTGATGTTGATGGAGCAGCCACCTCAGCCTCTGCCTCATGCATTGCTTCAACTGTTGTTGCAGAGATGCTACTGTTAGACACCATGGGGCTTATAGATCCAGCTGGCTATTTTCACTCACTTTCTCGGTTTCATCCAGGTTTACATGTGCTGCTTTTTCATAAAGGTTTCTTTCTGTTCTAGAAATTATATATAATGAATGAAGCCAGAGAGAGCCTTTACAGAAAGAACAGCAGACATGATAAACTTGACAAACTTACAGCTGCAACTCCATACAGGTTGTAGAAAGTCCAACCAGTCCTACATGACTCCCTCTTTCTGGCTTCTGAACCAGTTCTCCTTTTTTGGTGTTAAAGCTTTCTTTCAAAAATGTCTTTCATGCTATGGTAACATGTCTTTAGCATCTGCAATTCAATACAAAAGTGTACAATATTGTTGTAATTTTTTTTTTGCAGGTGGGTGCACAGGGTGGTTGAAAGCAACTCCTCCAGGAGCAGAAGCTCCATATCCACCATGTAAATGTGATCATTATTTCTTTTATTACATTACAGTTGAATTAAAATAATAGCTCAGTGTTTTTAATTTTCGATTTTTCTTTAAAATATAAATATTTTTTTCTATAAACACTGCAACAGCTCCAATCAGCTCTGGGCAGCCTGGAGCAAGCAAGTGAACTTCCTGTAGTGACATCTGCAGGTAGCATCACAGGACGTCTACTAGCTCCACCCACCAATCTCATAGTGGGATGTTAAGTGAGGTCTCGATTGTCACGTGAATGCCATATGTACAAGCCAAAAAAAAAAAGGTATTACACAATATTATTCTAAAGAGATCTAAACACTGTTGTTTGAATGCTTCTATATCATATCATATACAAGAAAGTGTTTTAATGGGTTCGCATTTACTTTAATTAGATTTAATTTGCCAGTGTTTACCACTTTATGCATCACTCTAAAATAAATGAAGTCTTTTCATCCTTGCCGATGGTGCCACATATAGGGAGACCCTGAAATAGATGATAACAGCAGTGAAATTGGGACCAGAAGAATACACAGAAATAATCAGCCATCACAAGATACTCTAGTGTAGTTTTATTTTAGAACAATGAAATAGACAATTGATGAGATTATGCCTTGAACAGATAAGCTAGAATTGCTTCCTTTTTACGGCATTGTTAATTTAATGCAATGCATGTACCATAAAAGTATTTCATATTTGTCTTAGAGCTTAATTTACATCAGTTATCAGCTCACTTTGTCGGGCTTAAAAGTGCAGCTATTTTTTTTTTTTAAAACAAAAAGGCGGATTTGTGGTCTTGGAGACCTTTAGGTTTAACATGTTAATTAAAGTAACCTTATCACATCATGAATATGGGCTTAGTGTCAGCAAGAGAGGGATTTCTAAGCTGTTGCCAGGGGCTTCCCAAAGGCTTATATCTTACGATAGCTTCTGCCAAACCATCAAAATTACATTTTGTATCTTAGCAACTTTTTGTCCATAGTTTAAAGTGAATTTAGGGCATTTTGCCAATGGTGTCACTCCCTGAGGGATCAGTTATACTTTTACATACTGATTATCCATTTGTAGTTATTTAATATACAGTACACCATTTTATTATTTACCAACCTTTTACATCTTTTAGTGCATTATAGTTAAGTGTAAGTCAGACATGTTTGAATTGGTTAAGAAGCCAGCTAAAATAATCCCCAAATGTGTTCACTTATAGTCCTAACTATTGATATCTGTCTTTATCTTTGTGTCTTCTGTATCCTCAAATGCAGACAGTAACAATGGGGTAAGTATTATTTAATTAAATGTATGAATAGAGACAAATGTATGTCGTGGGGGAATTCTGGCTTTTTTCATGTTGTTTTCAAACAATGAATTTGTACCCAAAAACGTGTTTTGTAATGGAAATGTTACTGCAAATGGAGCTATATGTAGATATCACCATGTCTGCCCTAATGAAGGGACGCTGTGTGGTTCTGAAAAGTCGGCTGCTGTGACATGCTACTTTAACAACTTGCTGACCGGGGTGTTTACACCCCCTTCCGGTCCAGGCCATTTTTCAGTATTCAGCGCTGCAGTACTTTGATTGACATTTATTCCGTCATGCAACGCTATACCGAAATGAATTTTTTATACCATTTTTTGGGGACAGATAGAGCTTTCTTTTGGTGGTATTTAATCACCACTGCGGTTTTTATTTTTTACTATATAATGAAAAAAGTACAGAAAATGTAGGAAAAAAAACTGTTTTCCCTACGTTATGTTATAAAACAGTTAATATTACCCAAATTTTTGGTAAAATATAAAAGACGGGGTCACGTCAAGTAAATAGACACCAAACATGTCAAGCTTTAAAACTCGCAAAAACTACCATACCCAATATTGGCCATAGGCGACGCTTTAAAAGCTTTTACCGCTTATCAGTTTAGTGTTATCAGTGATTGATGGCCCTAGAATTATTGCTCTCACTGCGACGTTCACGGCAATACGTAACATGTGCAGCGTAATGGATGCAATCATCGTTTACGCACTTAGGCGCACTCGACACATGCTTGCATGTGTATGTGGGGGGCGGGGGACTTAAAAACATTTTTAAATATTTTTTTATTACCTTTATATGTGACTTTTAATTTTCTTATATTTTTTTGTAACTAATTCTTTAAAAAAATGTTTTTCACTTAACTTTATTGCTATCACATAGGGGACTAACAAGCCCCCTTTGTGATAGCAAATTTTCAGTGACAGGTCCTCTTTATGGAGATATCAGGTGTCTTTACCAGAGAGTGACACTGAATGCAGGCAGTGATGCAATACTGCCTGGGGGGCGCACACGCGCACGCATATTACAAGCGATCGGGCATCTCTACATTAGCCCGAACGTTTGTATGTAAACAACCATCGCCGGCTGTTTACATTGCGGCAGGCACGAGCAGGGCGGGATGTGATGTTTAAAAACGCCCACCCGCATTCAAGAAGCCGCTGTCTGGCCGTTTATTTACAATGGTCGGACAACAATTGGGTAATAAAAAGAACATTTGGATTTATTTAATCTCACGAGTGCTGGTGATCTTCATTGTTATCTACTGTTGTACGCACGGCGCCATCCGTGGACATCACTACGAGCACCACCAGTCTTTTATTGCTGTATGGTGTGCAGGGGACATCCTTGTTGTATCACTATATGGAGATATCTCGTGACCTACACACCTTTTGTATTGCTACCAGCTGTTTGTTTCCATCAGGATAGTTCTGGTGCTGGGTTCTCGGCGATGTGTAATCTATGCTTAGTTACTGTGAAATTTTGATGCAGGGGTAAGTAGATATAAGTTAATGTAAAACGGAAGCAAAGGTGTTTTTTTGGAAAGTTGCTAATATATAGGCTTTTGTAGCAGAAGAACCTGTATGTTTCTTATGCAATAAAAGCTCTTCTTCTGCCCGCCAGCACTTTTCTTATAATTATACACGAAGCCATGCATTAACAGCTCAGTGCACAATCTGGGCATGTTGTGGGGGCACCGGCACAAAGTAGCTGCCAAGAGCATGCATGGGAGTTATATCATTCTGGCCAGCCAATCAATAAGGCTGAAGACTCCAGACCTAGAAGAAGACAAAACAGCGAGGGAGAGTGTGGACCTCGCGATGCTAGTGGATGTGCTTTGGGAGATAAATGTGTGCCATAGCATGCATACTTGCATTTTATGGCAAAAGCGCTAGAAGACCCACGTGCACTCACATGTGCTTTAAGCAATGGTTCATTTTAGGGTTAGGTTTAGTGTTAGTGTGGCTGTTAGGCTAAGGGTTAGGATTGCGTGGGGATTACTATTAATGTGGCCTTGAATTATAGAACCATTATTTATGCCCCCCAGATGCTTCATATTGAGATCATACAGCACCCAGGTGCTGGTGCCAGAAAGCTGTTTGAGCTGCTCACCCATTAACGGGTAATTAACATGTAAATGTTCGATGGTAGCCTGGCCTAGACAACATGGTGGCCAGGCTACCACCAGGACACAGTATCCCCAAAATGTAAAACCATATTTGCATTTGGTTAATTATATACTTGATAGTATATGATTGACTTGCAATGTCAGTGTGGTTAGAGGGCCACAACTGCTGCAGTAGCATCATGCTAGCTCTGCCCCTCCTGTGCTCTGAGTGATAGACATTGCAATTGTGGATAAATGTGGATACACTACTTGCCTGCTTAATAAAGACATTCCCCCATCTATAAGAAAGAGAGAGGTGAATCTGTGTTGTCACATGACTGATGAAAAACTTAAAAAAATGTTACATAACTTTAATTTTTTTTAAAAAGGAAAGGCGATTAAAGTCATAATTTACTATTTGCTGTATTAAAATTGGCTTTTATTTTAAGGTGTTCATAAACACTTTAAATCGATAAAGGCTTCACACTTCAAAGCTTTTGTTTGTTTTGAAACACCAAAAATGTATGACAAAATATTGTATATGTGGCTTGTGATGTCCCTTGTTTCCAGTAGTTTGGCCACCCTGGGGCAAAAGACTTGGAGGATGAATGATGTGTTAGTCAGTCAGTTACATTCCTTCAGGGAAGGAATGTAAGTGGGATGGGTGTAGTATGTTGCTGTATGGACACTCAGGGGTTGATTTACTAACCTTATAAACACACCACGAACATGTATACACCTCTGTAGTGTGTTCCCTCCCAGCATGATCTATGGGTGGAATCTAAACACCTTTGTAGTGTGTACACACCCAGCAGGTGTGTTGTGCAAAGCCCTGCATGAATTACAAGGTGATATTGTGTAAATTAGCTCTATGTTGTGTTGCTTGCGTTGATGAATGCAGGAATGTAAATGCATGAGCTAAACATTTTTGTCTAAACTGTGAAGCAGCATTATATATGCATCATGTGCATGATTTTTCCATATATGGCATTAGTGGAAATATGCTTTTAGAGACTTTTTGGTTGATAAATACGTTTTGCTGTGTGAAAATCACACGCACCTGGTGCGTGCGTGTGTTTAGGTTAGTAAATCACCCCCTCAGAGTTTAGTACGAGTGTGGAAAAACCAGCCACTGATACAACTGAGGACAGACGCTAAATAGTAAATTCCATATGAGACAAGCCAAGCCCCTTCTGCCATTTTGCATCTAGAGGTAGCAAAGTAGGGATGAGCGCAGAGAATTAGAGAAAGTGTGAAGGATCATAATAGGCACAGACCAAAAAAGGTGGAGGAACCATAGCAATATGTCCATCTTTTTAAGGGATATTCTACCAAGCCATGAATGTTTCTTATTTGACCAAGTGAACAACTGATGTTTCATGGTGGTTGCCAGCGAGGTTGGTATTTATTGCTCATGTAATCATCTCTATAAAAAAAGAGTTTCCTAGCACATGCTTTAAACATGGATGCCTTTGCTGCTATTGGGGCTTCTAAATCTTTATTTGCAACTATACCGAAATTCATAGACTGCTGAGCAGAGGATTTTCTAGATTACCCCAGCAGACATAGAGTGCAACCGATTCTGTGTGGGTATAGTTATATTCCCTACAGGCTCATCTACCAATTTGTCTGATACCTGTATAGGTGTTCCACAACTTCACAAATGCAAATACACTATTTGATTCTTCTAATATTGCTATTTGCAACACTTTATCTAAACTACTACACCATAATGATTTCTTCCATGGCCTTCTGTCTTTTTTCTTGCTCTCCATTTTTTGGAGTTATTCTTGCTGAGGTGATTGAATAGCTGAAATGTCCAAAGCAGGGGCATCTACACGGAACCCAGATTTACATACAAGAATTCCATCCAGATACTGAATCTCTGATTTTTAGAATAGCAGGCCTGAATTTGTGTAAAGTAATAAAGCCTAGGGGTCCGTCTTTGTAAAAAAATGCTCTAGGGCAGGGGCGCCCACAATTTTCTGTCTGGAGATCTAATTTCCAAATGACGAGCTCAATGAGATCTACCAATGAAAAAACAACTGCATTCAGGGATGGGAGGGGGTGTGGGGGTGCATTGAAGTCAATGGCACCGCAGCCACACCACTGCCCGCAGTGTGGTCGCCCGTTCCAGTCCAGTGCAATCTGCAAAAATGCTGTATGCACTTTTTTTGCAAATCGCACTGGACTGGAATGCAGGCACTTGTCTGCCTTTGTTCCGGGTGCAGGCGATCACCCTGTGGGCGGGGGTGGGTGTGGCTGTGGTGCCATTTACTTTAATACAAACCCACGCCCCTTCCCGCCCCTGAACGCAGGAAGCCGGCCGGCTTGCAATCCACTGCGTTCTAGAGGCCGAACACTCTGGAACGCAGACTTTGTGGTGTGAACCGGCCCTCTCTCTTGGCTGTCTCTTCTCTCTCCTCACTCTCTCCCCTGTTTCTATCTGCTGTCTCTTCTCTCACTTTCTCTGCTGTCTCTCCCCTGTCTGTCTTTTCTTATCTCCACTGCAGCAGCTTCCCAAGTCTCCTCACGTGCGCCGGCGTCCTGTCCTCCCACTGCGCTCATGTGGCTGAATGTGGCCAACGTTGCATACGGGGGAGGTATACCGCCCCTTCCCGTCTGCGGCGTCTGACACATTCAGCTGGCAGCAGCATGAGCACCGCGGGAGCAAAGCCGTAGCTAGCTCCTTTTGCGCCCGAGGAAAGAAAAAAAAAACCATGCCCCCCCCCCAACAGGCATGTGATGTCACCCAGCGCCCCGCCTCCAGGATGTGTTTTTTTATTTATTTTTATTTTTAATTTTTTTTACTGTTGGGGGGCTTTGGGGACGTATCAGAGGTCTGGACAGCCCCCTGATATTCCACTTTTTAGATAGAAAAATAAATTGAGGACATCTGTTCTAAATGAAGTCATCTGTTCTAAATGAATGGAAAATGCAGAGGGTTCCCATTCATTCAGAAAATATTTACTATCATCCAGTTTCTGAATGGGGAGAATCCTCTGTACAGAGTGCTACTCCCCATTTAGAAACTCGTGAATGAACAGGGAGTGATGTAAAGCACTTCCTGTTCATTCACAACTGGGGACACATAGTACTATGTCCCCAGTTATTTACAAACACTGTAATGATCAGCTGATCGCTCCAGCATTTGGTCTGCACAGAGGATCGGAACATATCACTGATATGTACCGATCCTCTGCCGTTTTGCCACGCACAGAGGATCGGCACAGCCTGCAGCTTTTCCTCTGGATCCCCGCTGCTCTGCCCCGCTTGTATGCAGTGGGGATCCGAGGAGAAGTGAAGGAAGTGCTGAAGCCAGCGGGGGGGGGGGGGGGGGGCGCGTCGGAGGGAGCCGCTGTCACAGCAGCATGGCCGAGCGGTGAGGAGATGAGAGAGAGAGCCGCCGGCTGTCAGATCCTGGCCAAGCAGCTCTCTCTCCTCATCGCTCGGCCATGCTGCTGGCACAGCGGCTTCCTCCTCCTCCCCCCTGCCGCTGGCTGCAGTGCTTCCTTCACTACTCCTCGGATCCCCGCTTCATACAGAAAGGGGGGGGGAGCAGAGGGGATCCAGAGGAGAAGCCCCACTTCTTCCTGCTGACTGAGCCCTGGATGTGCCCCCCCCCACCCCCCGGAAAATCCCCCGGGGGGGAGAGCCTCGCTACGGCCCTGGTGGGAGGACAGGATACAAGACACAGCCAATCGCGATCAACCAGTCTTCATTTTGCGATTGACTGCTAGATCGCAATTGACCTAATGGGCACCCCTGCTCTAGGGGAAATATAACTGAACCCACCTGCAATATTAGTATAGACTTACACATAACTGACCTGCAGGGTTCTTATTAGAGTTATAACGTTGTTTTGATACCTTTTACTGTAATGAAATCTGCAGTGAGCTTAGTAGACAAACATTACCTAGAATGGGTTAGAACATCACATACAGAAAATATAGAAATGTACTGAGTATACTAATTATAAGAAAGAGACTGTTATATACAAATGTCCCTAATTCATCGAGATTCAGTAGCACTTTAATCCTGCTAAAGTAGCATCTCCAGCAGCATTTTCAAATAATAGAGGAGAACACCGGGGAAATATTTATTTTCTCCTTTGTGTCTAGGTGCAAAAAACAAGTTATACTCACCTGATCATTCGAGCCGACTTGTTCTTAGACCAGTCCCTAGAGCCTCTTTTCCCTTCCCCTGCAGTGGTCTAAGAATCCTTGAGTCATAACGTTCTATACAACTGTAGACACTAGACATAAGGCTGCTGAGGAACATTCCATCTGTGCAGCGGAGGAGGAGACACACTTCAGTGACCGGAGAAACTTGGAGGCGGCTCGGCAGTTCGGGCGAGTAGAACCTTTTTTAAAAAAAAACCTAGACAAAAACAAGCAATTAACCCTTGCAATGCAGGGGTAGTCCCACTTGAAGGGTTAATACAATTTTCCCCTGGAATTCCTCTTTAAATATTTTTTTCTGTACCTGGAACTTTGAGGATGCATATAAGATATGTTTGCTAGCTGCAAAGGCAAGATAAACTTACAGCTTTGCAAAAAAGGATAAGCACACCAAGTAGAACTAAAGCAAACATGTTGTCTTAATTTTGGATAGAACGGAGAGGGATTAGAAGCCCTGTCACCAGTGTCTGGTGATCCTAATGACAACCAGGGCTTTCCTTCATTTTCAAGGGATTTTCTCTCACTTCCTGTTATGGCCATGGGAGGGGAAGTGAAGGGAAATCTCTTTAATAGGACACAATGACTTTAGTCTTACTTTAATACAAAATGAAGACAACCTTCTACCCTAGCCCCCAAAGCTATTCAACTCTATGGAACGCTTAGCTTATATGCAGAATGAACCATCCTATTTGCTGCTCTTTCCAGAACTGCATTTCCCTTTACTCCACTTGGGTCCATGCAGTCCCAGCTACGCCCCAGACAAACCCAATGCTTTCCTCCTCAGGGGCATAATTGGGGGAAACTTGCGAAATGGGGCCATGAACTGAAGTGGTACACAGGAATGGGCTGCCACAAAGTAACAGGGGGTGCCCATCTTGTGCACTACTAAAGTGGGGTACAGCTAAGACTGTGGCTCTTCCATGCCCACTATCCCAGGTATATATGCAGGATTTAACTCTCATTTTGGGATGTGTGTTGTTGGATTAGTGTGGTGGGTTGGCAGGTTTGGTGCAGACAGGAGTTACTATATGAATGAAGCCTGCAAACAGTGATTGTAGGCTTCAGTCATAAATAAATTGTAATATTATTATTACAATGTATCTTGGTTACAAGTTACATATTTAAATCCTGCAAACAGAGATCAGTGTTCCTATCCTGAAAGTGAGGAAAAATCTCTCCACACAGACATCAATAAAAACCTGACAGAGGCTCTTACCCCCCACCCCACCCTATCCTATAACAGAATACAAATTTTTGTCTGGAGTCTGGGGCTTTAAGGGATGTTTATCTGTGTTCCTTTGTTTTCTAACTTGGGGACATTATAGTGTCCTCCTATGCAAGGGAAACTTATATGGTTTTAGATTAATGTCATTTTTTAAAAGTTTATACATTTTAAACACACACACACACACACACACGTAGGATGGTGGTTGGTCTATGGTTTCAGGGTGTATGGCTGATGTGGAGAAAACACACTTTGTTTGCTCAGAATCTTATTAAGTTTTGTTCTGGGTCCTGGAACCCAGAGACTTTGTGGAGCTTAGGGTCTTTGGGTGGGATAAAGCCTCCATTCCTAGGGCAACATCTTACCTGCTAGCCAGAATTCATTGTTAATCTCAGCTGTCCACAGGTCTTTATATATGTTAGATGACTGATGCTCAGAGCTCTCTCTTACTCTCTCTCTCTGCTGTGAGATCCTGCTGTTGGGTGAAAAGGCTGAGTGCCAACAGAACACTCAAAAAAGGTACATGTGCTGCCTGTTTGTGACGGGGAACCCATTAGGGGGCACCTTATTAGTTAGAAACCAGCCTGCGTTTACTTAGTGGCCCAGATGAGTAGATGTTTTGTTTGTTTTAGGCTGAGAACAAAGGTCTCCGGCATTGAAACTGTTTGCGGCCTTATTTTATAACAGTGCAGGACAAACATGCTTGGACTGTTCAATGGTGTCCCTGTCTCGTGCATGGTATACTCCTCCTTACCAGGTATGCTCGCTCTATCTATCTATCTATCTATCTATCTATCTATCTATCTATCTATCTATCTATCTATCTATCTATCTATCTATCAATGTTCTTTGCTTTACATATAAATTTTAACCCTTTTGTTGCCAAACCATGTGCTCCACGTTTACCCTCCGCTGGCCAGACCATTTTTTGCAGTTTTTCACTTTTTAAAAAGAGAAAGCTTTTTGTAGAAAAAAAACTGCTCAAGCTAGCAATAGTGGTTATGTTAAAAGACCAAGGAAGCACTTATTTGATTTATCACAAAAAAGAAAAAAACTTTAATGAATTTAACAAAATACTACAACACGTTGCCAATTAAAAACCACCCCCAATATAGGCAGTCCACACGCGCATACTCATTCTGTGCCACATCATTGCTACAATATATACAGTGAGGGGAATTTATCAAAACTGGAGCAGGCAAAATCTGGAGCAGCTGTGCATGACAACCAATCAGCTTTCAGCTTTCATTTTCATATCTAAACTAAAGAAACTAAAAAGAGAAGCTGATTGGTTGCCATGGGCAACTTCTCCAGACTCTGTCTGCTCCAGTTTTGATACATTCTCCCCAGTATGTTCTTATTCAACATGTATATATCTTATCACTGAAGGTTTCTGAACTCCAACTCGGCTGCTCTGTAGCTGCATTGGCCGAGGGGGAGAAGAAGTGGTTCGGCTGCCTTTGTAAGTGCCCACTATACTGAACGGGCTCCTCAGTAGCCACCTGCACCTCTCTTCGCCCACTTCTGCTGCTATAGGCTAAAAGAGGGAAAGTGCAGAACTACCATTGGCCGGCTTTACATTTCTGGAGCACAGGACCTGATGTGAGTACACAAGTAGGCTGCTGAGGACTTCACCCTAGTACATGCAGGAAACATGGCTGCTCCCCTCACCACCACCTCCACAACCACCGAAGAGGAGGATGATATGAGAGCAGAGCACCTGAATTAGATCAGCTGTGTGCACTGTAAGTCTTTGTTCTTTTCCACGTTACACCTCTGACCTCTGCAGTATTGCTGACCTCTTCTCTCTGCGCCACATCACTGACCTCTACACTGTGCGTTACACCACTGACCTCTGCACTCTGCACCACCAAATACTTATGCACTCTCCATCACACCACTGACCTCTGCACTCTGCACCACCAAATACTTATGCACTCTCCATCACACCACTGACCTCTGCACTCTGTGTCGCACCGCTCACCTCTGCATTCTGCAGCACACCCCTGACCTCTGCATCACACCACTGACCACTGCGCTCTGCATCACACCACTGACCTCTGCACTGTGCGTCACAATAATGACCTCTGCACTGTGTGTTACCCTGCTGACTTCTACACTGTGCGTTACACCACTGACCATTGCACTGTGCATTACACCACTGACCTTTGCACTCTGTGTTACACCCCTGACCTCTGCACTTGGTTACACCTCTGACCTATGCACAGTGCATTACTCTGCATTATTACTGACATCAGGCCACCACCCCGGAGCAGCACAGTGTATGAAGCTTCATATGATTCTGCATTGCTGTATAATGTATTGCTAGGATTTTTAGTCCTCTATAACTGGTGGTAGTCTACATTTCTGTATAATGCATTGCTGGGATTTGTAGTCCTCTATAGCTGGTGGTATTCTGCATTGCTCTATTATGTTTTGCTGGGAGTTGTAGTCCTCTATAGCTGATGGTATTCTGCATTGCTGTATAATGTATTGCTGGGATTTGTAGTCCTCTACAGCTGGTGGTATTCTACATTTCTGTATAATGCATTGCTGGGATTTGTAGTCCTCTATAGCTGGTGGTATTCTGCATTGCTCTATTATGTTTTGCTGGTAGTTGTAGTCCTCCCAGCATTGCTGTATAATGCATTGCTGTATAATGTGTTGCTGGGATTTTTAGTCCTCTATAGCTGGTGGTATTCTGCATTGCTGTATAATGTATTGCTGCTTAATGGACCTCCATGGTGGAACAGTCTTTATACCCGCTTCTGTGCTCTCCTCTCTTGGTACGGTGGCGCCCCTCCTTATCCACCATCGAGGTGAAGCTTGAAATCACTTAATTCAAGTCTCTCCTCCATGACAGATTTGAAGGGACACCGCCGGGAAAATAGAAGTGAGCCCAGAAGCGGCTCCTAAATTAACAAAGCAACACTGGAGAATGAGGCGATTTGAAGCCTTACCTCTCTGGTGCATTAGGAGGGGCACCGACAACAAAAGAAGAGAGCCCAGAAGTGTGGGGTGGTGGGAGGGGGGGAGAGCAACTCTGATTTTTCCCCCTGGGTAATGTCTAGCTTCGCCACTGCTCTCCTCACCGCTCCATCCGACTTATCCTGAAGTGACAGCGCTCCATTCCCCCCGCCGGCTTCAGCACTCCATTTCTCCTGTACAGCTCTGCGCATGGCCCAGTGGCTCAGGATGGAGAGCAGAGGATTGGTAAATATGTGATTTACCGATCCTCTGTGTGCAGCGCAAACACTGGAGTGATTAGCTGATCATTCCAATGTTTGTAAACAACTGAGGACACATAGTACTATGTGTCCCCAGTTATGAATTATCAGGAACTGCTTTACATCACTTCCTGTTTATTCATGAGTTTCTGAATGGGTGGTAGCACTTATTATAGAGGCTTCTATCCATTCATGACTGTCTGATAGTAAATATTTTACTATATCTAGTTTCTGAATTAATCGGAAGCCTCTGTACTGAGTGCTCTCCATTCATTTTGAACAGAGGGTTCTGTTTAGACCATTTACATTTCTCCAAAGCCCTCCCAACAGAAAAAAAAAATTAAAAATTAATTAATAAAAAAAATCACAAATTAAAAAAAAACACCTGACACCCCCTCACACACACAAATTAATAGACATATGCAATTACTAAAAATTAATTTAAAAATGAACGGAAACTAAAAACATTTTCCGTCAAACTAAATTAATTTTTATTAGGGCTGGTAATGATTAAAATGTTCGTGTTCGATTAATCGATTTTAAAAAAAACGATGAATCGATTAATTTCGATTAATTATAACGCACATACAGATCCAACTACATTGGCCTATAGAATGCCGCACAGAAATTAAGTAATAAAATGAACCAGGATCACACTAATCCAGCACGTTATTAATCTCAGGCTCAGGGACAGCTCAGGCAGGGAGATAAAGTCCCTCTACACACAGGGACAGCTCAGGCTGGGAGTTGTAGTCCCTCTACACACAGGGAAAGCTCAGGCTGGGAGTTATAGTCCCTCTACATACAGGGACAGCTTAGGCTGGGAGTTATAGCCCCTCTACACACAGGGACAGCTCAGGCTGGGAGTTATAGCCCCTCTACACACAGGGACTGTTCAGGCTGGGAGATACAGTCCCTCTACACACAGGGACAGTTCAGGCTGGGAGTTATAGTCCCTCTACACACAGGAATAGGGCAGGTTGGGAGTTGTAGTTCCTCTGCACACAAGTACAGCTCGGGCTGGTAGTTGTAATCTCTGTACCTGCAGTGACAGGACAGGCACGTTTTAGTCCCTCTACAGACTGGGTGTTGTAGTACAGACGCAGAGAAGACTGGAAGTGTAGGTTTTCAAGTCAACATTCCCTCACTGTCACATACCTATAACAGGTATACCCCTCTCCTCACCTCCTCTGACAGTCACATTGTCTCCTCCCTCCCAGTAAGGCCGCTCACAGCTCCGGGCTGAGCTGTTTCCTCCACCATCCCGTTTCCTCCCAACTCCTCATACCATCGAGACTGACAACAAGTGGGCGGTACAGCCTGTCATAGAGAGGGCCGCTCTACACACTAACATTGCCTAGACCAGCTCACGGAACAAGCAAGCCGACGAGCCACTTGGGGAAGGGGGGAGGAGTCCGGTGACGTCGATGTCCGTGACGTCACCGGATCTCCGACGGAAGACCCGGAAGCCGGCGGAGAGGTGAGTACCGATCAAAATAATTTCGATCGATCAAAAAAATTAACGATTAATCGAAGGATTAATCGTTAATTTCCGCAGCCCTAATTTTTATGCTATTTCGGATTCGGCCACTGGCGCGTTCATCCTGGAGGCAGGACACATGACGGCACATGACGCTGCATGTGTGCGGCGTCGGGTGATGTCACATACCTGTTGGGGGAGCACCATTTTCCGTTCTTGTCTCGGGAGCAAAAGGAGCTAGCTACGGATCTGCTACCGATTTCTTAGGTCCTGGAATATTTGTGCAAATGTTTCTCAAAATGATATTTCCAATAAAAATACAGTGGCAATATTCTTAGCACACACAAATACAATATAACTTCCAAAATGCCTACTAAATCTGTACTAAGTTATATAAACCAATATTTGTCTATTTTAAATTGTGCCTTTTTACAAAACAGTAAAAATCAAAGGTATGATAAACTGTTAGGGCTAAAGCACACAGACTTTTTAAGCTGTGATTGTGAAATCCTGATGTTTTTTTTCCTGCTTGGGGAGTCGCAGGTGGCAAGTGTAGTAGGCCATAGAAGTGAATGGCTGTATGTGGCTGTGGTCGGTTAAATGCAGATGAACCTGTGTTTTGTGCATATAACATATTTTCTGAATGTGGAAGCTCTGCTGTGCATGGAGTTGAATGAATTTCATTTTAAAGAAGAACTCGACTTTCGGTTCCGGCGCCTGAATGAGATAGCGGCTACCCCGATCGCATACATTTTAAACACACACACACACACACACACGTAGGATGGTGGTTGGTCTATGGTTTCAGGGTGTATGGCTGATGTGGAGAAAACACACTTTGTTTGCTCAGAATCTTATTAAGTTTTGTTCTGGGTCCTGGAACCCAGAGACTTTGTGGAGCTTAGGGTCTTTGGGTGGGATAAAGCCTCCATTCCTAGGGCAACATCTTACCTGCTAGCCAGAATTCATTGTTAATCTCAGCTGTCCACAGGTCTTTATATATGTTAGATGACTGATGCTCAGAGCTCTCTCTTACTCTCTCTCTCTGCTGTGAGATCCTGCTGTTGGGTGAAAAGGCTGAGTGCCAACAGAACACTCAAAAAAGGTACATGTGCTGCCTGTTTGTGACGGGGAACCCATTAGGGGGCACCTTATTAGTTAGAAACCAGCCTGCGTTTACTTAGTGGCCCAGATGAGTAGATGTTTTGTTTGTTTTAGGCTGAGAACAAAGGTCTCCGGCATTGAAACTGTTTGCGGCCTTATTTTATAACAGTGCAGGACAAACATGCTTGGACTGTTCAATGGTGTCCCTGTCTCGTGCATGGTATACTCCTCCTTACCAGGTATGCTCGCTCTATCTATCTATCTATCTATCTATCTATCTATCTATCTATCTATCTATCTATCTATCTATCTATCTATCTATCAATGTTCTTTGCTTTACATATAAATTTTAACCCTTTTGTTGCCAAACCATGTGCTCCACGTTTACCCTCCGCTGGCCAGACCATTTTTTGCAGTTTTTCACTTTTTAAAAAGAGAAAGCTTTTTGTAGAAAAAAAACTGCTCAAGCTAGCAATAGTGGTTATGTTAAAAGACCAAGGAAGCACTTATTTGATTTATCACAAAAAAGAAAAAAACTTTAATGAATTTAACAAAATACTACAACACGTTGCCAATTAAAAACCACCCCCAATATAGGCAGTCCACACGCGCATACTCATTCTGTGCCACATCATTGCTACAATATATACAGTGAGGGGAATTTATCAAAACTGGAGCAGGCAAAATCTGGAGCAGCTGTGCATGACAACCAATCAGCTTTCAGCTTTCATTTTCATATCTAAACTAAAGAAACTAAAAAGAGAAGCTGATTGGTTGCCATGGGCAACTTCTCCAGACTCTGTCTGCTCCAGTTTTGATACATTCTCCCCAGTATGTTCTTATTCAACATGTATATATCTTATCACTGAAGGTTTCTGAACTCCAACTCGGCTGCTCTGTAGCTGCATTGGCCGAGGGGGAGAAGAAGTGGTTCGGCTGCCTTTGTAAGTGCCCACTATACTGAACGGGCTCCTCAGTAGCCACCTGCACCTCTCTTCGCCCACTTCTGCTGCTATAGGCTAAAAGAGGGAAAGTGCAGAACTACCATTGGCCGGCTTTACATTTCTGGAGCACAGGACCTGATGTGAGTACACAAGTAGGCTGCTGAGGACTTCACCCTAGTACATGCAGGAAACATGGCTGCTCCCCTCACCACCACCTCCACAACCACCGAAGAGGAGGATGATATGAGAGCAGAGCACCTGAATTAGATCAGCTGTGTGCACTGTAAGTCTTTGTTCTTTTCCACGTTACACCTCTGACCTCTGCAGTATTGCTGACCTCTTCTCTCTGCGCCACATCACTGACCTCTACACTGTGCGTTACACCACTGACCTCTGCACTCTGCACCACCAAATACTTATGCACTCTCCATCACACCACTGACCTCTGCACTCTGCACCACCAAATACTTATGCACTCTCCATCACACCACTGACCTCTGCACTCTGCACCACCAAATACTTATGCACTCTCCATCACACCACTGACCTCTGCACTCTGTGTCGCACCGCTCACCTCTGCATTCTGCAGCACACCCCTGACCTCTGCATCACACCACTGACCACTGCGCTCTGCATCACACCACTGACCTCTGCACTGTGCGTCACAATAATGACCTCTGCACTGTGTGTTACCCTGCTGACTTCTACACTGTGCGTTACACCACTGACCATTGCACTGTGCATTACACCACTGACCTTTGCACTCTGTGTTACACCCCTGACCTCTGCACTTGGTTACACCTCTGACCTATGCACAGTGCATTACTCTGCATTATTACTGACATCAGGCCACCACCCCGGAGCAGCACAGTGTATGAAGCTTCATATGATTCTGCATTGCTGTATAATGTATTGCTAGGATTTTTAGTCCTCTATAACTGGTGGTAGTCTACATTTCTGTATAATGCATTGCTGGGATTTGTAGTCCTCTATAGCTGGTGGTATTCTGCATTGCTCTATTATGTTTTGCTGGGAGTTGTAGTCCTCTATAGCTGATGGTATTCTGCATTGCTGTATAATGTATTGCTGGGATTTGTAGTCCTCTACAGCTGGTGGTATTCTACATTTCTGTATAATGCATTGCTGGGATTTGTAGTCCTCTATAGCTGGTGGTATTCTGCATTGCTCTATTATGTTTTGCTGGTAGTTGTAGTCCTCCCAGCATTGCTGTATAATGCATTGCTGTATAATGTGTTGCTGGGATTTTTAGTCCTCTATAGCTGGTGGTATTCTGCATTGCTGTATAATGTATTGCTGCTTAATGGACCTCCATGGTGGAACAGTCTTTATACCCGCTTCTGTGCTCTCCTCTCTTGGTACGGTGGCGCCCCTCCTTATCCACCATCGAGGTGAAGCTTGAAATCACTTAATTCAAGTCTCTCCTCCATGACAGATTTGAAGGGACACCGCCGGGAAAATAGAAGTGAGCCCAGAAGCGGCTCCTAAATTAACAAAGCAACACTGGAGAATGAGGCGATTTGAAGCCTTACCTCTCTGGTGCATTAGGAGGGGCACCGACAACAAAAGAAGAGAGCCCAGAAGTGTGGGGTGGTGGGAGGGGGGGAGAGCAACTCTGATTTTTCCCCCTGGGTAATGTCTAGCTTCGCCACTGCTCTCCTCACCGCTCCATCCGACTTATCCTGAAGTGACAGCGCTCCATTCCCCCCGCCGGCTTCAGCACTCCATTTCTCCTGTACAGCTCTGCGCATGGCCCAGTGGCTCAGGATGGAGAGCAGAGGATTGGTAAATATGTGATTTACCGATCCTCTGTGTGCAGCGCAAACACTGGAGTGATTAGCTGATCATTCCAATGTTTGTAAACAACTGAGGACACATAGTACTATGTGTCCCCAGTTATGAATTATCAGGAACTGCTTTACATCACTTCCTGTTTATTCATGAGTTTCTGAATGGGTGGTAGCACTTATTATAGAGGCTTCTATCCATTCATGACTGTCTGATAGTAAATATTTTACTATATCTAGTTTCTGAATTAATCGGAAGCCTCTGTACTGAGTGCTCTCCATTCATTTTGAACAGAGGGTTCTGTTTAGACCATTTACATTTCTCCAAAGCCCTCCCAACAGAAAAAAAAAATTAAAAATTAATTAATAAAAAAAATCACAAATTAAAAAAAAACACCTGACACCCCCTCACACACACAAATTAATAGACATATGCAATTACTAAAAATTAATTTAAAAATGAACGGAAACTAAAAACATTTTCCGTCAAACTAAATTAATTTTTATTAGGGCTGGTAATGATTAAAATGTTCGTGTTCGATTAATCGATTTTAAAAAAAACGATGAATCGATTAATTTCGATTAATTATAACGCACATACAGATCCAACTACATTGGCCTATAGAATGCCGCACAGAAATTAAGTAATAAAATGAACCAGGATCACACTAATCCAGCACGTTATTAATCTCAGGCTCAGGGACAGCTCAGGCAGGGAGATAAAGTCCCTCTACACACAGGGACAGCTCAGGCTGGGAGTTGTAGTCCCTCTACACACAGGGACAGCTCAGGCTGGGAGTTATAGTCCCTCTACATACAGGGACAGCTTAGGCTGGGAGTTATAGCCCCTCTACACACAGGGACAGCTCAGGCTGGGAGTTATAGCCCCTCTACACACAGGGACTGTTCAGGCTGGGAGATACAGTCCCTCTACACACAGGGACAGTTCAGGCTGGGAGTTATAGTCCCTCTACACACAGGAATAGGGCAGGTTGGGAGTTGTAGTTCCTCTGCACACAAGTACAGCTCGGGCTGGTAGTTGTAATCTCTGTACCTGCAGTGACAGGACAGGCACGTTTTAGTCCCTCTACAGACTGGGTGTTGTAGTACAGACGCAGAGAAGACTGGAAGTGTAGGTTTTCAAGTCAACATTCCCTCACTGTCACATACCTATAACAGGTATACCCCTCTCCTCACCTCCTCTGACAGTCACATTGTCTCCTCCCTCCCAGTAAGGCCGCTCACAGCTCCGGGCTGAGCTGTTTCCTCCACCATCCCGTTTCCTCCCAACTCCTCATACCATCGAGACTGACAACAAGTGGGCGGTACAGCCTGTCATAGAGAGGGCCGCTCTACACACTAACATTGCCTAGACCAGCTCACGGAACAAGCAAGCCGACGAGCCACTTGGGGAAGGGGGGAGGAGTCCGGTGACGTCGATGTCCGTGACGTCACCGGATCTCCGACGGAAGACCCGGAAGCCGGCGGAGAGAGTCCCTCTACACACAGGGAAAGCTCAGGCTGGGAGTTATAGTCCCTCTACATACAGGGACAGCTTAGGCTGGGAGTTATAGCCCCTCTACACACAGGGACAGCTCAGGCTGGGAGTTATAGCCCCTCTACACACAGGGACTGTTCAGGCTGGGAGATACAGTCCCTCTACACACAGGGACAGTTCAGGCTGGGAGTTATAGTCCCTCTACACACAGGAATAGGGCAGGTTGGGAGTTGTAGTTCCTCTGCACACAAGTACAGCTCGGGCTGGTAGTTGTAATCTCTGTACCTGCAGTGACAGGACAGGCACGTTTTAGTCCCTCTACAGACTGGGTGTTGTAGTACAGACGCAGAGAAGACTGGAAGTGTAGGTTTTCAAGTCAACATTCCCTCACTGTCACATACCTATAACAGGTATACCCCTCTCCTCACCTCCTCTGACAGTCACATTGTCTCCTCCCTCCCAGTAAGGCCGCTCACAGCTCCGGGCTGAGCTGTTTCCTCCACCATCCCGTCTCCTCCCAACTCCTCATACCATCGAGACTGACAACAAGTGGGCGGTACAGCCTGTCATAGAGAGGGCCGCTCTACACACTAACATTGCCTAGACCAGCTCACGGAACAAGCAAGCCGACGAGCCACTTGGGGAAGGGGGGAGGAGTCCGGTGACGTCGATGTCCGTGACGTCACCGGATCTCCGACGGAAGACCCGGAAGCCGGCGGAGAGGTGAGTACCGATCAAAATAATTTCGATCGATCAAAAAAATTAACGATTAATCGAAGGATTAATCGTTAATTTCCGCAGCCCTAATTTTTATGCTATTTCGGATTCGGCCACTGGCGCGTTCATCCTGGAGGCAGGACACATGACGGCACATGACGCTGCATGTGTGCGGCGTCGGGTGATGTCACATACCTGTTGGGGGAGCACCATTTTCCGTTCTTGTCTCGGGAGCAAAAGGAGCTAGCTACGGATCTGCTACCGATTTCTTAGGTCCTGGAATATTTGTGCAAATGTTTCTCAAAATGATATTTCCAATAAAAATACAGTGGCAATATTCTTAGCACACACAAATACAATATAACTTCCAAAATGCCTACTAAATCTGTACTAAGTTATATAAACCAATATTTGTCTATTTTAAATTGTGCCTTTTTACAAAACAGTAAAAATCAAAGGTATGATAAACTGTTAGGGCTAAAGCACACAGACTTTTTAAGCTGTGATTGTGAAATCCTGATGTTTTTTTTCCTGCTTGGGGAGTCGCAGGTGGCAAGTGTAGTAGGCCATAGAAGTGAATGGCTGTATGTGGCTGTGGTCGGTTAAATGCAGATGAACCTGTGTTTTGTGCATATAACATATTTTCTGAATGTGGAAGCTCTGCTGTGCATGGAGTTGAATGAATTTCATTTTAAAGAAGAACTCGACTTTCGGTTCCGGCGCCTGAATGAGATAGCGGCTACCCCGATCGCTCCGTCCCGTCACACACCGGAAAGTGCCTAATACTCCCCCTCGTATGCTAACTCACTGCCGACCGGATCACTCGTCTCCACTGCCCGCTATGGACAAATTTGTTTCCCATCCACAAGCCGCCAGGAGATCGCTGACGGATCATATGGAGGGAGACCTTGCTGCAGCCAAGATGGCGCCGGCTGACATGACGGTACACAGTGCCGCTGAAGACTCAGAAGGTAAGATGCATATCTCTCAGCCCCTCTGCTCTATTGATTATGTCAAGCTGGCCTCCGAAGTAGCCTCCCGCCTGAAAACTGACATTTCTCACATTGTGGCTGAGGCCATCAAATTACATCTGGGTAATATTTCCACTTCATTGGATTCGCAGTCCTCGGTTGAACAGCGCATTGACAGCATAGAATGCGTCATGGCTGATCATGATACCTATCTAAAAGCTGCCTCGCATAAAATACTCACGATTTCTGACAAACTAGATGACCTAGAGAACAGGTCCCACCGAAACAACCTCAGGGTCATTGGCCTGCCTGAGTCGGTGAAGCCGTGCGACCTTATCTCATTCTGTGCAGAAGCGATTTCCAAGGCATTGCATTTCTCACATCCCTGCACGGGGGAAAGGGCCCACATGCTGGGTGCACCCAGGGATGACAATAGACCGAGGCCGGTCATAGTACGATATCTGAACTTCGCTGACAAACATCAGATATTTCAGGCATATCGTTCACAGAGGAACCTGGTGGCTGGCGGCCATACAATTCTCCTATTCGCAGACTACTCAGCAGAACTCACCAAACACAGAAAATCTTTCCCAGAGGTCTGCCAATCCCTAGTACACCAAAGGGTTAAATTTGCTCCAGCATATCCTGCCACGCTGCGCATCACGGGCCCAGATGGCACCATCTCCTCCTTTTCTCCCCCAGACAAGGCTTGGGCTTTCCTTCAAAACATGCGGATGCAAGCTCTACCTCGCCTATCAAGAGCCCTCCTAGAAAGAAAAGATCCGATGTTACTCCATGAAGCCTTCTAATGACCTGAGACGTTCATCATTCTTCAGGTATTTTCCACTTGACTTTATTTACTGTTTTAGTTATATATCTTTCATCAGGCGGGACGGACGGAACACATCCTGTAATTTCTGCACGACCGGCAGATCACAGGATCTCCACTACCGGAGGCCCTGAGTGGCCCACCCATGCCACAGTCGCACTTTGCCTCCTCCGAGCCACGTGCACTCTCTCAGGACAAAAGGGAGTCACTTACAAGAAATATATGCTTTGGCATGTTACTGCTACTTGCAGGGTTTTGTTCTTTAGTAAGTTTAGTTTTCTCGGTTATGGGACCGGAGCACCTACAATATGTACCTAAAGGGGATTCAACACGGGGTACCCCTACCCCCAATGTTTG
Source organism: Nanorana parkeri (assembly GCF_000935625.1). NCBI lineage: Eukaryota > Metazoa > Chordata > Amphibia > Anura > Dicroglossidae > Nanorana > Nanorana parkeri. Next base: position 2,662,515 of record NW_017306339.1, read on the forward strand.
CCATTCACTACTAGCTACTTTCAATACCATGCTTTCCTATGCGGGACTTGCTTCCACTAGTGAAACTAGGGGCACTGGGACACCTAGATCTCACATCTCTCTCTGGTCTTTACCTCTACACCCCTGGACTTCCGCCCCCTGCAAGGGGCGAATAGTAGTTTTTTTAATTAATTAAGTGTCTCGTTTAGGAACCTATAAGTGATGTATCTCTGTAATAAAAAGATATATGTAATCTCCATGATTTGTTTGTGAAAAAATTCCAATAAAAAAGTTTAATCAGGGGGCTCGGCTGCGGTGCCGTTGAGTTCAATGCACCACCAGGGGTGGACTGACCATACGGGCATTCGGGCACGGCAGAGCCAGCTGCACCCGCCCCCTCCCCCGTCCGTTCCTGGTATGGATCAGCGTGAGTGAGGACGCTCTCCTGTGACCCCTCCCCTCCACTGGCCGCCAAGGAGAGGTGCTGCAGCCTGGATGTAGAAGGACGTATGGCGTTTTTATCATCCCCTGGACAGGGACTTTACGCATTTCCTCACGTCCATCATAGTTTTCCAAGGATTGACCTCTTCCTGGCAGCAGCATCCACTCTACATAAAATCAAGTCGGTTTGTATCGAAGATATGTTGATCTCAGACCATGCACCGATTGCAGTATCCTTGCAAGGCCTGAATTGCTCCACTCCACCAGTGGTCTGGAGATTTCCCACTTATTTGATGTCTGATAATGATTTCTGTATAGCTCTTAAATCTTGGTGGCACGAATACTATCTTGACAATGTATAACATGTCGATAACCACATTTTATTTTGGGAAACTGCCAAAGCAATACTTTGAGGCAGAATCTTGGCCTGTGCAGCCGTAAAAAAGAAATTGGCAAAAAATGAATACAAGGCGGCCTGCATGGGGGTTAGAACAGCTTATCTCCTCTTCAAAAATAACCGCTCTGAGGCAGCTTGAACCAGCTAGTTGTTGGCAAAACAGCAATGTGACCACTGGTTACAGCTCCTTCACAGACAAATTAGATCGGCCACCGACTTAGCCTTCTTTCGGTATGGTAACAAATCGGGTAGACTACAGGCTAATCTAGTTAATGGGCAACGACCTGCCTCACACGTCACACGCCTGTCAGATTCAGAAGGCATTGTCCGACAAGACGCTGAATCAGTATCTGCGATATTCCGCTCTTACTATCAGCTTAGACTCAATAGATATGCCTTCTCTATCTGCAGCAGATCTTACCTCACTCAATAGTGACATAACGGCCCAGGAGGTCCAGGATCTCCTTAAACAGGCCGCTAAGGCTAAAGCTCCTGGCCCAGACGGCTTAGCTAGCGAATTTTACAAGATACTGCTAGATGAAGCCCCTCAAGCTTTAACGCCTCTTTTCAACCATATTATGCCCACCGCCGCCCACCTTTAACCAAGCCTATATACGCCTTTTGCCTAAAAAGGGTAAAGACCCACTTTTGGCAGGGTCCTATCGACCGATCTCTTTACTTAACCAGTATGCCAAATTTCTTTCTAAAATAATGGCTGACAGACTGGCCAAGATTATGCCTCATCTTATTAGTTCTAACCAATCAGGTTTTGTACATGGTCGCTCAGCGGGCATGAATGTCAGGAAAATCATCCTAGCCATGGAGCATGCTAGATTGTCAAAACCTTTCCCGCACCCTATGGCTCTTTTATCCTTCGATGCGGAAAAGGTTTTCGACAATGTTAATTGGCACTGGCTATTCAAAGTAATGTCAAAGATGGGTTTCTCAGGTGCTTTTCTCCACTTTGTCTCCAAGATGTATTCAAACCCGTCCGCTCAAATATACACCTCTACCCTACTATCATCCCCGTTCTCCTTACAAAAGGGTACACGTCAAGGTTGCCCCCTCTCACCACTATTTTTTAATATTGCACTTGAACCACTATCTAGATCCCTTACATCCACTGACATTTTCACGGGCATTCATATAGGCACTGAAGAATCCAAAATCGCGATGTTTGCAGACAACATAATTCTCCTCCTCTCTGACCCAAGAACCAAACTCTCGAAAGTTTTCGATCACATTAGATTATTTGGCAGCTTTTCGGGCTTAAAAATTAATATGGAGAAAAGCGAGGTAATGTACATTAATGGCCCTTGCCCCAAGGCTGACTTGCAATGGATCAAAACCCTTGGCCTACAACTGCAAACCAAACACATCACGTATTTAGGCATACATATCCCACCATCAGTCACTAATTTGTACTCCTTAAACATCACCTCTGTCATAAAATCAATAAAACAGGACCTGTAGAAATGGAAAGATCTCCCATTGTCACTACTGGGTAGAGGGCACCTTATTAGGATGATCAGCTTCCCCCGTCTTCTATACCCGATGCAAATTTTACCTGTCCTATTCCAACATAAAGACATTGAATCCATCACCAATGCCTTCCTCAACTTTCTCTGGAAAGGTAAAAAACACTGGATAGCCGTCCGCAAACTCTATAGCCATACATTGCAGTTAGGGATCAATTTACCAAACATACGCTGGTACAACTTAGCATGTCTTTTTAGACACATAAGAGACTGGCTATTCAACTCCTCATACTATTCCAACTTCACACTGGAACAATCTGCCATCTCTCCATGGTCCCTATCTGGGGCTATCCACACGCCCCTCAAGGTGCTCCCCGCAAACATCAAACATAACATCCTTTTCAGAGACACAATTATCACATGGAGGGAAACACGTAAAGTTCTGGGACTCCCGGGGCATGTATCCCCTCTTCTACCGGTGACGTCAACCCCATGCTTTCCCCAAGGAGCAACATCCAAACCTTTTCGGATATGGGAAAAGGGCGGGTTTTCACTTCTAAAACACTTTCTGTCACCACAAGGCGAATGCGTCCCTTTTCACGCACTACAGGTGAAACAAGCAATTCCCTCAACTCATTTACTGCAATACTACCAAATCAGACATTTTATCAAACATAACTTACCCCCCTCAGCTCTGCAAACCACCCATTTTGCCTTTACTAGACTGACTCGCCCATCACCCCCAAAACTATCACTGTCCCACATCTATAATGTCCTTAGAGATCACATCACCGATGATAATAAATCACCACCCAACTACGTACTGCAATGGGCACGTTTTCTGAAAGCCGAACCTCGGAGCCAGCCAGCCGTCATAGCGTTCCCTCCAGCCTCTCTCCTGCTCCACTGCAGCAATAGTATGACCCTCGGCGTCCTCACGTCCCATACATAGGGGTCTATTCACTAAGCTGCCGTAGGCAGCCGAGTGAAAGAATGGTATTCGGCTCGGCTGTTCTGCTCGGCTGAGCTGAACAGAAAAACAGTTAAAAAAGTAGAAAAATTTAAATAGAAAATGATTGTGCGGAGCTAGCAGTGACAGCTAGCTCCGCTCAACAGTTTTCTATTGGCTGGCGGTTCTGCTACCGTCAAAAAAAA